>NC_084754.1:5563067-5915567 GCF_033978785.1 Entelurus aequoreus | reverse complement strand
GGAGGACCATCACGGGGCGTCCAGGGGGTCGAGGGGACAGGCCAGGCGGACGGATCACGGGACAGGCGCGACCGTCGACGCTGGGGAGTCTCGTGGCGGTCGCCCGAGGGACCCTGTCAGACCCCCGCGGAGGGGGCGTGGACCCCACGAGCCACGGCGGAAGAAGCAGAATGTGGATGGCTTGGTGCTGGACACGCTGGCTGTCATCAGGACCCTTGTGGACAAGTAAGATACTCTCTCCCGATAACACAACTGTCTTTATTTTGCTTCCACTTTGCAATGTCACCAAGAAACTACTTCTGTTCTGTTAAAGGACCCATAGTGTCTAGATGACTGAAATTTCACTAACAAATTGTCTTTATGTATTTTTTGCGCTTGAAAATGAATCTGGCAGTCATATTCCATAATATCAATTACCGTATTTTCCGGACTATAGGGCGCACCTGATTATAAGGCGCACTGCCGATGAGCGGGTCTAGTCAGGTCTGTTTTCATACAAAAGGCGCACCGGATTATAGGGCGTATTAAAGGGTTCATATATATATATATTTTTTTTCTAAATGGAAAACACTTCCTTGTGGTCTGCATAACATGTAATGGTGGTTCTCTGGTCAAAATGTTGCATAGATGATGTTTTAAAAATTATCTTTAAGCCGCTTTCTGACAGTCTCTTCAGGATGCGCCGTTTTGTGGGCGGTCTTATTTACTTGGCTCACCTTCGACAGTGTCTTCTCCCCGTCGTCTTTGTTGTAGCGGTGTAGCGTGCAAGGACGGGGGTAGAAGAAGTGTCAAAAGATGGAGTTAACTGTTTTAATGACATTCAGACTTTACTTCAATCAAAAAAGGAGCAGCATCTCCTCATCCGTGGCTCACTAGTGCAACAACAATGCCAGAAATGTGTCCCGTAAAAAAACGTCCGACCGGAACTCTCTAATAACGTATGTTCTTTGGGTGAATAATGTAAACTCACTACATCGGTATGTTTTAGTGCTTTCATGGCGAGTTCACTGACAAATATGTTTAGTCTTTATTTGAAGGGACAATGCACAGAAACATTAAGTTCAAAGACAGATATGTTCTGTACCAGATTATAGCTAAATAGCTAATTTCCATCTGCAGTCCCTGGCTACCTAAATTAAAGGGATACAAAAATCATGCAATAAAATTATGACAATAAAAACATACTATAGCATGTTTTTAAATTAAGAAAAGTCATAAAATGCCCTTTCATGTACACATACTTAATATACAAATACAACCACACCTCATTTACATCATCACACAAAGACAATACATGCTTTTGTTCACATCTGTCATCATTTGTAAAAACAACCATGATTTTAACACACACACCTCACAATTTACAATAAAAATGCTCTCATTGATAAATATAATACATAAGTAAGAACTTTACACTACTTTATATTAGAAATGGCAACAGCGGAGGATGAATGTCCCATAACAAGAAGATAGAGAAAAAGAAGAAACTTATCGACTACGTGGTCGGCACGCACTACAAAGGCGGATGCGCGCAAATTTTCAGGACTTATGTACCGTAGATCCCAAATACAGATCAGAAGGTAAGAAAAGTCTCCTTTGCATAATATTGCAAAATAAAACGCCAGATTATATCTTACCTTATACACACACTACAATAATACTCGTATGTTGAAGCACAGTACAATCCATCAAGCGGTGCGGCTTCATAGCTTACCAAAGTCGTACCAAAACATTTTGATAGATTTTTGAGCGCCGTGTGTAATGTTCTATATTTTCAATGGAACATATAACATTTGGGTGTTGTTTACTTGAGTCATATTGCAGTCTACATGTATCTCTTATTTGTGACTGCCATCTACTGGTCACACTTATCATTTCGCCATATACCAAATAAAATAGCTTTGAGGTTGGTAAGCACAACCAAAATTATTCCATACATTAGGCGTTTTGAGAAAATGAAAGGATTTCAAGTGCGCCTTATAATCTGAAAAATACGTTAGCTTTTGAGTAATTGGTAGATTACTAATTGTACTTGTAACGCCCCCTTTCCATTGCCAGACTTGATATGTCGCCCCTCTTGGTGTGACGTCATCTACAGAACTGGAACCTATTTCCCTGCATAGACAGTGTGTATAAAAGCATACACGGTAAAACTATTATTTTGATCACTTAATTGCATGTTTTTTCCGCCCATGTTAATGTTATTAGCAAAAAATAAATGCAAAATAATAGCCATTTTCAGACTTTCCTGCTCTTCCATCTCCTCTTACATGAAAACCATAGCCTGTGTTTCGTCAATCATCTTGAGGAAAATTTTAGTAGAAGAGGACGCAAAATAGAATAGCAGCAGCTTACCTTCTTTTTCTCTCGTTTTTGAGCGCCAGTGGCCTCGTGTAATTAGAGTTGCATGGCGTTCGTACTAAAAATAGACGTATGTACGCAAGTAAAAATTCAGATGTATTAAAGTTGGCGCACAAATATATCCAAGCACATTTCTTTTTTACATCACAATCAACTTAAAATTGGTCCCAGATGTTGCCGTGGTTTGGCATGCCCAAACCACGCCCAGGTTACGGCCCATTTTAAATATGCAATACTAAGCGCTGCACGTTGTAGCCAATCACAAGGTGCTTCTTTCTGGTGTTTGGAGCGATCACCAGCAGGTTAAAATTGCCGTATCCTGCGGAAAAGCGGTCGTTGCCAGCGGACAAAATGATGTAATCTTGCAATCTTTTAAATGTAAACATGCCAGCATATCACAAAGGATACGAAATACTTTGATTACTCAATTTATTATTAGAACTCAGGAGAGCTTCTTGCTGTAGCAGCTGTATACGTGGGCGGCAACCACCCACTGTTGCTGCAGCAATAGTTGGCAAAATGATCGCCTAGATAAATTAATGTATCCATCCATCCATCCATTTTCTAGCGCTTATTCCCTTCGGGGTCGCGGGGGGCGCTGGAGCTTATCTCAGCTACAATCGGGTGGAAGGGGGGGTACACCCTGGACAAGTCACCACCTCATCGCAGTAAATTAATATATGTCCTCACAAATATTAATATGAATATGAAGCATTATGCATTGGCGAAAAAGTACGTTTCATGTCCTTGCCTCGATCATTTTTACATTGTTATAATCAATTGTTGGCAAACCCTGAACGACCACCTCTGTATGTTGCCAAAATATCCACAGCCTGTAGAAACGTACGTACGTCAGGCATGAAGTTGGTGTGAGGCAGTGCACATTTCCATGTCAACATCAGTCTTGATACATCTCCTCTCTGTCATGAAAAAGGTCATGTGCCAGGTTTTTGTGCATTCTCAAGCTTGTTATAGAAGGCCCCTGGTCTGCTCTTCTGTCTCCGTTTTTTCCACATGTTCTGACTCAGTTTTTCTCTCCTAGACGGTACTCCTGATTTTAGGGATCACACTTAGCTTGAGTCTTTTATTTTTTTATTATCCAAACTCCAACCAAAACTTTTCTTCGAATTCTTAATCATTCAAATGATTGCTGTAAATCATGGGTGTCAAACTGGGTATTGTGGAGGGCCACATGGCAGTTCTAGCTGCCTTCAGAGGGCCGCTTTGTAACAGTAAAAAATAGTTTTATATTAGGGCTATGAATCCTTGAGAATTACACGATTCGGTTCAATTCTTGGGGTAATGATTAGATTCAGAATCAATCCTCGATTCAAAGGAATTCTCCAAAATCTACTTTTTCAATAACATTGGGCGCCAGTTCTATGATTAACTACATTCCTCCATAAAATACATAAACAGTTTTTATACATTTCTATATTACTTAAAAGAAAACTGGTTTTGTTTAATAAAATTCTACACACACATTTAATAAAGTCAAATACAAATAAGGCAACAACAGAAGTATCCAACATTTCTCTTTTCTAAAGTAAATCTGTACAGCAGATATGATCATTTACATCAACAATTTGATTTGTCTGAGTGTCTCGACGAGACAGATTTAAAAAAAAAAAAGATTTTAGATTTTTTTTTAATTGATTAAGAATCACGATTAATCTGAAAAATTTTTTTTGACACCCCTATTAATATATATATATATATATATTATATATATATTTTTACGTACATTGTTTGAAAAAAAATCTGTACATTTTACAGTGAATGATTTTAATTTTTAACACATCAATGGAAATGGAAAAAAGTCCCACATCTTTTACTGTAAAATCTACAGTTGTTTTTACATTGTATTTAAGGCTGCAGCTAACGATTATTTTTCTATCGATTAATCTATAGATTATTTTTTTCGATTAATCGGTTAATCTATAGATTATTTTTTTCGATTAATCTATAGATTATTTTTCCTTTTACCGATTATTTTTTTATTCAAAATGAAGATGAAAAAATAAATGTAGGCCAGTTTTTTCAAAAGGCATGGCTTTTATTTACAAAAAAAAAGAAGTATGGCCACTCAGTCAACATTGACAACAACATGACTAAATATTCTGTAACAATGTAAACATTTAAAACTTTTAACCTTTAACAAAATTAAAAGTATCTTATTTGCTTTTTAATGTGCAAATATAAAAGTCAACATCCAGTGCAAATCTTAATATTGTGCAATAGTATAAGCATTTCAAAAGTAAAAGTATTGCTTATTTTGCTTTAAAATGTGCAAAAATAAAGATAAACATCCAATACACAAAAGTGTGAAACGAAATATTCTGTAACAACAGTGTAAACATTTCAACAAAAGTGAAAGTATTGCTTATTTGCTAAAATGTGCAAAAATAAAGATAAACATCCAATACAAAAAAGTGTCAATCTAAATATTCTATAGCACTGTAAACATTAAGTATTGCTTTTAAAATGTGCAAAATAAACATCCAGTCCAACACAGTACACAATAACCAATTCTACTCATTCCAGTGAGTGACTAACAGTTGTAATGAAGAAAGGTTAGCATGTCTACATGCTCTGGTTCTTTTCTTGTTTACAATATTCCCAGCAGCTGAAAATAGGCGCTCAGAAGGGGTCGATGTGGCTGGAACTGAGAGGTAATTAGCCTTCACCTCAAGCCAGGACTGCGAGTGAGCTGAGCTGCCGTTTAAGTTTCTAGAAAGTCAACTGGCTCATAGTGATGTTACTAGTAGTTAACTGGGAGGTGTTTATTATCATTTGGGGAGAGTCTGCTGCCTGATGCTCACCTGCTAAACACCTATCTGCTCCACGCTGAAGCGCTGACTACATGCGCTCTGAATACGCACTGCTGATTGGCTGGTAACGCTCTGAATACGCACTGCTGATTGGCTGATAATGCTTCGTGTGTACCAATCAGATGGTTGTGTGGGTGGGACAATGCTGCGTGCTGAGACAGAGGCAGAAGGAGCGAAGCAGCTTGTTAAGACTTTAGCAGCTAAAGTTAGCTTTAGCTTAGAAACTCGTTCGGTACACCCCCGTACCGAACCGAAAGCCCCGTACCGAAACGGTTCAATACAAAACACGTACCATTACACCCCTAGCAGATACAAATGACACATTCATGTTTTTGTGTAATGATGACAACGTATGCTCACGCGGACGATTGACTAGTTGATGGCTGATGGTTTTCTTTTCAAATGTTCGTTCATAGCCTTTGTGCTGCTATGATAGGCCATTTACGCTCGACACAGTGTGCATACAACAACATTATTAGGCTGTGTATTGAAATACTTCCACACTTTTGACGACTTTTGGCGTGATTTTTCCCCCTCGCTCGCACCGCTCGGATCGTCTGCTTTGATCGTCTGCTTTGCGCTTCGCCATGACGGTAGTGTGACGTAAATATGCGACGCGTCGACGCCGTATTTACGTAACCGATGACGTCGACTACGTCGACGCGTCGTTTCAGCCTTAACTGTATTACTGTAAAAAAAATAATCCGGTGACCTACTTGTTTTTTTTTTGCGGTAAAAATATTTTCTACAGTGTACAATTTGATGGATAACTTGCTTTGGGGCGGTATAGCTCGGTTGGTAGAGTGGCCGTGCCAGCAACTTGAGGGTTCCAGGTTCGATCCCAGCTTCTGCCATCCTAGTCACTGCCGTTGTGTCCTTGGGCAAGACACTTTACCCACCTGCTCCCAGTGCCACCCACATTGGTTTAAATGTAACTTAGATATTGGGTTTCACTATGTAAAGCGATTTGAGTCACTAGAGAAAAGCGCTATATAAATACAATTCACTTCACTTGCTTTGAAATCGATCATTCAGGCACTTATTTTGATTTTTTTTTTTAAATGTTGTATAATGTGTAACAATTTAATATATGTTGCAATATTAGATTACATTTAAAATATATGAAACAGTTTGAAGTATTTTTTTCTGTCAAAATGGAAAGTTTAATAGATTTAGTAAGAAAAAACTAATTCTTTTTTCGGCTTTTGCGGGCCACATAAAGTAATGTGGCGGGCCAGATCTGTGCTGTAAATTATATGCTCCTGTCCTTTGGTCCGTCTCATTTTACATGAGTCAGTTTGACTGGAGAGGTCCATACTTTCCTCATATTCACATCATTTGGAAATGTATGCAGGCTGACCCTTTCTTTAGTTGTATTGCTACAACCTGCAACACTGCATCTGGAAGCTATATCTGATCATTCCTTTTGATTATGCACACAAATAACTTGCTACCAAAACGCATACTACGCAACATGAAATTGTCTCCAGTCTTGTTGGGTGACGTCAGCCGACTGATGCAGGCCCGCCAACATTTGGAGCTAAAAGTGGGCAGTCCAAAATGTTCCTGAACTTGTTGGAAAACAAGCTTAAAATTACTACTGTGTCTGTTTTGGGGGGAATTCTACCTGTAGGCACAATGTTTTGGTCCAGAACTAGGAAATTTGTGCCAATGTTGTCAGCATTTTAGTTGCCAACATTTTGTTAATTAGTAACAGGTTTGGATGGCAGGTGTAAAATGTATCAGCTTTTTAAGTATGCCAGCTTCCTGCTGTGAAAACAACTTAGGTTATATCAGAGGCGTTTGAACTTTTCCATTAAGCGGTGCATACATTTTTAAAATGAAAGAATGGGGGCATGGGGTCATTTTGATACACAGTGTGTACTAAATATGCTAAAGCCTATCCAGTGTAAGTCAATATATGCAGGTGCTTTTGAAAGAGTACTGTGGGACATTACAGTATTAAAGGTGCGGTTTGCAACTTCCTCACAGTAACATTTTTCAAAGCAAAAAATACAACGAGAACACTAGCTTATGTCCCCGTTAGTGGTTTAACAGAACACATTTGTCCGTCAATTGTCTATATTTTTCACAATTACAAAATGTATCCTGCGCTCGGGATCTTTGTGTGTGGGGTTTGCATGTTCTCCCCGTGACGGCGTGGGTTCCCTCCGGGTACTCCGGCTTCCTCCCACCTCCAAAGACATGCACCTGGAGATAGGTTGATTGGCAACACTAAATTGACCCTAGTGTGTGAATGTGAGTGTGAATGTTGTCTGTCTATCTGTGTTGGCCCTGTGATGAGGTGGCGACTTGTCCAAGCGGTAGAAAATGGATGGATGTAATAAAAATGTTTACTGTCCCGAATAAAATGGTTGGTGTCAACAGTGGTCACTCACCCGGTCTTGTCAACACATGGGTGCAGAGAGCATGTACACACATACAAAAGTTGTCCAGAAGAAGAAACAAACAATTTGTAGTCAAGTTGCAGAATATACATTCAATGACAGCTAACGCTAGCTGTCCAAATTTCTATTAATAGCAATAAACACCTAAAACTAATGCATGTGCATGTGTTACATACGTAAGTAATTACATCATTACGTACAAGAAGCCGTAGGAGGGCGGGATATACTGCGTAAAATAAATTGGCAAGTTAGCGCCCTCTAGGCATCTGTGTAAACGTTGGGGCAAAGGCACGGTACACCTTAGACGAGTTGCCAGCCGTCACCCAGAAAACCTATTTGAAGCCAGCGAAGCTACACATCAATTTGTGAGGTATAAAGCTGAATTGTTGGTTAACTTTTCTGAGTATCAGCATTTTCCAAACGAAAATAAAAACATGTCCACTGCAGAGGACACTGTTCCTCAGAAAGTCAAAGTTGAAAGATACTAAAGTGAACATTATTGTTTTACACTTGTTACACTGCATGTTTAAAAACATCAACTGTAAGTTGTTTTGTTGAAATATTTGCTTGAAACAGTAGTTGTTCCTGCACTATTATTTGCACTTAAAAATATTTTTTTGTTGTAATAATTATGATTAGAAATTAGAACATTTGAGCATTGCTTTTATCCTAAACATTTCTGCCTCCTCATTTTACACATTAAAATATCTTTATTTTTGGAGCTATACCACAATAATATCCTACCGTACCATTAAAAATAACTTTATAATACCGTATTTTTCAGACTATAAGTCGCAGTTTTTTTTCATAGTTTGGCCGGGGGTGCGACTTATACTCAGGAGCGACTTATGTGTGAAATTATTAACACATTACCGTAAAATATCAAATAATATTATTTAGCTCATTCACGTAAGAGACTAGACGTATAAGATTTCATGGGATTTAGCGATTAGGAGTGACAGATTGTTTGGTAAACGTATAGCATGTTCTATATGTTATAGTTATTTGAATGACTCTTACCATAATGTGTTACGTTAACATACCAGGCACGTTCTCAGTTGGTTATTTATGCGTCATATAACATACACTTATTCAGCCTGTTGTTCACTATTCTTTATTTATTTAAAATTGCCTTTCAAATGTCTATTCTTGGTGTTGGGTTTTATCGAATAAATTTCCCCAAAAAATGCGACTTATACTCCAGTGCGACTTATATATGTTTTTTTCCTTCTTTATTATGCATTTTCGGCCGGTGCGACTTATACTCCGAAAAATACGGTACTTGCAAATGAGATACAGAAATGTATAAGACAACAAGATATAACTACTGGACAGCACAGATATAACGTTACATTAAAAAGTGAGATTTCAGTATTAAACAATTAACATTTGTTAAGACACACAAAAGTACGAAAAATTGGCACCATTGCGTACCGGTATCAAATGGGAAAGGTGCACATCCCTAGTACGGTATTAACAACTTTATTCATGCTTGAACGATACACAAGCCTCCAACTTGGGGGAAGCAGTGCTTGAAATAATCAACAAGCTGACCAGTTGTATGATGAAGTATATTGTACAATAGCTCTTGGGTTTAAAGACCACAACATTTTGCTACATTTGTCGCTTTTTTGAAAGAAGAGAATCTAGAAGGGGTCCGAATACTTGAACAAATTTTTTATCGGTTAATGGTACTGTCATGTAGTAATAACCCGGTAGTATAATTCAGTATTGGATGAAAAGAAAATTGGACAAACCCAACAAAAGAGGTGATTTCACTTTGTTTGCACAAACACACAAAACTGCTCATCGTAATGTTGGTGTTGATGAAAAAGGCTTTTAGCTGGCTGGCCAATAAAAAACTGCAACATCAGCAATAAAATCCACAACATCTTTAAAACCATTACCTCAAACACAAATGCACACTTTGGCTTGAAACACATTTTTATGTTATTGCCGATGTGGCAATACAGTAGATCTCTGCCTACAGTGGGTCTGGGTCAGTTTTTGCCTCATCCCTCACTTAAAGCATGAGTGAAGAATGCACTACCGACCTGTTAAGTCCCAAAGAGAAATAGATGATGCATTATTTTCTGCTCACAGATGCTACCTGGTGGTTGTTTGAGCACACTGCAACTAGTCCTGGATTGACCATGCCTCACTCCTTAATGCTTCAGTCACTTGCAGAATTCTCACAGGCAAACTAACCCAGACCTACTGTATTTGCAGTTCGGCATTTGCTCCCTCACAGATTTATTTTCCACGCTTTAAATTGGAAATACTATTTGTTTTGGGTGAACCTAAATAGGAAGCGGTTTGATGGCGAGGGAAAGAAGGGCGCTGTAGCTATGAATGCAGAAGAGGGCGCTGTTGCAGAAGTCAATTCATTCGATAGTTTCCAACAGGAAGAGGCTTTAACAAGATTTGATATTGTGTTACTACATGTATTGTGGAAGTGCAGTGTGCCCGTAATGTTTCTTAATTGGTTAAACTGAATTTCTAAAATGTGTTGAAGAACTGTGAGAGGCATGTTAGGCTTTCAAAAATAGCGTTTTTTTCGTCAGTTGTAGGGGGTCTTGGAATGTAACCCCTGAAAATAGTGGCCATCTACTGTATACAGTAATACAAATGTCATTCATATGTATTTTTACATTAACACTTTCATAGGCCATCATGTATTTAAAGCATTCAAAAGTTGGATAATATTGACACACACTTACTTTTCAGTGACCAAGAGCCCCCCTATTCCATGATCACATTGCACGAGATGGCAGAGACTGGTAAGTAAATTCACATTTGTAGTTTGTGTTCAACTGTCTAACAGATTAACATTTTAGTTGCAGTGGTTACTACTTAAATATAGTGACAGAAGGATGATTAACAGGAAACACTGCGAGCCATGCAGGCTGTCAATGGACCATATTTACTCAGATAGTGGCCTCTGCTCTCATAGATACTGTGTGTGTGTGTGTGTGTGTGTGTGTGTGTGTGTGTGTGTGTGTGTGTGTGTGTGTGTGTGTGTGTGTGTGTGTGTGTGTGTGTGTGTGTGTGTGTGTGTGTGTGTGTGTGTGTGTGTGTGTGTGTGTGTGTGTGTGTGTGTGTGTGTGTGTGTGTGTGTGTGTGTGTGTGTGTGTGTGTGTGTGTATGCACTGCTTTTAAGTGCACATGGTTAATGATGAATGTTTGCTGGCATGGTCATGGTAGCTGGCTCATTTTTTGTAACAGTCAAGTTTGTAATTAGCTGACTGATGGCTAGCCTTAAAGACAGCCTCTGCACTTATTAGTCTGCTACGAGTCACTCTAGACCAGGTGGTCCAAATGTTTTTTTGGATCGAAAAATTGCTATGGAATTGGAAGAGTGACTCTTAAATGTTGCCGACCCCTGGTCTGTAGGAACTTTAGTTTTTGCACTTCACACTCGGCTATACGTTGCTGAACAGACGCTCAAATAAGTCATCTTATTCTTCTCTCTTAGATGATGGCTGGCTGGAGGTTGTCCAGTCTCTGATTCGAGTGATACCATTGGACGACCCACTTGGGCCTGCAGTCATCACCCTGCTGTTGGACGAGTGTCCCCTACCCACTAAGGTACGACATAACATCATCAATAGTAAATATGTTTGAATTACTACTAGTAAGCAGTGTTTCCCATAAACTGCCAAGATACCGGTGGTGGTGGGGGCGTGGCTATGGGCGTGGTCACCATGACATCATCGAGTAATTTGCATAATTTACTACAATGATATGATTTTCTCTCAGAAGGCTCAAAAAATGTATACTTACTAATTAATAATAACAGTTTTGTTTTAAACCCCCATCCATCCATCCATTTTACAATATAATTACAACACTTTATGTACATATTTATATACAGATTTGAACAATAAGTTATTCACTGAAATATATTTATTAATTGTGGTTCTTACAAAAAATATATCTTATAAAATATAAAAGCTAAAATGTCTCTTAAAGCTCTGTCCCTTTAATTAGTGAATACTAAATAATTTAAATTTAGCCTACTACAACTATATTATTTACCAGCAACATAAAGTGAAACAGAGGCAGAGGTGTCCTGCCACAGTCAGTAACAAATAAACAGAAAACAGTAGTGGTCAAATACAAATAAGGCAACAAGAGAAGTATCCTACACTTCTCTTTTGTAAAGTAAATCTGAACAGCCTATATGGGCATCTACATCAACTATACGATTTGCCTGAGAAGCTGGACAGGACCCAAAAAAAAAAAAAATAAAAAGAATATTTTATTTATTTTTTTATTTTTTAAATTTGTGGCGGACGTAATTCTTTCGTGGCGGGCCGCCACAAATAAATTAATGTGTGGGAAACACTGAGTAAGGAAGTACAACGTGTTTTAAACCACAGTTTGTAGTTTGTGCAGCAGAAGTGAGTCAGCATGTTCAGATAACAACATGACCGTGCAAATATGCAGCTGATTTTTCCTGTCTAAAGGGCATCATGTTTCTTCACCATAATGGGATTGTATTGAATGAGGTCTGGTTCCTGTTCCTTTTGTGACACTTGTGTGTCCTTGCTGTAGTGGAAATGTAATTTTCATGGTGCGGTGTGCTTTCTCCAGCTGCTACAATCTGATTTTCTCTCACTGTTAAAGGAAATGTATGTGCACCCACCGAATATTTTTTTCTTACATTCTCGTGACTTCTTGTACTTTGTGACCTGATCTATTTTTATTGACAATTATGTATATAAGATTGGTGTGGCGAGATCTTGCAAGATTAAAACATGATGATATTTCTAGTTTAGAGAAAAACTGTCTCGCAGGCAGAATACAGTCAGAATTTTTTTTCGATAGAAGTATATCCCTTTTTTCCTGTCCAGCTACTCAGGCAAATTATATTGTTGATGTCGATGCACATGTCGGCTGTACAGATTACTTTACAAAAGAGAAGTGTCGGATACTTCTCTTGTTGCCTTATATGTATTTGACTTTATTAAATTGATTTATATTGTTATTTGGTGCAGCCAGGCCGGAGCAGGAGGGGATAGAAAGAGAAAAAAAGGAAGACAGAGGGTGAAATTGCGGAGACAAGAGGGGGATAAGACAAAGAGACAACAACAAACACAACAATAACAACAACAGAACAGCATCAGTGAATAGGATATGTACAAATATGATGGTAAAAGTGATAGCAAAGCAGCAGTTAGTGAAATAAATATTCATAACACAGAAATGACAATGATAATTATTACACTACAAATATAGCAATACATATACCAATAGAAATAGCACTATTGATAATGAATAATAACAATAATTTACCTCCATTATCAACAATACAATTGTTTCAAATGCAACAATACATACTGTATATGTAATGATAACTTGAAATATAAAAGAAAGCAGATAAATGGAGGGGAAGAAAGAGAAGCAAACTGTATTAACCTTGTAGATTGTTATAGTACAATTGGTTGAGCTTTGTCAGTGTGCCATGCGTTACACAGTTTCCCCTAGGGGAACAACGTTAATATACAGTATGTTTGAAGAAATGTGATTATATGCATGAGTGTATTTATGCATATGTGCTTGCATATGTACAGTATGTGTATATGTATGTTTTAGTGCGAGGGATTGTAATCACGCATTTAGTGCTTTGCGCACACTACAAACTGAGAGCTACCAAAGGGAGCTAGCAAAAAGAGCTAGCCTCTGCGTTTCCAGCGGCGCGACTCGCCTACTCTAGCGGGCATGGCAGAGGAGACGCGCAGCAGCTCTCCTTCATGAGAATTGCACAGTTAACAAGCGCTGTGCATGTCCAAACAGGCTAAATCATGGATGCCTGGAAACACTGAATTATTTCCTCCAGCAGCAGGATGCAAACTGCAGCAGCCAAGAGATAAGACAATACAGCCGAATCAGGGATGCAGAAGACCCTGCGAAGATATTCCAAAAATACGAATTTAATTATATTTACTTGTAGGTTCTCTCCGAGTACTCCGGCTTCCTCCCATCTCCTAAGACATTCACCTGAGGATAGGCTGATTGTCTGTCTCTGTGTTGGCCCTGCGATGAGGTGGCGACTTGTTTAGGGTGTTTTTGAAACCTTACTTTGTTAGCACAGTCAGATGGGATGTTGCCCACAGAACAGTTATTAGACTTAAACAAACTTTAATGATCCAAGGGAAATTGTTCCACACAGTAGCTCAGTTACAAAGGATGGAAAGGATAAGAATGGAAAGCATAATGCACAAAAAGAGGGCGAAAAATAAAAGGTATAAAGTAGACAAAAATACCATAGTAGCAATATAAAATATAACATATATGTAATATTTACATATTATATATACATTATATAATATATACTGATATATTATATTATATTATTATATAATATATACTATATATAACAAATCCCAATTACCATGTACAATATTACAGTATATGTAACAACTGCAGCAAAAAAAAAGGGCAGCATAAAAAACAGATTGAAGGCTGGAAGTGTGCTGCTCTTCTTAAGGGAGCTTGACCACTGCTATGTTTTTGAGTGGAGACAACTTAAGTCTGTGTGGAAAAAAAAGAGAGTGGCAGTCTCAAGTTACAACTGCCATCCGGTCTGTACAATGAGTTTACGTTGGTGGTGTCGTCCACAACAACACGAGCAGATGAGATGTGTTGCGGGAGTATGGGTTGTCCTAGCTAGCAATAGTTTTGTAGTTTGTTTGCAGATACAGTGATGGTTTTAACATTGTTGAGTTAAGTAGAGGGCAGGTGAGTGTTTCATGGGCGAATGAGCGGTCCCGGACACATGATTTCTCCAGACAAACGTTCCTTCTCCTCATGATGTCAGCATTTCAGTCACATTTATGTCAATGTCTGTGATATCCTGCGTTTGACAGTAGATTCTGCTTTTATTAGCCAATATTTTGATTCTGTCTGAGCTGTTAATGTTGAAATTATAGGGCCCTTTTTTGCCTCACGAATCACACGCAAATAATCAGAACTACAGTACACAATCCAAACTGATAGTAACACAAAGAAGAAAAAAAACATGATCCCAGCAACTTACGCGCTTCGAACCATGTCAGGTCAACCTTATGGTTTTGTTTACATAAACTGTTTTATCTTTAGTATGCAGTGAGATATACATAAGAACCATTCCTACCATTAAGTGTGTTTGTAAGTTAACTCTTTTCTAAAAATGTACACAATTTGTAAAGTTGAAGCAAGCTGCCTCTCTAAAACCTAAATTGGCCATGACAAATTTTTTGTTTGAGACAAAAAGTGTGCAAAATAAAATTGAGCTTAGAACAACAGATATCTTTCTTCTCTTGCTTGTTTTTGAATATTTTTTTTTTTTTAGCAAGACAGAGTATCCTGTGAGAACTTTTAGATGGGGCAGGGAGCTACAGCTGTTTGTTAAGAAGAGCAATGCATGCTTTCAAGTCTCAATAGATTTGGCACTTGTCCCTTTAGAGTATCTAGAGGTCTTACTACTTGTTTTTTATAGCAACAATGCTGCTAATTTGGCAAAACTTATTCCTCCTGCTATGTCTTCTTATTCTCTGGCAGACAAAGTGCGGGTGAGCTGTTTAGAAGCGCAGTTACAATGCATAGTGCCCCTGACTGTACAGAGTTTTAACAACAATCTACATCCACAGACAGTCCCATTATAATCTGGGAACAGGTAGTGCCACATTCATTTGTGGTGGCTCATATTTATGGTAGCCTGCCACAAATTAATTAATGTATGGGAAACACTGCTAACAGACATAGCCTTGTATTTACTGTTTTACTAAGTCAACATGACTGTTAATTAAAAAGAGGTGTGTGTGTGTGTGCAGTACTTTATATATTACGATTAATTTCCCCCTGAAATTCACTGTTTTCATGGTTTGAGTAAGTCAGTCCTAATGTCATCTCTAGGATGCCCTCCAGAAACTCTCAGACATGCTGAGTCTGAGTGCGGCTGTGGCTCGACAGGACGCTCTGAGCCCTTCCAAACACAGAAACACCACAGCTGTCTTGGGATGTCTGGCTGAGAAACTGGCTGGTACATTGACACCATTGAATGTTTGTCTTTCAGACTGACCGGTGACTTATCACTGTCGGCTATCTAATTTTATGTCTTCTCTCTAAGGTCCCGCCAGCATTGGACTGTTGAGCCCTGGAACTCTCGAGTACCTTCTAGAAAGCTTGGTAAGTAATGCAGAGGCAAAATAATAAGTTACATTTTAAAATGATGGATGAACAGTGTCATGTACAAAGCAACACACATTAAAATTGATTTACATTTGTTGTTTATCGTTGTGAAAAAGTCCTCAGTGGTAAACTTCGGAGAAATACACTCAGCTGAATTTGGAAACGCTTTCTCGTTTGACATGTTTTGGAGTACAGAAAAATAGTAGTTTTTTGCAATGTAATGCCTAATTTTTTCATGTGTTTTCTACAGAGCTCTGAAGCACACCCCACTGTCATGCTGTTTGCTCTGATTGCCTTGGAGAAGTTCTCTCAAACCAGTAAGTTCACCTTCCGGCTTTAGAGACACATTGATGATGGGTTGAAATTTTATCGAGTTGGCACAGACAGCCCAAAAAAATGAGGGGTGGGCAACATCATTTTAATTTCATTTCAGCTTTTAATTTGTTGGTCATGATTATAATTAGATTGGAACACAGTACAAAGACTTTAGGCAGACAAAAAAACAGTATTAGACAACGTAACAATATCAACTAGGGGTGCAACGATGCGCTATGATCACAGTTTGGTACGTAACATTGCAATAATGGAACAAAATGCCATAACACAAAACTGCTTAGCTTTTGAGCTCTAATGATTTGAAAACTGGAACATAAAAACTACAAACTGCTGGCCTAGTTGTTATGTTTTTCTTTGTTTCTTTGTAAGTACCAAGTCAAATTCCTTGTGTGTTAAACATACTTGGGCAAAAAAACGGATTCTGATCGTGATAAAATTTTGCAATACAATTCTTAAATAACAATTTAGAAGACATTTAATGTGACCTTGCTGACACCTGGTGGCTAGTGCGTAGTACTGCATATGATTGATATCTTTTTGTGGGGATCCATTCTTTAAAATACTACAACAAAAAACGGACACCATAGATTTGACTGATCATCGACTCTGGACAAGATCTATCAAATCTGATTCAATTAAGAAAATCCTGAATCAAAGATAGCCCTCCTTTATTGGGAGAAGAGTCTCCAGCTTCTGGGTTTGCCTAACACTATTGCTCGTCGCTACTATCACTAGCAAAGGACAGGACAGTGAGCTATATTGCTGTATTTATTTGCAGAGTAGACCTCTAACACGAGGCATAGTTCCTGTCCCTCACTTTTAATGTGTACTGATTAGGAAATTGGTACGTATCTTTACCGAACCTAAAATACACTTACCGGTCCCTCTTAATGTCAACCAAATATTACATTTATTCCATGATTACATTTTTAATACATTTGTGTAAAGCAGAATAGAGTCAGGAATGCAAAATAGTTAAGCAAAAGTGAAAACTACTATTGGTTTACATTCAAATTCTTTAAGCCATCCTATGTCCAAGGACTTACTTCCTGAACTTCTAATAAATATCTAAAAATGAAAAAGTAACAATAGAAACAATGTGAGAATAAACATAGAAAAGAACTGGGTTTTTTTCAATCTCTTCAGTCTAGCAGTGATCTGATACTTATACTACCCATGGTATTGATATTGTAGATATTTGGATTGATCTCCCCACCCTTTACAAAAAATAAGACAAATGTTCTACTTTTTCATGGTCTTCTTTGCCATCCTTAGGTGAGAACAAACTGACAGTGTCTGAGTCATGTATAAGCAGCAGACTGGCTGTGTTGGAGTCATGGTCGGAGCATCCTGACTACCTGAAGAGGCAGGTCGGATTCTGCTCACAATGGAGCTTAGACAATTTATGTGAGGGGTCCCGTCTATTCAGCACTATCTGATGAGAAGGTTTTGTGTAGTTGAGTTGTGCCAACGGTTCTTCTTCTGTTCCCTCTATCCAGTTCTCAAAGAAGGGCGTCAATTCACCTATGAGAAGGTCAACCTCACCCATATCAACGCCATGCTCAACAGCAACGACGTCAGCGAGTACCTCAAAATCTCCCCTAGTGGATTAGAGGTCAGTCTGAAATTAGCCTCAAATATATTTTCAGTATCAATTGTTTGATTAATTTTTGATGGTATATCTTTTTGTCAGGCAATTTAAAGCAGTCTGGGTTGCATTAATGCAATATTTATAACTAACTTTTGGACACTTCAGCTTTGTTTTAACACGTTTTGAGCCTGATTTGCTTGCGCCCTCTGCTGATTGCTGCAGGTGTTGCCGTTTGTAGACCAAATCAAGGCACATATATTACATTAAAAAAATCTCACAGCACAACCACTAAACAAAAATAAATAGCAACAGGTGGCTACAGATGTCGCTGCTATAGATGAACAATACATTATTTGTTGTCCATTAATGATCAGTTTTGTTCCAATGAAGTATAATTGATAACTTCTCTAGTTACACCTTATAGTCTCTCCTGGTGCCGAGATCACTAGTCTTTAACACAAGATAATTAGACTGCTGAAATTGCAAAACATTTTTGAAATGTGTTGTCTTATTTCTCCCCCACAGGCACGGTGCGACGCCTCCTCATTTGAGAGTGTACGTTGTACTTTCTGTGTGGATTCTGGCATTTGGTACTATGAAGTGACGGTCGTTACATCGGGTGTGATGCAAATCGGATGGGCCACCAAGGACAGCAAGTTCCTCAACCATGTACTCCATCTGTCTATTCTCATCCTGTGCAGAGGTCAGTCAAGTGTTTTCTAACCTGTTCAAATGTGTGTTGCAGGAGGGTTACGGGATTGGCGATGACGAATACTCGTGTGCATACGATGGCTGCAGGCAGCTTATCTGGTACAATGCTCGCAGTAAACCTCACGCTCACCCCTGCTGGAAGGAGGGTATGCTTTCTGAAATCACTCAACTTAGAATTTCTGATTGGTCAGATTTTTGCATCTACAGATGGTTAAAGAGTTAAGCCTAGTGTATACTCTCGTGTCACGTAACTTGCGTAGGCGACGCCGTCTTTCCCCCTCCTCCTGCGTAGCCTCCCACAAGGCTTGTGTTCACTTTCCAAAAATCCCTATGGTTTTGTCGCCAGCGATGCAGAAAGCAGTGCTGTGATTGGTCAATTTTTGCCAAAGAAGGTCCCTGAACACAGGCGACTAGATTTTGTGCTTAAAATACACAAATTATTGTATTGAAAAACATCAGTGATTAAATATTTGCATGAAAATTAACATTGTGCAGTATGTGTACTTAATATCTTGCTTAATACAAGTTTATTGGGTTGTTGTTACATCCAAAAAAAGTCAACTCTTTTTAACTTTTAATGCCAATTTTGTGCTAAGAACAGGTTCAATTCTGACACATTCTTTATCGTGCACACACAACACTTCTCATTTTTTGTCAATAATCTTTCAGGCACGGTATATTTACGAACATGTGATCTCTAAACATGACAATACAGATAAACACCAGCATGTTGTTAACTTACAATCGTTTTTTTTTACAGTTTTGTTTATTTACAATTACATGATAGCTTTCTCTTGTCCCATGTCCCAAACGGCCAAATGGCGTTGCATACTAATAATATAGTCTCTGCCGTGACTCGTTCAGAAGTTGCAGTCCATCTTCACGAAGGAATTTTATAAGTAAAATGTCCATTAAAAGTAAACTGATGATTCTGAATGATTAGTTCCGGTGTAGACAAAGATGTCGATGTTGTGGTTCAGTGGTTGTTGTCTATCGTCACTCTTCTGAGAAGGAAACACATTCTCTAGTCAACAACAGCTGTAGTTGCTCCTTCTGTAGACACTGCCCTTAGTGTTTTAGAAGAGAATTACGGGTCTGGCGCCAACCCCCACGGAAGAACTATAAAATAAACAAAACGCCGTCAGAGAGGACGCAAGCTACGTGACGCAAACATATATTCCAGCCTTTAAGCACCCACATTCCTCATACAGAGGGATAGAGAGTGCTGTGTGGATTCAAATGTATGGTGACCTATTTTAGGAGACGCTATCGGCTTCCTGTTGGACCTCAGCAAAAAGCAGATGATCTTCTATCTGAACGGACATCAGCTGCCGCCAGAAAAACAGGTTTTCTCTTCAGCAACGTAAGTTTTCCTCACACTTTTGTTTTTCTCCTTTGTCTTCTTCCCACAAAATCACTTCTTTCCCCTCAATCTGTCAGGTCTGGCTTCTTTGCGGCGGCCAGTTTTATGTCATACCAGCAGTGTGAGTTCAACTTTGGCGCCAAGCCTTTCCGCCACCCGCCCTCAGTCAAGTTCAGCACCTTTAACGACTTTGCGTCACTGCTTCCCAGTGAAAAGATCATCCTGCCCAGGTAAAATGAAGTTAGGGTAGTGGCATTGTTACATTATCATGTATTTTCTTTAAAGCATAAAAAGATGGACCACACCACCATCTTAAGGCATTCCATCCTAATAAAAAATAAAGTAAAACAGACATAACTTTCTTCCACCTTTTGATTTTTTTAGGCTTTTGTCAGTGCTGGTATGAAATGTGTTTATACTGTGACCGCTTACGTGAACAACCAAATTGTGTGGATCAACCCATTAAGTCCTGGTCCAGTGTTCTTCTTGTTATTAAAAAAGCGCCAGCTTAAGCCCATGTCAGTATGTATGTATGCATATATATACATATATATGGATATATATGTGCTAGTGTGCGTGTCCAGATCCATAAATCAAAGTTTACATCCAAAGTTTCAAAGACGCACACAGCGTATAGTTAGAAGTTATTGTCGTAGTAATGTCAAAAGATTTGGGGTACTTAACACTAGTTTGATCAAGAAATGCATTAATTAACTTAAAATATCTTTCTCTTCAACTTCAAGCAGAAATGCACAAAGAAAAGGGTACATTATGGAAATATCGAGTCCAAAGCCACGAGAAGTTGTTCTCCTGACAAGAAAAAACTAAAATAAAGACTATAGGACATATACCGTAATTTCCGGACTATAAGCCGCACCTGACTATAAGCCGCACCAGCTAAATTTAGGGGAAAATACAGATTGCTCCATATATAAGCCGCACCCAACTATAAGCCGCAGGGTTTTGATGTGTAATTACCGTAGTATATAGGGGTTCCTGCTACCACGGAGGGGATTGTCGGGACAGAGATGACTGTTTGGGAACGCAAAGCGTCCCATTTATTAACAATAAATCTTTCAATCATTCAATCAAACTTTCACATCTTTGACATGGCGAACAGCATTCGTGCAGAGTACAAATAATACAACGTTGCAAAGTAATACAAAGTGCTCGTCTGTACGTTATCAAAATAACCAGCCTACCGGTATATGAAAAGTCAGTCTTTAATCATTGTGTCATCGTCTTCCTCCTGCGTACTAAAACCACCGAAATCCTCTTCGTCGATGTCGGAGAAGAACAGGCCGTAAATAAGCTGCACCCTTATATAAGCCGCAGGGACCAGAACGAGGGGGAAAAGTAGCGGCTTATGGTCCGGAAATTACGGTATATATTTTTTCCATTTTGGGGTCCCCTGAGCTAGCTGGTGTTCTTATGTTTTGGTTTGAAACATTTTACTGTGAGCAAGTTGTAAACCGAACATTGTATTGACTTAATTTTATTTCGTGCAGCGGCAAATCCGTGTGTGTGCGAATATAACCCGCACAGGCATTGGAAAAAAAATCTTGATATTTCCCGGAATCCCTGTAAGTGTGCACTGATGTTAAAGCTGATGCACACATGCCATTGTACATGTATTATCTCACTATATTGATGAACAGAGACGTCATAATGCGCCACCAAGTCAGCTGTGGTTGCTTCTTATTGGACAAATTAACACGACGGTGGTCTTTTTTTTTGAGGGTAGAAATAAAAATAAAAGTCTACACTTACTGTATGTGAGCGTGGACTTTTTTCCAACACCAGAGTCTGGGGAAATCTGCATTTTTAAAAATATTTGTGCCCTTGGATGCCTTTAGATAAGATAAGAGTATGAATTATCATATGAAAACAGAAAGATCACAATAAAAATATGCAATAAAGGAAAAATAAAACATGTCGACAAACTGCTGTCGGTGCAAAAATTATTTGTCACGCAATAGCTTACGTGTAATCAGTCAGCCTGATGGGCGTCAACTTAAATGGGTTTAACTGTACTAAAATATAATTTCTGTGAAAGTGCAAGAAAACTATTATGAGAAGTAAAGTAAAGCCATAATGGAATTTAGTATGTGCGTATTAGTTCTAACATGACCTTGATTTATCGTTTGTGTTGGAGAAGTTTAACTGAGCATTTCTTCCTTGCCTTGGAGTCACCTGACTAAAAAGTAATACCGGTACATGTATGACAAGTTGTGATGCAGTACATCATCATCATAGTTTATCAAAGGCAACTTCTTTTTGTTAACGCAAACTCAACATTTCCTGTGCTTTATTCCTAGGCATCGGCGCCTGGCTTTACTGAAACAGGTCAGCATCCGGGACAACTGCTGCACGCTGTGCTGTGACGTCATGGCTGACACAGCGCTGCGGCCCTGTGGACACGGGTAGGTCATGTTGCCTCCCAAATATCAGAATCAGAATTAGCTTAATTGGCCAAGTATGTTTAACACACAATGAATTTGACTCGGTAGATTGTGCTGCCTTCTTCAATGTAAAAAAATTAATATTAACAATTAACTAAAAATATAAACAAGTACTTTATATGCAAAGCTAATAAATAATAGTGCAGTGGTGAATAGAGCAGAGCAAAAAGATAATGAAGTGAGCATGAGTTTGTACAATCACGGTGACAGATTAGTTCAAGTTATTTCACAGGGTTTATCAAATTGCCAGGCTGAAGGAAGAAACTATTGTTATGACGGGTTGTTTTGGCATACAGTGATTTGTAACACCTGCCGGGGGTGGGTGGAGTATGAGCAGTTTGTGACCAGTGTCTGAGGTGTCTGCAGTAGTGCTATATCTTGTGTTACTACTGTAAAGTGGGATCGTTATAAAGTCCAATGTAAAATTTGCACATTTGACCAAAGTTTTTGGTTATAGTATATACATCAAAAGTAATTTGTTTAGTTTTAATTTGCCTCTATCTACAGTACCGTATCTGTTGTTAAGAGAAGAAAGTGAGCATATCATACACATAAATTAAGACAGGAATGTCCCAAGTGTGGCCTAGTTTTTTTTCTCCATAAAATAAAGTAAATGCATATTGATATATAGCTAGATGTAAGCCTCACTTTGTCACCAATAAAACTAACCTAAAATGTGGATGTTTTGTACAGAAAGCTTAGCATGTATTGACCTAAATTGGATGGGTTTTTTTCAACCTTATTGATACCCAAAATGTTTAAAACATTTAAAAAGCCAACTTGCATGTTATTTTTACATTTGTACTATGGTGAACTTTTTAAAATGTGAAGTGTTCAACATTAGAGTGACATGTTTAATTGTTTCCGTGTTTTATTATTAAGTGGTTAACTTCCTGTTACACTTGTCTGCATTATGCGTTTGAAATGTTACTCAAAACACTGGCTCCACATTTAATTAGGCTTTTATGATGGTGGTAGTTTGATTATGGATTAGTTTGTTGATAAATGAGAGGTTGACCGGTGTGATGGAACAGATGATTAATATTTCTGTGGCTAGTTAATAAACGCGTTGTTGTGATTGTTTTTGTCTTTATCTTCTTCCAGGGGTATGTGTATGGAGTGTGCCTTACAGTTAGAAACGTGCCCCCTGTGTCGCCAGGACATCCAGACTCGCGTCAGACTCATTGCACATGTCTCCTGACACACTCTAACCTGCTCCTGTAAGGAGAGATGCACAAGCCCTACAGACACCTCCCCCTCTAAGCCCCTCTGGCCCAGCCGGCTTGGAGGATGGTTCCGCAGTGAAAGCATCCGAGCTATGCGTTCTGGTCAGAGGAGGCCTTGATGGAGGGGTGACGATAGGAAGCAGACGAGCGGATGGGGAAGCCAACTGCAGCAGGATTCCTGTGAGCTTCTCACTCATTTAGCCATGCCTCCTCTTTTGTATTCTTCTGAGAGCAGAAGCCAGACAGACGCTCTGAAGGAGGGAGCAGAAACAATTAATCACATCAAAACCAACCTCTATAATCTGTAAGATCCAATTTTGCGAACCTCTTTTCACAAAAGATCCTATTGTATTCTTGTTTAGAGGACACTACATAATCACATCATACACACACACGATGGGCTCTGCAAGGTAGTAGTAATGAATGAGGGTGGGCGATACTGCAAATTTGGTAAATCCAAGGCAAGTATTGTAGATATTGATGCGTTTTTCTTTAATATACAAAGGACTTTAAATGATTTTCAAAATTTGCCTTTAATTGGCTAATTAGAATAAACACAGGACAAAGGTTCTAGCCCCCAAAATGTCTACAAACAGTATAAATAGAACAATTATAAAACAAAGTAACAACATCAATAAAATAGTTATTCCCTTTATTACAATTATTTGAGCAAAATAAAGTCAATAGTGCAAAATAATTCAACAAAAACTACAGCTAGCTCACGTTGAAATATTTGGAAGGTTTGCCTCCAAATGTAACAATATCAGCAATGTAACAGTATCAATAACTCTAAAACCACAGATATTGTTTGACACTCAGTGACAATAAACATCAGTGTTTTCCCACAGGGTGTCAAATTTACACAATTGGCCATGACGCATTTGTAAAAATTGAGTTAAGAAAAAAAGGCAAAACACATTTTTTTTCAAGCTATTAGCAAACTGGTTTCTTTTTGTTGCTAAACTACAGCTAGCTCACGTTCAAATATGTGACAGTTTGCCTCCAAATGTAACAATATCAGCAATGTAACAGTTTTAATAACTCTAAAACCACAGGTATTGTGTGACACTCAGTGACAATAAACATCAGTGTTTTCCCACAGGGTGTCAAATTTACACAATTGGCCATGACGCATATGTAAAAATTTAATTTAAAAAAAAAAGCATAACAAATATTTTTAAAGCTATAAGCAAACTGGTTTCTTTTTGTTGTTAAAAATGCCACAAACAAGATTGAACTGTCTTTGATTGCACCCAGTGTTCCTGGTAAAAAGCTATAGCCTCCAAAATTCCCTTCCAGATTTGTCGCTTGTCACTTTTTTGAAGAAAAGTATAATAGAGACGGGTACTTGCTAAATTATAGAGATAAAGTTGCCTAGTTGGCAGCACTGATACCTCCCGTTTTGTTGTATTGTTTGGCAGACCAGGTGCATTAAAATGTGTTAATGAGGGTGGGAAAACAGGTATTTGCAAATCTATTTGTGGTGGTCCATAATTTGGCAGGCCGCCACAAATAAATGAATGTATGGGAAAACACAAGAGTAAAACTGATTTCATCACACTAGGAATCATCCAATTCTTAATACCACTCTTGGTATCAATATGGTATATATTAAGGTGAATGGTCCCACCCGTTGTTATGGACACATGTGGTGGTAATAAGCCCAAAGTACAGACAAACATTAGTGGATGTCCCAAACAGCATTGTTATTGTCTTTGCTCTGTGTACCATCGCTATCTCTTGGTTCCTGTGCTGATCCATTTCACATATCTGCAGCAATGTCAGACTTCCGTGTACAAATGTCAACAAAAACATGCAGTTTACTCATTTAGTTTACAAAATGTAAAATATCTGATCTTACCAGAAGACTTCACTAGTCTTTTATCACAACCATTAAGGAAGCAAAGAGTGATCCGGTACTGTAAAGATTTTCAACTTATTCATTTGCGCTTGTGTGTCGTGCTTTATTTATAAACTCAGATTTGGATTGTTCACTGTCATCAGTCTAACAGAAGCTTATTTGTTCCCAGTATAATTGTGGATAATGTTGATAATAGGAAAAGTATCCGTCTTGAGTTTACTTTATGGGCACTAAAAAAATATGTCCAACATTTGGTTTTGAAAGATGGAGTATCAGTTACATCTGGGGTTTTCAAAGTGGTCAGCCTCATCTTCTCCCACTCACAACTGTTTATTTACATATCACCACACGCCCCCAACTGTAGACACTCTCACTACAAGAACTACAAATAATTCCTATATATTTTCAACATCGCTTAAGCTGAGCAGCTATTAAAATATATTTTAAACTGAGGTTGAGCTTCTGCCTCCTCGCACTTTGAAAACTCCAGAGTTGGATTGTTGTAAAAGCAAATGTGAAACGTCAATGTGAATGATGTATCCCCAAGTCTGGCATATGTGTTTGCAATTCTATTATTTAATTCTCTTAAGTCTGTTTGTTTACAGAAGTATATTGGCACCAAAATTCTACTCTATCCCCTTAGTTACAAACAAATGAGACTTCTTTAAACTAACTAGACGGGTATGTAGGGGTGGGCAATATCTTGCACATTGATCTGGTACCAAGTAAAAAGAGGGCCAATATTACAGATAACTTTACTTTTCACTTGAAAATATTCAAATTTTCATTGCCTTACATTAGTTGATTGGGATTTTAATCAAAATAAAACACAGGCGGAAGATTTTTGGTAATCTTATTTGTGAACAATTTAACAATATCTACATATTCTTACGGTACTGAATAGATCAGAACTGGATTATTCAGATTGTCTGAGAAGACGTTCCATCTCTCAGCTCTAGATTAAGGTTGATGATGCAGTATCCAGAGGATAAACACTAATTCCAGGATCCTGCCCTCAAACCAGAGCTGTCCAATCTAAAGTCTGTGAACACAAACTGAATAAGCCTGCTCTGATTAGAGAGCTTTAGTCTTGAGGGCAGAATTTTTTTCCTTACTTCCAGCACTGCACCCTTAGACGAGAGCAGATGAGAAGCGAAATATCTTCTATATGAACAGTCGAGTTGCGATCAATTCAATGACCCGGATGAATAAGAATATTTAAAGGCTATACAACAGTATAAGACAAAGACAACAATATAAGACAAAGTAATAATTACATACAATTTTGGAGCAAAATAAAGTCTGTAGTGCTAAATAGGTCAACAAAAGCAAACACTACTAATGGCTCATTAAAATCCAGGTCCAATAATCAACAATATATACCTATAACCATCTAACAATAAAGACATTCCAGAAAATATACATGAATAAGAAATATCAATCTCATCACACTATTATTGAGCCGATACCAATACTACCATTGGTATCAATACTATCAATACTTGCATCGATTCGCCCACCCCGACTAGAATCAAACATTTATCTAAGGCCTTTTTGCCATTTCTTGCCCTTACAGGGGCTACTGTAGCTCTTGTATGAAAGCAGCCCGTTGGTTTACAGGAACGAGTATATTTATGCAATGGAGTATTTTAAGATTAGGCTGAATTGTTTTTAAAGGAAACCCAGTAAACGCATGAAGTAGATGTGTTAAAGTTTACTGCAAAGCTTTCTGAAGATGACTTGAATCGCTGCGTGAGACAAAAGCCTGTTTAGTTACTGTTTGCTTATTTGGAGCACCTTAAAAGAGCAGCTGAGAGAAATGGTTCATTGTATGATCTTAGGAGATTAAAAAAACTGAAAAGAGGAATTTCTCACCAGAATTCCTAAAGATATGGTTTATGAAAGATTGATGTTTCTTGGATTGTGCTATTTGTAATAAATGTATATTCATGTGATGTTTACATGACAAGACAGTGTTTCTTTACATGTTTGGTATTACTGCAATATTTTACACATCAAAGCATATACTGTACTCCAAATATACATCACATGGGACAAGTGTTAGGAAATAGATGGATGGATGTTAGATTGTTTTTTTTAAATAGACACATGTTAATTTCATCAATAATTAAAAACCGACATAAAAGTAGGAAATACTTTGATAAGGGTAACTCCAAAGAATCGGAATAATAAGGATCACCATTGTAATCAAATACTACTAAATATGTATTTGAAGGGTAATGTGTTTGCTAATACTACAAATGTTAGCACTATTAGACAATCGCATACAAGAGTCAGTCCGTGGAGTCCATACTTAGTCCAGCAAAGCACGCCAAAAAAAGGAGGCAAGCGGCCACTTTGATGCATATTGCTAAAAAAAATAAAACTCTTCCAATGTAAGTCTTAACAAAACAGACATATGAGCTTTGTGTTATTAGTGACAAAGCAAATTACTAGTTATGGGTCAAACGATACTGAAGCATCGATGCCTTATGAAACAAAATTAGTGCTATTGTGTCTCTAGTATCATTTTAATCTTATATCACCAAATAAGGAAAATGCAATTACTCCTGTTTACGATTTGGCTCATTGACCAGACTTGCGGTTTTCAAATTCCTTTTTGGCAAAACTAAAACAATCATTGATTTTTGGGTCAAATGTAATGACTGTTTTAATCCAGTAGATGGTGGATGACCATTATGAAATAGCAACATGAGAGCAGTTAAAGTTAAAGTACCTATGATTGTCACACACACAGTAGGTGTGGCGAAATTATTCTCTACATTTGACACATCACCCTTGATCACCCCTTGGGAGGTGAGGGGAGCATTGGGCAGCAGCGGTGGCCACGCCCAGGAATCATTTTTGGTGATCTAACCCCCAATTCCAACCCTTGATGCTGAGTGCCAAGCAGGGAGGTAATTGGTCCCATTTTTATAGTCTTTGGTATGACTCGGCCGGGGTTTGAACTCACAACCTACCGATCTCAGGACAGACACTCTAACCACTAGGCCACTGATGCTGTGTCAATGCAACTAGTGAGTGTGCCATACACTCACTGAGGTGTCATTTACGCATCACTAAAAAATACCTTACATTAGATTAGACCAGGGATGTCAAACATGCGGCCCGTGGGCCGGATCAGGCCCTCGAACAGGTTCAATCCGGCCCGCGAGATGAGTCAGTGTAAAATTGAGCTGCATTTTTAAATAAAATAAACTGTTTTTCTAAATGTGTCCACTGGATGTCGCAATAGCAATTCTGTTAGGCAAGCAAATTGTTTATATTGGGGCGAGCAAGTATACCAAGCAAGAGGTACACAGTAGCGGGGCTGGGACTCCTCCCCCCTGACCCAACATAAAACACACAGGAGTAAAATAAACAATTGGTAACCCCACTTAAAATGCTGCATGAGACACATTGATATGGTTCTGTGAAAATTAGTTTCTTCTGTGAAAATTCAAAGAAAGTGAACAGTGGAAAGACAAATGAGGTAGTTGATACATAGAGGAGTTTTTATTTATGCTTTCTTATGTTTTTTGTTCAATCCTACATGGGCTGTGACTTAAAGTTGAATTGCTTTGTAGATACACTGAGATTAAGTCTAAATTCATTGTGTTCTTCATGGAGTTTTTGAAACTGTACCATTTTTTTCCGCAGATTTTTCAACTAACTTGAATTGTTTTGTCAAGAGGATCATATGTGATATGTCCTTATTTCAGAATGTGCTTGTTCTATTTTAGGCCAAAGTAAAACCAAGAAAACAATCTGAAGTTGCCGTAGTTGTATTTTAAAGTTATTATGCCATGATTTTACCAGTCCGGCCCACGTAGGAATAGATGGTTCTCCATGCGGCCCCTGAGCTAAAATGAGTTTGACACCCCTGGATTAGACCTTAAGTCGTTCCGTCCTCGGGAGGACATTGATTTGCAAGTTTTTTTCCCACTGATTTCTGTCGTAGGCCTGTGTCTTCGTCTGTTCCCATGAAATGTTTGTCAATGTTGTGAGTGGTCTTCCTCTTTTTCCCTTTCTATTGCTATATTTTGTAGATTATGTTGTCATCCATCGTATCAAGACAAACGATCCTTCTTTCTGTTAATGGTTGGCGTTGGAAACTCTTTCTTGGTTCCCTGCCATACTTGTTCGTTTCTTATATGGTTTCTCTGGGATGTCTAAAATTCTTTAACAGAAACATCCACCTTTGGTTGGCGTTGGAAACTCTTTCTTGGTTCCCTGCCATACTTGTTCGTTTCTTATATGGTTTCTCCGGGATGTCTAAAATCCTTCTTTAACAGAAACATCCACCTTTGTTAGTCATTGGCTGTCATTTGCTACTTGTCAGACGCATGGAGTTATGCTGAAATAACTACTGCTTCATATTTTTAGGGTTTTGTTTCAAACGCAATTTTTTTCTTCTCTTTAATATCCTGTATTGTACAAGCTGCCAAATGTTGAATTTGCCTTTCCAAACCTTACCCATTTTTTCTTCAGAGCTCTTGCCATTGTTGCTAACGTTTCTCTCCAGATACTGGAATGTCTCCGCCCTGTTCATTTTCCATTGATGGATATATTTTGCACCCCTTCTTATCGAATGCTTGCAGGCTAAATGGGGGCACTAAGCAACATTTTATTTTAAGGTCTCCTCCCCCTTTAAAAAAGGGTTTATTTAATACTCTATGTCAAACAATTTTTAAATTTTTTAATAAAACTTGAATTTAATTTGATGCATGTTTTTGTACTAAACCAAACTTTTTTTTAGTGCAAATGACAAATTTTAACATAATAAAAACACAAAGTTCCACATTTTCCTGGAACTCCGACGGAGATTCGATCGGTTTACGACAAATTATTAGCAATACAACTATTCGGGGGAATATGCTGATATATTCTTATCAATGAAATGCATTTGTGGTAAAAATTGTATATGACGTGCCCTTTATTAGTTGATATTTTACATGCGCTTCATAACACAAAAACATGGATCTCGGCATCCAGTTTACTCTTTAGTACATTTGTTACTTCTGGACATCAATGAATATATTCTTCCAAGCAAATAAGTTAAATATTCTATTCAATGATATACAGTGCATCCGGAAAGTATTCAAAACGCTTCTTGTTTTCCACATTTTATTATTACAGTCTTATTCCAAAATGAAATACAACCATTTTGTCCTCAAAATTCTACAGACAATACCCCATAATGACAATTTGAAAAGGTTTTAAGAATATTTGCAAATGTATTTAAAAATGAACTAAACATAAGTATCGACACATTTTGTTAATACTTTAATGCACCTTTGGCAGCAATTATATCCTCAAGCGTTTTTGATGAATACAATGCCACAAGCTTGGCACACCTGCATATCTTTGGGTAGTTTCGACCATTCCTCTTTGCAAAACATCTCAAGCTCCATCAGGTTGAATGGGAAGCGTTGGTTTTCATCCAGGATTTCTCTCTTCATCTTTCCCTCTATCCTGACTAGTCTCCCAGTTCCTGTCATTGGAAAAACAACCCCACAGTATGATGCTGCCACCACCATGCTACACTGTAGGGATGGTATTGTCCTGGGGATGACCGGTGCCTGGTTTCCTCCAAATTTGATGCCTGGCATTTACGCCAAAAAGTTCAATCTTTGTCTCATCAGACCATATAATTTTGTTTTTCATGATCTGAAAGTCTTTCAGGTGCATTTTTTGGCACACGTTTTACTGGGAAATGGCGTCTGTCTGGCCACTATAACATACAGGCCTGATTGGTGGATTGCTGCAGAGATGGTTGCCCTTCTGTAAGGTTCCCCTCTCTCCTGAGTGACCATCGGGTTCTTGGTCCCTTCCCTGACTAGACCAAGATGAACGCACTAAAGTAAAGAGACAACCATCCTTTCCATTTTCTACCGCTTAAAAACCAACGCTTCCCATCCAACCTAATGATGGATGGGACTCTTGTCTTGTTCTGTATATTGTACAGTATTTTGTATATTGTACAGGATTGCTTATTATTTTTATTGGATAGTAGTCTGTTTATTTCAATTCTTATTTTTTATCTTTATTACTTCTTGTGTAATTTATTTTTAACCCATATTTGTTTCCACTACCACACCTTAAATTGGAGTCCTTAATCTTGTTATATGCAAATATAATGACAATAAAGTCCATTCTGTTCTATTCTATTCTAATGGATCTTGAAAAGTGCTGCAGAGAAAAATGGTCAAAACTGCCCAAAGATAGGTGTGCCAAGCTTGTGGCGTCATATGCAAAAATACTTGAGGCTGTAATTATTGCCAAAGGTGCATCAACAAAGTATTGAGCAGAGGTTGTGAAAACGTATGTACATGTGTTTTTTCTATTTTTAATAAATTAGCAACAAAAATATTTTAAAAAAATCACATTGTCATTATGGGGTATTGTGTGTAGAAGTTTGAGGACAACAACTGATCTGTTCCTTTTTGGAATACGGCTGTAACATCATAACTGTGGAAAAAGTGAGGCGCTGTGAATACTTTACGGGCGCACTGAATAGATGAATAATTGCATTATCAGTGGGACAAAAATGGCACTTTTGACACCCCCGTTGATAATGCGATTATTATTTTATTTCATTTCATTTTTTTATTTATCTCCTTCATTGATGTGCATCTTTGATCGATAGACAATTATACCTCAATTATTCAATTATACATTTACACACCAATGTCTGAGAAGGAGCAGGATGAAGAAAAATCTTATATTTTCCTGCCCCCTTCAACATAATACGTAGTCTTACTTAATAGATATCATATAAACCAACAATTACATCCAAATATAATAAAAACACAAGTGCAAAACTTCATGAAGTACAAACCGAACAAAAAAAAAAGTAATATACACCTCACGGGATTATACAAAACCAGGCAAAAAATAAGTAAAATAATAAATATAAAGCATAATGTAAACACTTATGGCTGTCCATATGATATTATTGTTCTGTCTTTAAATATTTTTTCAATTGGAATATATTTCTACAATCTTTTATCTCATTGTAAAGATAATTCCATAGTTTAACCCCATACACATTTGTTTTAAAGTTGTTCTTGAATACTGATGTTTGAAATGACCTTTTCTTCTATGCTCTTCATTCTCAGAAGTGATGACAAACATTTTTTGTAAATTTGCTGGTAATGTTTTACTTTTAGCCTTAAACAGGACACATAATGTCTGTAACTTTACTAGCTCCTGTAATTTCAATAAACCAGAATTAATAAATAATATGTTAGTGCAGTGGTTCTTAACCTGGGTTCGATCGAACCCTAGGGGTCGGGCTCAGGGGTTCGGCGGAGGTCCAAACACACCAGACTCATCGTGTAAATAAAAGATTCTCCCTATCGGCGTATTACGGATATGGCAACAGCAGAAGTCACACTGATTTGCAGGTGTGTGATTTGTTGTGAGTTTATGCACTGTGTTGGTTTTGTTCTTTGAACAAGGTGATGGTCATGCACGGTTCTTTTTGTGCACCAGTAAAAAAAACATGGTAACACTTTAGTATGGGGAACATATTCACCATTAATTAGTTGCTTATTAACATGCACATTAGTAACATATTGGCTCTTAACTAGTCATTATTAAGTACTTATTAATGCCTTATTCAGCATGGCCTTATTATAACCCTAACCCTCTAACCCTGGCCCTAACCCCCTAACCCTAACCAAATAACTCTAAATTAAGTCTTTGTTACTTAGAATATGTTCCCCATACTAAAGTGTTACCAAAAACATAACTTTGTCTTTAATTTGAAAAAAAAAACATTTTATTTTTCACTAAAGAAGGGTTCGGTGAATGCGCATATGAAACTGGTGGGGTTCGGTACCTCCAACAAGGTTAAGAACCACTGTTAGTGTGTTCTAAGTCAGTGGTTCTCAAATGGGGGTACGCGTACCCCTGGGGGTACTTGAAGGTATGCCAAGGGGTACGTGAGATTTTTTTTAATATTCTAAAAATAGCAACAGTTAAAAAATCCTTTATTAATATAAATAAAAACTTATCTTTTTTCCAAATAGTTCAAGAAAGACCACTACAAATGAGCAATATTTTGCACTGTTATAATGTAATAAATCAGAAAGCGATGACATAGTGCTGTATTTTACTTCTTTATCTCTTTTTTTTTCAACCAAAAATGCTTTGCTCTGATTAGGGGGTACTTGAATTAAAAACAAATTCACAGGGGGTACATCACTGAAAAAAGGTTGAGAACCACTGTTCTAAGTAATCTACTTTATGAATAATCCTTATAGCTCTTTTCTGATGGCATTATCATGCGTATGACTGATTTATTTACACTCGTAAAAAGTCAATGATGCCTTAAAGAGACAACAAATTAAATTGGCGCATCCACTTGCTATTCCAGAATGGAAGTTCGCAAATTTCGACTTGTAGGACAGTACACGAACGCAACACAACTTGCCAGCGCTCACCTACGGTAGGAACCAATGTGCTCTTAACTTGGTTCTGTCGGAGATTACGTAAAGCCGCACCGAAATACGTCGTTTCCAGGGTAACCATATCCTTCACGACTGCCCGAACATGGACGTTGAAGAACGAAGTAAGTGATTACCTTTCGCCTGCGTGCCTTAAACGCGCGTCTTGAATTCATTTAGGTGTGTTGTTCATTCGGAAGTCGACCATTTTTAACGACTCACGCGTGTCGCTAACGTTAGCTAGCCGAGGCTACTGCCTGACGTCGTCGTTGAGTAAAGCGCTAAACCTGTAAGGTGTGATAATACACAGCTCTGACGAAGTAAAGACTTGTGCATTTTAAAGCAGACGTTGCCTCACATTTCTTCCCCGCCACAGGTGTGCAGGCCTGCGGGGAGGACATTGTGGAAATGGTTGACATGGAAGACGAAACCTTTGCCATTTCCAGGTTAGTTAAAGCCAAGAGATAGTTTGCTAATAATTGAAGAGACGTGTCTCATTCTGTGGTGTTTCTGTCCAATAAAACCCAATGTTTTGTCAATCTTGTCTTCATCCAGTTCCTCAGCCATAGATACAGCCTTCGACTCTGTTATTGGATGCATAGAAGACATCATCATGGGTAGGATTACCATTTTAAACGTCCTCTACCTATTCACTTGTGCTATATTATCTATAGCACAGGTGTGAAACTTAAGGCCCGGGGGCCAAATTTGTCCCGTCCTATCATTTATTGTGGCCCATAATATCATATTTAGTGGTTCGTATCATCATAATCAGAAATACTTTAATAATCCCCGACGGGAAATTAAGATTTTCAGCATAATCCCATTCAAGATCAGACAAACAGAACAGGATCGCTGACGGGTCTGCCAATTTACAAAAAAGTTGAGGAACAGGTAAACGCAGGGGAGTGGGGGGTGAGGGAAAAAAAATTCAGTTTAAGCCTGGGCCATCATTTGATTGGCGCGCCAAGTTATATAAGGTAAACGTCCTCTACCTATTCACTTGTGCTATATTATCTATAGCACAGGTGTGAAACTTAAGGCCCGGGGGCCAAATTTGTGCCGTCCTATCATTTATTGTGGCCCATACTATCATATTTAGTGGTTCGTATCATCATAATCAGAAATACTTTAATAATCCCCGATGGGAAATTAAGATTTTCAGCATAATCCTATTCAAGATCAGACAAACATTACAGGGAGACAGAACAGGATCGCTGACGGGTCTGCCAACTTACAAAAAACTTGAGGAACAGGTAAACGTGGGGGGTGAGGGGAAAAAAAATTCAGTTTAAGCCTGGGCCATCATTTGATTGGCGCGCCAAGTTATATAAGGTAAAAGTCCTCTGCCTATTCACTTGTGCTATATTATCTATAGCACAGGTGTGAAACTTAAGGCCCGGGGGCCAAATTTGTCCCGTCCTATCATATATTGTGGCCCATAATATCATTTTTAGTGGTTCATATCATCAGAATCAGAAATACTTTAGTAATCCCAGATGGGAAATTAAGATTTTCAGCATAATCCCATTCAAGATCAGACAAACATTACAGGGAGACAGAACAGGATCGCTGACGGGTCTGCCAATTTACAAAAAAGTTGAGGAACAGGTAAACGCAGGGGAGTGGGGGGTGAGGGAAACAAAAATTCAGTTTAAGCCTGGGCCATCATTTGATTGGCGCGCCAAGTTATATAACATGGTCCACGTTATTTAACGTGACGTGCCACATTATTTTATGCGGGCCGTGACAACATTTTCAGTAGCCCGCCACGTCATTTATGTGGTCCATCACATCATTTCCTCCGGGCTGCCACACCATTTAACGGCCCACATTATTTTATGTGGGCCGCAACAACATTTTTAGTGTTGCTCCACGTCATTTCTGTGGTTTGCTACATCATTTAAAGTGGCCCGCCATTTTGTATTCTATGGTCTGCCACATTTAAATTGACCTGACATACTATTTTAAGCGAGTCGTCACAAAATGTTCTGTGGCCCGCCGCATCATTTTTGTTGTCCGTCACATAATTTTCCCTGGTCTGCCACATCATTTGATTTGACCTGCCACATGGTTTTATGCAGGCTGCAACAACATTTTTAGTGGCGCGCCACTTCATTTATATGGTCCGCTACATCAGTGTTTTTCAACCACTGTGCCGCGGCACACTAGTGTGCCGTGAGATACAGTCTGGTGTGCCGTAGGAGATTATGTAATTTCACCTAATTGGGTTAAAAATATGTTCTGCAAACCAGTAATTATAGTCTGCAAATAATGTGCCGTTGAGTGTCTGTGCTGTCTTAGAGCTCGGCAGAGTAACCGTGTAATACGCTTCCATATCAGTAGGTGGCAGCAGGTAGCTAATTGCTTTGTAGATCTCGGGAACTTGGTTTGTCGTGATCACAATATGCGGGAGGCAGCGTGCAGGTAAAAAGGTATCTAACGCTTAAACCAAAAATAAACAAAAGGTGAGTGCCCCTAAGAAAAGGCATTGAAGCTTAGGGATGGTTATGCAGAACGAAACTAAAACTGAACTGGCTGCAAAGTAAACAAAAACAGAATGCTGGACGACAGCAAAGACTTACAATAAGCGCGTGGAGCAGATGGCGTCCACAAAGTACATCCGTACATGACATGACAATCAACAATGTACCCACAAAGAAGGATAGCGGCCGCACAACTTAAATAGTCTTGATTGCAAAAACAAAGCAGGTGCGGGGGACAGCATTCAAGGAAGACATGAAACTGCTACAGGAAAATCCCAACAAAACAGGAAAAGCCACCAAAATAGGAGCGCAAGACAAGAACTAAAACACTACACACAGGAGAACACCAAAAAAACTCAAAATAAGTCACGGCGTGATGTGACAGGTGGTGACAGTACACCTACTTTGAGACAAGAGCTATAGTGATGCATGGTTGGTTTTGGTTTAAATTCATATCCAACAATTGCGAGATGGACTTTTTAGTCAATATCGGCTGCTGAGTTTAATTTTTTTATGTTTTCTGCTGGTGGTGTGCCTCCGGATTTTTTCAATGAAAAAAATGTGCCTTGGCTCAGAAAAGGTTGAAAAACACGGCGCTACATCATTTCATGCAGTTTTCCACATCATTTAACGTAACATACCACATTATTTTATGTACAACTTGTATACAACAACATTTTTAGTGAAGCCCCACGTCATTTGTGGTTCGCCACATCAGTTAAAGTGGCCCGCCACTTCATTTTTAATGGCCCACCTGATCATCACCTAGTCCGCCACATAATTTTCTCTGGTCTGCCACATAATTCAAATTAACCTGCCATTCTATTTTATGCGGGTCGTCACAACATTTCTGTGGCCCGCCATATCATTTATGCTGTCCGTCACATAATTTTCCCTGGTCTGCCATATCATTTAATGTGACCTGCCACATTGTTTATGCAGGCTGCAACATTTTTTGTGGCGCGCAACTTTATTTTTATGGTCCGCTACATCATTTCATTTGGTTTTCCACATCATTTAACGTGACATCCCACATTTAATGTGGACCGTCACAAAATTTTCAGTGGCCCGCTACATTTATGTGGTCCACCCCATCCTTTATGTTGTCCGTCACATCATTTTTCCTGGTCTGCCATATCATTTGATGTGACCTGCCACATTGTTATTATGCAGGCTGCAACACCAGTTTTTGTGGCGCGCCACTTCATTTTCATGGTCCGCTACATCATTTAATGTGGTTTTCCACATTTAACGTGACATGCCAGATTATTTTATGCGGGCCGTCACAATATTTTCTTTGGTCTGCCACGTCATTTATGTGGTTCGCCACATCATTTTGTGTAGTGTGCCACATCAGTTAAAGTGGCCCGCCACTTCATTTTCAGTGGCCCACCTGATCATCACCTGGTCCGCCACATAATTTTCTCTGGCAGACCAGAGAAAAGGACCACACAATTTGAATTAATCTGCCATTCTATTTTATGCGGGCCGTCACAATTTTCTGTGGCCCGCCACATCATTTATGTTGTCCGTCACATCATTTTTCCTGGTCTGCCATATCATTTAATGTGACCTGCCACATTGTATTATGCAAGCTGCAACGAAAAATGCTTGTGGCGTGCCACTTTATTTTTATGGGCCGCTACATCATCTCATGTGGTTTTCCACATCATTTAACGTGACATCCCATATTATTTTATGCGGACCGTCACAACATTTTCAGTGGCCCGCTACATCATTTATGTGGTCCACCATATCATTGAAGTGACCTGCCACATTATTTTATGTGCGCCGCAACATTTTTAGTGGAGCCCCACGTCATTTATGTGGTTCCCCAATTCATTTTTAGTGGCCCTACCTGATCATTTATGTGGTCCGCCACATAATTTTCTCTGGTCTGCCACATAATTTAAATTAACCGGCCATGCTATTTTATGCGGGGCCGTCACAACATTTTCAGTGGCCTGCCACATCATTTATGTGGTCCGTCACATCATTTTACCTGGTCTGCCATATCATTTAATGTGACCTGCCACATTGTTTTATATAGGCTGCAACAACATTTTTAGTGGTGCGCCACGCCATTTATATGGTCCGCAAGATCATTTTAATGTGACCTGCCACATTATTTTATGCGAGCAGCCACATAATTTTAAATGGCCCGCCCCATCATTATAATCGAGCCGCATCATCGTTTTTGGTGGTCCGTCACATAATTGTATGTGGCCTGCCACATCATTTATTTTGGGCTGCCATGTCATTTTATGCGAGCTGCCTCATAATTTTTGATAGCCCTTAAATGCTTAATTTGCTTGTCACCTTGACTTCATTAGAAAGCAAGTTATCTATGAATCTATTCCATAAAAAAATGCAATCAGAGTTGCCGAGGCAAATCGTGTAACGAGGCTATTACATGTTTATATTCACATACAGTATAATATATAAAGGTTTATTTGAAATAGGGACATATACAGAAACATAGATATCTGAAAGTTATCCAATGCATGCATCATAGTGTTTGTAGCCAAAGCTAATTTATAAAACTTGTCCCCAACAACAACACAGATCTAACATCATTAAAATAGGAAATCACTGTTTCAAGCCTCCCTCTGAGGACAGCAATAATTGCAACATGCCCCTCCTATAAAAATAAGTTTTACACCCTTGGTATCGCTTTTTATGAACAATTTTCATAGTGAGTTGTCTTGACATGTCTTTTAGAGGAGGAGTTCCAGCAGCTGCAGTTGAGCTTCATGGAGAAACACTACCAGGAGTTTGACAACACTGATGAGAACAAACTCAGCTACACAACCATCTTCAATGATTATGTGAGTAGCTTATCAAACCCACACTTATTGTGTTCTCACATGGCATTTGTGTGCAGGTGGAACAGTTGGAAAAATACGTGGAGCTGCAGCTGATCAGGAGGATCCCCGGCTTCAACATGAGCACCTTCATTGAACATCTCATGTGAGCAATGGCATCTTTTTTGATTGATTGATTGATACTTTTATTAGTAGGTTGCACAGTGAAGTACATATTCCGTACAATTGACCACTAAATGGTAACACCCGAATAAGTTTTTCAACTTGTTTAAGTCGGGGTCCACTTAAATTGATTCATGATACAGATATATACTATCATCATAGTACAGTCATCACACAAGATAGTCACATTGAATTATTTACATTATTTACAATCAGGGGTGTGGAGGGGGGGGGGGGGGGGTTGGTAGGATATGGACAGTAAGTAGTGGACATAGAGAGAGAGAGAGAGAGAGAGAGATCAGAAGGCATAAGAAAAAGTATCTGCATTTGATTGTTTACATTTGATTATTAGCAATCCGGGGAAGGTCTTAGTTTAGGGTTGTAGCTGCCTGGAGGTGAACTTTTATTGCGGTTTTGAAGGAGGATAGAGATGCCCTTTCTTTTATACCTGTTGGGAGCGCATTCCACATTGATGTGGCATAGAAAGAGAATGAGTTAAGACCTTTGTTAGTTCGGAATCTGGGTTTAACATGGTTAGTGGAGCTCCCCCTGGTGTTGTGGTTATGGCGGTCATTTACGTTAAGGAAGTAGTTTGACATGTACTTCGGTATCAGGGAGGTGTAGTGGATTTTATAGACTAGGCTCATTTTTTATTCTTGCTCATGACACATGTACATTTTCTGCTACCTGGTACCTATTCAGGGCCCCACAGTTTTACTCTCTAGTGACACATTTCTCCTGGCAAAAGCAAAAAGTACAAGCTATTTCCAGTATCTGGTTATAGGTATGTGTTTTAAAATTTGAAAAATAAATTGATTTACATGAAACCAGTTTTATCAGACAGGTCTTGTAGAGACCTTTCCAGTGATATAAGTATAATTTGAAATGTTAAAAAAATGCACACATTTCTGGTCAACTTTTTTAATACAAAGCTAAGCTCAAATTTTACAAACAGTGCATCTGGAAAGGGAAGACTGTAGCGGCTATGTCTACATCCTCAGAATTCTACAGACAATACCCCATAGCATACTTGCCAACCTTGAGACCTCCAATATCGGGAGGGGGGGTTGTTTGGGGGCGGGGGGCGTGGTTGGGGGCGTGGTTATTTATACATTTACAGCTAGAATTCACCAACTCGAGTATTTCATATATATATATATATATATATATGTATGAAATACTTGACTTTCAGTGAATTCTAGCTATATATATATATTTTTTATTTTATTTTATTTACATAGAAGAAAAAAAAACTACTTGAATTTCAGTGTTCCAGTGGCTATCCATTAGATGGCAGTATTGTCCTGTTTAACTTCTCCGTTCATGATGAGTATATCATTTCGGCCGCCATGTCTGTAATTTCCTCGTTCTTCTGCTTCGTCTCCTTGTTGTGTGCGCAGTTGTGCACTCTATAAAAGCCCTAGATGTTATGACGTCTTTGGGCAGGCAAGCTGTTTATTTTGTGGGAAAGCGGACGTGAGAACAGGCTGTCCCCACTCAGTCTCAGGTCCGCATTGAGCTGGAGGGGGCGTGGCCTCCAGCTCCGGCTGAATACCGGGAGTTTGTCGGGAGAAAATCTCTGCCGGGAGGTTGTCGGGAGAGGCGCTGAATATCGGGATTCTCCCGCTAAAAACGGGAGGGTTGGCAAGTATGCCCCATAGTGACAACGATCACATTTACATAAATATTCACAGCCTTTTCTCGAGACTTTGTTGATTAAAGTTAAAGTACCAATGATTGTCACACATACAGTACATTAGGTGTGGCAAAATTATTCTCTGCATTTGACCCATCACCCTTAAAGGCCTACTGAAATGAATTTTTTTTATTTAAACGGGGATAGCAGATCTATTCTATGTGTCATACTTGATCATTTCGCGATATTGCCATATTTTTGCTGAAAGGATTTAGTATAGAACAACGACGATAAAGATTGCAACTTTTGGTATCTGATAAAAAAAAGGCTTGCACCTACCGGAAGTAGCGTGACGTAGTCAGTTGAACATATACGCAAAGTTCCCTATTGTTTACAATGATGGCCGCATGAAGTGAGAGAGATTCGGACCGAGAAAGCGACAATTTCCCCATTAATTTGAGCGAGGATGAAAGATTTGTGGATGAGTAAAGTGCAAGTGAAGGACTAGTGGGGAGTTGAAGCTATTCAGATAGGGAAGATGCTGTGAGAGCCGGGGGTGACCTGATATTCAGCTGGGAATGACTACAACAGTAAATAAACACAAGACATATATATACTCTATTAGCCACAACACAACCAGGCTTATATTTAATATGCCACAAATTAATCCTGCATAAAAACACCTGCGTGTTTGTTATGCTAGCTCCTAGCTCCTCTGCTAGCTCCTAGCTCCATAGAACACGCCAATACAATTCAAACACCTGATCAACACACACAATCACTCAGCCCAAAAGACCGTTTACCTAACCCAAGGTTCATAAAGCTTATATATTTTTAAAAAGTTACGTACGTGACGCGCACATACGGTCAAGTTATCGAATGTTTAGCAGCCAAGGCTGCATACTCACGGTACCTGATATTCAGCTGGGAATGACTACAACAGTAAATAAACACAAGACATATATATACTCTATTAGCCACAACACAACCAGGCTTATATTTAATATGCCACAAATTAATCCTGCATAATAACACCTGCGTGTTTGTTATGCTAGCTCCTAGCTCCTCTGCTAGCTCCTAGCTCCATAGAACACGCCAATACAATTCAAACACCTGATCAACACACACAATCACTCAGCCCAAAAGACCGTTCACCTAACCCAAGGTTCATAAAGCTTATATATTTTTAAAAAGTTACGTACGTGACGCGCACGTACGGTACGGTACGTGTTATGCTAGCTCCTAGCTCCTCTGCTAGCTCCTAGCTCCATAGAACACGCCAATACAATTCAAACACATGATCAACACACACAATCACTCAGCCCAAAAGACCGTTCACCTAACCCAAGGTTCATAAAGCTTATATATTTTAAAAAAGTTACGTACATACGCAAAAAAAAGCCAAAGCTGCATACTCACAGTAGCACGTCTGCGTCTTTGTCATCCAAATCAAAGTAATCCTGGTAAGAGTCTGTGTTGTCCCAGTTCTCTACAGGCGTCTGTGTATCCAAATCAAAAGTCCTCCTGGTTAGAGTCTCTGTTATCCGAGTTCTTCCATCTTGACTGCATCTTTCGGGAATGTAAACAAAGAAGCGCCGGCTGTGTACTGTTGTGGCTGACTACGTTCGAAAAATACGTCCATTTCGCACCGACAACTTTCTTCTTTGCTTGCTTGGCTTCCTTCTCCATAATGCAATGAACATGATTGAAACAGATTCACGAACACAGATGTCCAGAATACTGTGGAATTATGAAATGAAAACAGAGCTTTTTCGTATCGGCTTCAATGTGGAAGGCATACCCGTGTTCGCCGGGCTACGTCACGCGCATACGTCATCCTCAGAGGCGTTTCGAACCGGAAGTTTAGCGGCAAATTTAAAATGTCACTTTATAAGTTAACCCGGCCGTATTGGCATCATCATTGATATATAAACTATCAGACTGCGTGGTCGGTAGTAGTGGGTTTCAGTAGGCCTTTAATCACCCCCTTGGGAGTTGAGGGGAGCAGTGAGCAGCAATCATTTTTGGTGATCTAACCCCCAATTCCAACACTTGATGCTGAGTGCCAAGCAGGGAGGTGCACATTTGGCAAACATTTGAATATGATCCTACAACGACAACTTTTCTCGGTGTCATTGGACACTAATATGAACCTGCCCTCTAAAAATCCACACCAATTTTGTATTTGCTGCTCTCAAGAAGCATTGCTTGATGTGACCCATGGCTTGCACAAAGGAGCTCTCCCAAGACCTATGATCAAGTATTGTTGACTTACATGAAGCTGGAAAAGTTTACAAAAGTCTTGATTTTCATGTCTACGGTAAGACAGATTGTCTACAAATAGAGAAAGTTCTGCACTGTTGCTACTACTCTACCTCGGCGTGGTCGACCTGTAAAGGTGACTGCAAGAGCACAGCGCTGAATGCTCAACGAGGTGAAAAAGAATCCAAAGAGTGTCAGCTAAAGACTCTGGCACATGTTGGCATTTTTTTTGACAAATCTACAATTGGGAAAACCTTAGACAAGAATGGAGTGAATGAGAGGACCGTACGGAGGAAGCCACTGCTGTCAAAGAAAAACATTGCTGCATATTTGTGCATGCAAAAGAGCACCTTGATGTTCCACAGCACTACTGGCAAAATATTCTGTGGACAGATGAAACCAAAATTGAGTTGTTTAGAAGGAACACCCAACACTACGGGTGGAGAAAAAAAGGCACATCACACTAACATCAAAACCTTCCCAATGGTAAAATATGGTGGAGGGGGCATCATGGTTTGGGGCTGCTTTGCTGTCTCAGGGCCTGAAAGGATTGCTGTCTGATGGAAAATTGATTTCCCAATTGTATCAAGACATTTTCCAGGAAAACTTCAGACCGTCAAAAGAATATGGGTGATGCAAGAGGACAACGACCCAAAGCACGAAAATACAATGAACAGAATGGCTTAAATCGAAGAAAATACACCTTCTGTAGTGGGTGGCTCAGTCAGAGTCCTGGGGCCGTACTTATCAAGCTTCTTGGAGTGCCATTTTACACTTAAGTCCTGAGAATTTGCAAAATTTAGTCCTACTCTCAAACTTAAGAATAAAAGCTTTTTATCAACGTTCTTAAGTCTAAGAATCACTCCTACTCTCCACGATATTTAAGAGACCTTCAGAGGTGTCTTAAGTGGTTAGGAGTTGCCAGCAGGGGATGGCACTGAGGCGAGAGAGACGTGCGCGAACGTTCAGGGAACGGAACAATGTTTTTTTTTTTTGATGACGAGCAGCTGATCAAACGGTATCGTTTAGACAGAGCGGGTATTATTTTGGTCACAGATTTAATACTTTTCGATTCCTTGTTGATTTCTGCATGTGTCTGCAATGGGCTAGTATATATAGAGCCACCCACACCAGTTTCAAATTAGTTGCCTAATTAATGAATTGGAAAGAAAATGTTATGACAGTAGCGTATGTGTGTGGCCGTGAGGTGAGTGACGTCAGTGAGTGTGTGGGCGAGAGAAGAGAAGAGAGGGAGCGGTAGCGTGAGTGCCGGCGGGGACTAGTTTGTTTTGTATTATTTTGTAGTTTATTGTCAAAATATACACTCCCATTGTCCACTTAAATATTTCCAAGATATTTATTTATTCTTAGACAACGGATTCCCTTCCATAATTGGTCATTTCTATGGACACAGAAATGACGTCACCTAAAATTCCGTTTACGGCACATAGTAATGTCGTAATTCAGCTCTGAGTGTGACACTTAAGATTCAGTCCTACACTTCGCTGAAAGTGTGAGTAAGACGCTTGATAACTAACTTTTAAGTGCAGCTTTCAGCGAAGAATTTATTTACTCTTAAGTCAACTCTTAACAGACTTCTTAGGAGTAATTCTAAGAAGCTTGATAAGTACGGCCCCAGACCTCAACACAATTGAGATGGTGTGGCATGACCTTAAGGGAGACATTTACGGCAGACATCCTAAAAAAATTGCTAAACTGAAACCGTTTTGTAAAGAGGAATTGTCTAAAATTCCTCCTGATGCACAAGCATGTCTGATGTGCAACGACAGGAAATGTTTGGTTGAGGTTATTGCTGCCAAAATTAAATCTAAAGGTTTACATACTTTTTTTCACCTTGCTGTGAATGTTTACAATAAAAAATGAAAACATAAAATTGTTTGTGCAGAATTAATTTAGTATGTCTATTGTTGTGATTCTGATGAAAATCAAAATACATGTTATGCTTAATTTATGTAGAATTCCAAGTAATCCCAGAGGGTTCACATACGTTTTCTTGCAACTGGCCAATGACTCAAATTAGACAATGACATCAAATACGTTTTCACACAAAATCATATAAAAAATAAAGACGTCACAAATGTTTGCGAGGGAAACACATGTTTGTTGGGGACGGCGTGGCGCGGTTGGGAGAGTGGCCGTGCCAGCAACCTGAGGGTTCCTGGTTCGATCTCCACCTTCTACCAACCGAGTCAAGTTCGTTGTGTCCTTGAGCAAGACACTTCACCCTTGCTCCTGATGGCTTGTGGTTAGGGCCTTGCATGTGTGTGAATGTGGAAATAGTATCAAAGCGCTTTGAGTACCTTGAAGGTAGAAAAGCGCTATACAAGTATAACCCATTAACAGACTCTAGGGACACACATTACTGTTGCATCTTTAAAAAGTCAATTATTTTTACAGTAGGGTGGCCTTTTAAGCTTTTGTTTTACACGCCACTAGGTGGCTTACATGTTGAAACAGAACTTTAGCATTCATCTTTCTTTCATCCACCTGTAGGCAGCACAAAGACGAGGTGGCAGGTGACATAGTGGACATTCTGCTGTCTTTTATTGATTTCATGGCCTTCAAGGAGATGGTTCTGCAATATAAAGTGGTGAGTTGGTGAAAAGACTTCCATAAAAGCGACAACCTTATCTGTTGAGTGCAGTAATCCATACATGATGTGTGCTTTAACACTAACTGGTTAATATTTATCATGCTCTAGGAAAAGGAGGGACGGAGTCTGGACCTGAGCCAAGGCCTGGTCGTCACACCTTTGACCCCTGCAGCTTCGAGCTACTCTGGATGCAATCAATCACAGTGACACACAGACCATAGACCCAAGTACGCCTCTAGTCTTCATGTGTTTATGTGAAGTATTTTTTATTTGACGTAGTGATCAGCTCACCCAGTCAACAGACAATTTAGATGGATGGACAATTTCATGTCTCCAACCGACTTCTACATACATGTTTTTGGACTGATGGAGGAAGCCAAATTATCACCCACACAAGCATAGGGAACTCCACACAGAAAGAGTCAAGAGTCAAACCCACATCCCAACTTGAACCTTCCTCTTGTCGTGCAGTGCTAACTAGTGCAGTCCCTTCTAAATCTTTGTGCATGATTAAGATGAAAAATACACGTGACAGCAGCCTCATTGTCATTTTACTCTCCTCTATTCATAAATGTATTCTGAAGGGTTCTTTGAAGAATACTAAAATTTTTGTTTGCAGAGATGAAATAAAAAAATAAAAAAATAGCAAATGTTAGCCTTAATGTTTTAAGCTTGACTAAACAAGAGTCCCGGACATTTTTATAACATGTATTGTTTTGATTGAGTTTTGTGCCTGTGACAGTGATTTTTAAATGTGTAAATAGTGATTTTGTATAGTATAGTTGTCAATAATGAAACATTGTGTGCTATTTTACAGCTGCTTTCTAATAAACAAATAAAAGCCTGAAAGCCCCCAGTGCTTTTATTCATTCCATTGTATTAAGGACCGTTATTCACCCCTAAACAATTCCACTTGTACTTAAAAAAAAAAAAAGTGAAAATATAGTAGTGGTACCTCGACTTATGAGTGCCCCAACTTATGAGTGTTTTTAGATGATAGCTGTCTTGGCTGATTATGTTTTAAGTTGCAAGCAAACATTTTAATTACAAGCCCCCCCCACCTAGTTGGCATATATAGTGAACCCTGTAAGATCTGACCAAAACATCTGGGGCCTCATTCATCAAGAGTTGTGTGGATTTCCTACTAAAAATAGACATGTTCAAATTCAGATAACTACATACGCAAGAAAAAAAATCATATATTAAACCGTGCGCACACACCCAAATCCAGGCACATTTCTTTTTTACATGGCAATCAACTTGAACTTGCTTGTATTCTGTCACGTGACTTCTTCCCGGAAGGGGAATAAAATAGTGGTCAACCAAGCCAAGATTGCTGTTGTGCAGCTAGCAGCATGCAAACTCTCTTGAGTACGCAAGAGCCTAGATTTTCCTGCAAAATGCAGATATGACCAGAAAAATCCAACTATGCAATGGAATAAATCCCTGTACTTGATCAAAAAAAGATTTGTCGAGGAAGAAAGATGGTGTCGTATCACAAGGCTCCGGTGATATTTTTCAGTTATCCGATTACTTTACACAATTGCGTTGCAGAAGTGTCATTGACGCGACTCAGTTATGATTCAGGACAATTCTTCAAAATAACCGACAACATGCCCTAAAAATGCTGTCTGGAGATCGGCAGACTTACCACGGTATTTAGCAGATTTTCCGTATTTTTCCTACAGACAGCATTTGGTGACCTCAAACAACAAGGCTACGGATTGATTCACACTGGTTTTCGCCTTTTAAAGGGTTCTGGAAAAACTGGAAATTTGATTTTGAAAGTCCTTAAAAAGTGCTTGAATGTGGCCATGGAAAAGGTGTACGAACCCTGATTTATTCTTACAAGCGGCCATAACTGCAATGTGGCACTCAATAAATTGATTTCGACACCCCTTCTCTAGATCAGTGTTTTTCAACCACTGTGCTGCGAACTATAGTCTGGTGTGCCGTGGGAGATTATCTAATTTCACCTATTTGGGTTAAAAATATTTTTTGCAAACCAGTAATTATAGTCTGCAAATGATGTGTTGTTGTTGAGTGTCGGTGCTGTCTAGAGCTCAGCAGAGTAACCGTGTAATACTCTTCCATATCAGTAGGTGGCAGCCGGTAGCTAATTGCTTTGTAGATGTCGAAAACAGCGGGAGGCAGCGTGCAGGTAAAAAGGTGTCTGATGCTTAAACCAAAAATAAACAAAAGGTGAGTGTCCCTAAGAAAAGGCATTGAAGCTTAGGGAAGGCTATGCAGAACTAAACAAACTGAACTGGCTACAAAGTAAACAAAAACAGAATGCTGGACGACAGCAAAGACTTACTGTGGAGCAAAGACGGCGTCCACAAAGTACATCCGAACATGACATGACAATCAACAATGTCCCCACAAAGAAGGATAAAAACAACTGAAATATTCTTGATTGCTAAAACAAAGTAGGTGCGGGGAATATCGCTCAAAGGAAGACATGAAGCTGCTCCAGGAAAATACCAAAAAAAGAGCGCAAGACAAGAACTAAAACAGTACACACAGGAAAACAGCAAACAACTCCAAATAAGTCAGGGCGTGATGTGACAGGTGGTGACAGTACACCTACTTTGAGACAAGAGCTATAGTGATGAATGCTTGGTTATGGTTTAAAGTCATACCCAACAATTGCGACGACTTTTTATTGTCAACCGAGTTTTGTTTTTTAATGATTTCTGCTGGTGGTGTGCCTACGCATTTTTTCAATGAAAAAAATGTGGCTTGGCTCAAAAAAGGTTGAAAAACACTGCACTAAGCATAACATACCAGCTTTGTTGGACAAGGTCATAGACTGTATTGGACAATATAGTTTACATACGAAATGTCACTTTCCATTTATGACAAGTAATAATCCGATGCATTGTCGATATTGCATTTATGACAACGCCATCTAAGTGGTTTCTGTACATCACATATTCTACATTCATTGATGGACAGAAAGCAAACAGTACATTCCAATGTGTTACAGTTGTAATGAATGATGTGTATTCAAGGGAGTGTCATCTGATCCAGGTTGAGCATTATTGATCATCACATGACTCTTTGATTACGTCGTATGAACAGGAGACTTTTCCAGTAATAAAACTGTCTTTTTTTTGCGAGGCTTTGTTGCGGTCCTAGGTGGGCACTGTGCTGGTGGCGGCGTTTCCTCCGTCTCCCTTCCAGTCCAAATAGGAGAAGAAAGCACTGCCACCGTATGCCGCCGTCACGACGGCAGCGAAAAACTGGACGGGCAGAAGAAGATGACACAGGAGTGAACGGTGAGATAACTTGAGTTGTTAGACGCCGACTAAACAATACGGAGGATGGTGAAGTTTAACTTGACAATAATGGGCCTTTAACTGGAAACCTGTGGCTGATAAGAATGTGATAATACAAGCCACCAAGGCTGTGTTTGTGTGTGACTTCTCGGACTTTAGCCTCAAACTGTAAAACCGCTCGCTGCTTGTTTTTCCTCACCTTGACTATATTTGAGCAGCAATCCATCCCACATACCTTTTAATCTAAACCTGTCTCTCTTTGTCCCTCATGTTTGGTCACTATTTCACTACGCTGGTGAGTGATGACATTTTTCTCCCTAGAAAATTATGGAAATAGAAATGAACTACAGTACAGGACAAACATTTGGACACCTTCTCCTTATTCAATGCGTTTTCTTTATTTTCATGACTATTTACATTGTAGATTGTCACTGAAGGCATCACAACTATGAATGAACACATGTGGAGTTATGTACTTAAGATAAATAACCGAAAACATGTTTAATATTCTAGTTTCTTCAAAATAGCCACCCTTTGCTCTGATTACTGTTTTGCACACTCTTGGCATTCTCTCGATGAGCTACGAGAGGTAGTCACCTGAAATGGTTTTCACTTAGTTTTGATGCCTTCTGTGACAATCTACAATGTAATTAGTCATGAAAATAAAGAAAACACCTTAAAAAAGGGAAGGTGTGTCCATACTTTTGGCCTGTACTGTATATTAGGGTAATAAGAAGCCTTTGTAAATATCACTGATCTACATTTATGGTCCTTTTTGAACATGTTGAAAAGAGAAACTGGAAGTAGTAATTGTATGCATGTTCGAAATAAACTAAACCATAACCATCACCATAAATATACAATGAGGATTTGCAGGATGTTGGCCTCTACTGTAATGCAGGAGTGCCCAAATTCAGACGGTTGTATCAAAGTTGTCCTTCTCTAAATCTCCTAAAACGTCTCCCAATCGTTTGTGCAGCAAACATTTACTTTTTTGCCGTTGGGACAGTTTTTAATTTATTAAGGTTTTATAGTATTATTCTGTAATTAATGTTTTAGTAATTATAACTACTCGTCGTCAAACTACTCTATGTCAAAATCTCCTTAAACTTGTTCCATTCGTACACTACCGTTCAAAAGTTTGGGGTCACCCAAACAATTTTGTGGAATAGCCTTCATTTCTAAGGAAAAAGAATAGACTGTCGAGTTTCAGATGAAAGTTCTCTTTTTCTGGCCATTTTGAGCGTTTAATTGACCCCACAAATGTGATGCTCCAGAAACTCAATCTGCTCAAAGGAAGGTCAGTTTTGTAGCTTCTGTAAGGAGCTAAACTGTTTTCAGATGTGTGAACATGATTGCACAAGGGTTTTCTAATCATTAATTAGCCTTCTGAGCCAATGAGCAAACACTTTGTACCATTAGAACACTGGAGTGATAGTTTCTGGAAATGGGCCTCTATACACCTATGTAGATATTGCACCAAAAACCGGACATTTGCAGCTAGAATAGTCATTTACCACATTAGCAATGTATAGAGTGTATTTCTTTAAAGTTAAGACTAGTTTAAAGTTATCTTCATTGAAAAGTACAGTGCTTTTCCTTCAAAAATAAGGACATTTCTATGTGACCCCAAACTTTTGAACGGTAGTGTATGTCCTTCCTTTGTGCTTGTTTGTGCTGCAAACAATTTAACCAGCTCCAAAAAACATTAATAACTTAAAAACTATAACACAAAACCCAAAACCAGTGAAGTTGGCGCGTTGTGTAAATGGCAAACAAAAACAGAATACAATGATTTGCAAATCCTTTTCAACTTATATTCCATTAAGTAGACTGCAAAGACAAGATATTTAATGTTGAAACTGGTACACCTTGTTATTTTTTTTGCAAATATTAGCTCATTTGGAATTTGACGCCTGCAACATGTTTCAAAAAAGCTGGCACAAGTGGCAAAAAAGATTGAGAAAGTTGAGGAATGCGCATCAAACACTTATTTGGAACATCCCACAGGTGAACAGGCTAATTGGGAACAGGTGGGTGCCATGATTAGTAAGCCAAGGTACCCCACCCAATCAGGGGCGGAATGCAATGATTGGTGTTCATAGCCGTCGATCACAAACAGCTCAGCTTCGTCTAGCGCGGTGCTTCTCCAATATTTTCTGTTACGTTAATTATTATAACTCTACCTGTGCATAACATTGTAAGTGTAGTAACATTAAAGGAAACAACACACCGGTCTTTCCTCGTCTCCCACCGTGGTTACAGTGAAGCCAAGTGCTACATAGGCATGTTCCTTGGAGGCTCCAGGAATGCCAGCACTTTACTCAAAGTTGACTGGCTTCTATTACACTCGCACAGACGTGCATGCGCCCGTCGCAAAGGGGAAACTAAATTATTTGTCAAATGGGTGATATTTTCGCATTGTTGCCGTTCTGTTAAGTAAAATCGTTATTATTTTTTCCGTCAAACTGTGTTTCCGCCCCCCCAGTGCTTCTCAAATATTTTCTGTTGCGCTCCCCCAGGAAGAAGAAAATATTTTGCCCTCCCTCGCTCCACCGTGACTCTAAATAGTATAATGTGTCTATAAAATTGTTGTAACTATACCTCTGCATAACATTGTAAGTTTATTTATATTTAAAAGAAACAACACACCAGTCTATCCTTGTCTCCCACCGTGGTTACTGTGAAGCCAAGTGCTACATTCGCTTAAAAGTTGTAATTAGAGATGTCCGATAATGGCTTTTTTTGCCGATATTCCAATAAGGTCCAACTCTTAATTACCGATTCCGATATCAACCGATACCGATATATACAGTCGTGGAATTAACACATTATTATGCCTCATTTTGTTGTGATGCCCCGCTGGATGCATTAAACAATGTAACAAGGTTTTTCCAAAATAAATCAACTCGAGTTATGGAAAAAAGTGCCAACATGGCACTGCCATATTTATTATTGAAGTCACAAAGTGCATTATTTGTTTTAACATGCCTCAAAACAGCAGCTTGGAATTTGGGACATGCTCTCCCTGAGAGAGCATGAGGAGGTTGAGGTGGGCGAGGTAGGAGGTGTATATTGTAGCGTCCCGGAAGAGTTAGTGCTGCAAGGGGTTCTGGGTATTTGTTCTGTTGTGTTTATTTTGTGTTACGGTGCGGATGTTCTCCCGAAATGTGTTTGTCATTCTTGTTTGGTGTGGGTTCACAGTGTGGCGCATATTTGTAACAGTGTTAAAGTTGTTTATACGGTCACCCTCGGTGTGACCTGTATGGCTGTTGACCAAGTATGCCTTGCATTCACTTGTGTGTCTGAAAAGCTGTAGATATTATGTAATTGTGCCGGCACGCAAAGGCAGTGCCTTTAAGGTTTATTGGCGCTCTGTACTTCTCCCTACGTCCGTGTACCACTCCGTACAGCGGCGCTTTAAAAAGTCATACATTTTACTTTTTGAAACCGATACCGATAATTTCCGATATTACATTTTAAAGCATTTATCGGCCGATAATATCGGCAGTCCGATATTATCAGACATCTCTAGTTGTAATACATGTTTCCACCACGTGTGTCAAGTTCGAACGATCAGAAAAAGTCGTAAAGTTTCTTCAGCGCAAAAATGATGACCAAAGTGGGACCAACTCTCGCAAAAAGAAGTGTGAAGTGAATTATATTTATATAGCGCTTTTTCTCTAGTGACTCAAAGCGCTTTTACATAGTGACACCCGATATCTAAGTTACATTTAAACCAGTGTGGTTAAAGAGTCTTGCCCAAGGATACAACGGCAGTGACTAGGATGGCGGAAGCGGGGATCGAACCTGGAACCCTCAAGTTGCTGGCACAAAAAAGACCACTTTTTTTAAACAAATATATTTTATTATTTATTTTTGTAAGCAGCCTGACCTGAGCCTTGTTCGGCATGTTGTATGTGCTGAGTTATGATCTTTGTAACTCAAAGATGGTTTCACATCATTTGATAAGGTTTAACTGCAGTAGATTATTGAATATGTTTAAAGTTGGGAGTAAAATGACTAAGTGGTAATAGCTGCATGGGCCATGTGGTCAAAAAAGGTTAAGAACCCCTGGTGGAGCCCACCCACCCGGTTGACTAATTAATTGATTACGATGTGTGTCCCAATACTTGTGTCCATTTGTCAGCTGTTGTATGTGCAGGTGTCAGGTGTCACACTCACAGCAGCGGCGGCCATATGTCCAAAAAAGTAGCTGTAATAGAAGGGCTGAACTGACGCAGCGTTGGCCAGGAAGGCAGTCAGGTAGAGGAGCGTTGCAACTCCATGGTACACCATCACCTGGTGGAGGAGACGTACATTGTCAGACATTTGAAATCAAATGTAGAAAAGCACCATACAATTAATTGTAATATACCCTCATCCTTTTTACGGAACCAAGTGTCCTGCACATGGATCTGCTTGCGTATTTACATAAGTACAAACTACCTTTGACCAGCGGGAAAATAACATTTGTTACCTGCGCCCGCTTCCTTAAATTAGCCGTGAAATATAATCATTTAAATCCTTTTTTGTGTTACTCCATATCCCAACTTCAAGGATATTTTATTGTTTGAAAAATGTTTAGTTGAAAGTCACACTTAAGTCGTGTCCATGGGCAGGATATGCGTGGCCCTAAACAAAATGTAATTTGTGTCCCCATTTTGGCCTTTAATATTACTTTTTTATTGTGTGAATGCATTATTATTATTATTATTATTAGACTCCTAAACCTAAGGTCACCACTCCACATTTAAATGAACTAAAAAACGAATTATTAATTTGGTAGAAACTTGCTTTTTCAATCACATGTAAAAGCCTTAATAATGTTTTTGCATGCAGCTTGTAATGTCTCCAACATTTTGCATGGAAAAAACTTTACTTCGGGGTTTTTCTGATTACTTCATTCATATTGGGCAGAGGTGTCAAAGTGGTTTTCACCGAGGACCACATCGCAGTTACACTACCGTTCAAAAGTTTGGGGTCACCCAAACAATTTTGTGGAATAGCCTTCATTTCTAAGAACAAGAATAGACTGTCGAGTTTCAGATGAAAGTTCTCTTTTTCTGGCCATTTTGAGCGTTTAATTGACCCCACAAATGTGATGCTCCAGAAACTCAATCTGCTCAAAGGAAGGTCAGTTTTGTAGCTTCTGTAACGAGCTAAACTGTTTTCAGATGTGTGAACATGATTGCACAAGGGTTTTCTAATCATCAATTAGCCTTCTGAGCCAATGAGCAAACACATTGTACCATTAGAACACTGGAGTGATAGTTGCTGGAAATGGGCCTCTATACACCTATGTAGATATTGCACCAAAAAGCAGACATTTGCAGCTAGAATAGTCATTTACCACATTAGCAATGTATAGAGTGTATTTCTTTCAAGTTAAGACTAGTTTAAAGTTATCTTCATTGAAAAGTACAGTGCTTTTCCTTCAAAAATAAGGACATTTCAATGTGACCCCAAACTTTTGAACGGTAGTGTATGTTTGGCCCCAGAGGGCCGCTTCTAACAGTGAATACTATTATTATTACACAAATTTTTTGATACATTTTTTTTAGTAGATTTTTGTAAAAACTAAAATCTAAAATAAATATGGTAAATTGCAATAATTTCACCTTAACATTTTGTGTATTACTGTAAATGGGAAAACAGTACTGCTGTTTTTATGGGGGGGAAAAAGGCAGCTCAGTAGCCAAAATTTCACCAGAATTGGTTTTTGTTTACTGTAAATAAAAAAACCTGCAATTTTACAGTAAAAGTTTGGCACCTGAGCTGCCAGGTTTTTTTTTGTTTTTTTTTTCCCCCGCAAATCAACAACTGTAGATTTTTTTGTATTACTGTAAATGCCAAAACGGCACCACTGTTTACTACAGTAAACAAAGGACAGTTTTTTTTTCATTCAGAGAAAAATGCTGTAAAAACCACAGTCATGTTTTATGTATAACTTGCTTTAAAATCATAAATAAAGGTGACAAGCAGATATTTAACTATTTGTTTTTATCTCACAAAAACAGTTTTGCAATACGGTGTATAATAACATAATTGGCATGATCAGATAATATTAAAGTTTAAATATGCACTTTTTTTTCTGTCAAAATTGAAAGAACAAATGCATTTAGTAAAAAAATAAAAATAAATAAAAAAGTATTATTATTGAAACCCATTTTTTCCAGGCTTTTGCGGGCCTTAAGTTTATAACCTGTGCTGAAGAGTGAACTATTTTACATTTGAGTTTCTTTTAGGTTACTTTGCAGGCCATGATTGAGCCTGCACTTGTGAGGTACATTAGTATAGAATAGACCGGATAACATGTTATATAAACCCGTATCGACTGTAGGAGATGTATTTTTGACATTTTCTGATTTACAGAAGAAACTATGTTTACAAGAATGGCAAGTTCCTTCCATTGGGATTTAATTCCACTGGTGGAGGTAAGTAGAACATTGTATCCGTCTGCCACTTCAACAGTACTGTGCTCTAAGTCCATTTTCTCTTATCTACCGTACCGTGAGGGGCCACGGCACTGCGGAAAGTCTCGTCTGGACACGGAAGAGGATCATGAAGAACAGGACGGTGGTGAGAAGCCAGAAGGTGATGGCCACAAACAGCACCCAGCCATTGGCAGGCGCCCACATGTATGGAGAGGCGGCTATCAGCGCCCAGTGGAGCAAGCCCAAACCCTAGATGGGTAAGAGATGGACACACACATCATAAACACAGGGCAAACAATTAAATAACAATCAATCAATACATCTATGTCAGTCTTTCCCCAACATTTTGTAAATTTGGACTGCAACTAATAGATTGAATGGCTCATTAAACACATCACAATGGGACTGTGTGTGAACGTAGCTTGTCCTTCCAACTCTGTACAGTAAATGGCCAAAGCTTGCGTAGGCATAAAACAGCCGAGAATTTGTGTACACTATTTTCCACACACAGTGTGTGATCTATAAAAACACAACCAGCAACCTGGCAAAAAGATACATAAAAAAACAAGGCAGCACTTGGATTTTTGCTCCTTTTATGATTTATTATGTATTTGATGAATATTAAACGTCAAATGATCAATGAAGATGTCAGGTTCAAACACTGATGACATCTATTAAACAAGACAAGAAGCGAGGAATTAAACAGAGACAGAATTAAGTTTGGCTCAATTGAGAGACGTCTGGACTGTACTCTTGTACAATCTCACCACGCGCTGACGAAAGATTGTACGCATCCTCTTTTATTTGGACTTTCCCTGATTACATGGCAACAGCTGTTTCTAAGGGAAGGGGGTCGTAAACAGCCATCGCCTTTGATTACAAAACAGTTCAAAGAAAAGGTCGGTTCAAAGAAAAGGTTGTGAAAGAGTTCAAAGAAAAGGTCGCCTGGAGGGTAGTCTGGTCCTGCTTCCTCTCCACTTTGTAGTTCTCGGGTCAAGACAATAGCTTTCTGTGTATTACAATACATCAAAGAAGAACTCATGGCAACACAAAGTTTTGTGATAACTTAGATACAATTATTCTGACAGTAATAATGACATGGGTTTAAGTTTAAAAGATATGACGTGGATTTTAAAATGCAAGTCGTTAGTTTTCCAGTGCTCCACCTTGTACAATTTATTAAAAAATAAAAGGCATCTCTTCGTCACATATGTTCAATGAAATACCAAAATGTGCCTCAGCAAATTGTCAGCCCTCTGTGTGTAAAGTTAATCTTGTTCTAATTTCTGTGTTTTGTTGTCATTCGTACGGGTACTTAAAAACCTTGTAAATGCTTGGATTTTAATGTTGTGTTTTCAAGGTTTGAAAAATGCTTGAATTTTGGGTGAAGTGCTTGGAAATGCTTGGAAATGTTCATCATATTTTTCGGCAGTCTGACTCAATAGGCTAATTATAAAATGAAAATAAACAAAATACGTTTCCTTAAAAATGAAAGCCACACGCTTAATCTGTTGGCTTTGCACGAGCCCTTACATTAGGTTGTTACAAGAGGACAGTGGTGCTGGGAGGTTGTCGTTTTAATGAACATTGGATGGAAAATGACAAATACAAACTTTGGATAAAACGTGCACCAAACCCACGTGTAGCCTGCTGCAAAGTATGCAAAGTATGCAAAAAGGAAATCCAACATGGTTCGATGTATTTTTTGCTCCATTATTTTGGTTGTCCACTTCACTATTTATTTATTTATACATGCACCTTATTGCTTTTTTATCCTGCACTACCATGAGCTAATGTAACAGAATTTCGTTCTTATCTGTACTGTAAAGTTCAAATTTGAATGACAATAAAAAGGAAGTCTAAGTCTAAGTCTAACTTGTTTGACTACCTCAGTTAAAGCAAACATTTTGTCGTTTTGGTTAATTGCATTAAAATGGTTACGGTACATCATTGGACTTGTTTGTACTGTGAAGGTCATGTAATGTATAATTTGTAACCTTTTTCACAACTTAGAGCTGAGTTAATATGCATGATTTTGTAGTTTTTACACATGGTTTTATGCGTATCTTGCTCTATTATTTTCGTTGTCTACTTAACTTGTCTGGCTACCGCAGTAAAAGCAAAATAAGTTAACTTTTGTCTATTTGTTAAGTTGTTGTCATAGCCACAGTTATAAGGCTAGATATGCTTAATGAAAGGTGACTGAGGTGTTGTGAAACAAACAAAATATTTTCCTTTAATTTATTATCCTTATATTAATGTGGAACAGTTTTGTTAATAAATGAGTGAAGTTGACATTTTGAGATTGCGTGTATTTATATCACATTGTGCAGTTTACAAGCACAAATACGGTTTGAATCAATCCGTGCTGTTCGATGTCATTGGGTGCTGTAAGTAAGAAAAAGAACAAGACATTTTGAAAAACAACACACATAGAGACACGTTTGCAAACACCAATGACATTTAATAGTCTACAGAAAAACTGCTTCTTTTTCTATGTCGCATTCAGTTAATGATAACTGCTGGTTCAATGTTAGGCTTAGGTTTTTAGCAGATTTTCCGTATTTTTCCTACAGACAGCATTTGGTGACCTCAAACAACAAGGCTACGGATTGATTCACACTGCTTTTCGCCTTTTGGAGGGTACTGGAAAAACTGGAAATTTGATCTTGAAAGTCCTTAAAAAGTGCTTGAATGTGGCCATGGAAAAGGTGTACGAACCCTGATTTATTCTTACAAGCGGCCATAACTGCAATGTGGCACTCAATGAAATTGATTTCGACACCCCTTCTCTAGATCAGTGTTTTTCAACCACTGTGCTGCGAACTACAGTCTGGTGTGCCGTGGGAGATTATCTAATTTCACCGATTTGGGTTAAAAATATTTTTTGCAAACCAGTAATTATAGTCTGAAAATGATGTGTTGTTGTTGAGTGTCGGTGCTGTCTAGAGCTTGGCAGAGTAACCGTGTAATACTCTTCCATATCAGTAGGTGGCAGCCGGTAGCTAATTGGTATGTAGATGTCGGAAACAGCGGGAGGCAGCGTGCCGGTAAAAAGGTGTCTAATGCTTAAACCAAAAATAAACAAAAGGTGAGTGCCCCTAAGAAAAGGCTTTGAAGTTTAGGGAAGGCTAAGCAGAACGAAAGTACTTTGTAGCCAGTTCAGTTTTAAACAAAAACAGAATGCTGGACGACAGCAAAGACTTACTGTGGAGCAAAGACGGCGTCCACAATGTACATCCGAACATGACATGACCATCAACAATGTCCCCACAAAGAAGGATAAAAACAATCAAATATTCTTGATTGCTAAAACAAAGTAGATGCGGGAAATATCGCTCCAAGGAAGACATGAAACTGCTACAGGAAAATACCAAAAAAAGAGAAAAAGCCACCAAAATAGGAGCGCAAGACAAGAACTGAAACACTACACACAGGAAAACATAAAAAAACTCAGGCGTGATGTGACAGGTGGTGACAGTACACCTACTTTGAGACAAGAGCTATATTGATGACCAACCGTTATGGTTTAAAGTCATATCCAACAACGACTTTTTACTGTCAACTGAGTTTCATTTTTTTATGATTTCTGCTGGTGGTGTGCCTCCGGATTTTTTCAACGCAAAAAAATGTGCCTTGGCTCAAAAAAGGTTGAAAAACACTGATCTAGATAATATGTATCGGATATGCTTGGGTGTAAATTTCGCTCCACATTCACTTTTATAACCCGTCTTCTGAGTCCCACAAATTCAATCACGTATCATAGTTTATCTTTTAAAAATGTACTTGAAAGACGAACGTCACCGCTGTTTATTGTTTTCCAGACAAAGTCCAAAATAAACTTCGTAAACATTACATAGATTCACCCGGTCACAACATTAGGTACACATGCACACTCTTTGAACGATTCGGACTCTGCGTAAAAAAAGGCTACTTTCAGCAAGATTTATGTCACAGCATGTCGCATATTGGTGGTGTTATTATGCGCATGCCAGGATTAGATGAAAACAATACTTTATCCTACTTTTTTTTGTGCTTCCTGATAGCCTGAAGGGAGGAGCTCCTCCCCCTCTGGCTGAGAGCTTTACTTGAAATGTCCAAATAAGTACGTCCACCTCGCTGTGATGTCACGACGCAGGCAGACTGCAAAACCCCGCAAACAGAGGCATCCAAAACTGCGCGCAAGCTCACTCCCAAATGCATAAACCTTGAGATTTGACGCTTTGACATTGTTTAACATGAGTATCCAACATTGTAACATTTATTCCTCAGAAAAGATACACTTCATCATAGGCCCCAAATATATTCTGTTCTTTTTCAAATCTAATTGCTCATGCAAAATGAAATCTGAATACTATAGATAAAAAATGAGTGCTAATCAGTTGTGAACAATCTGATTGAAAATGTATATTATTTGACAGCCCTACTTTGAACAGTAATTAACTTTTCACACTTGTTGAAGAATTTAAAAACAAATCCATTTCACAATTCACCCTTGTCATTCATTAAAGTTATTATTAAGTAATAACTTATTCATATGATAGTCTGAAACGTGAATGTTGAGATGTTCTTAAAACATTGTCTTTTACAGCTAATAAACATTTATCATGGCCACAGTTTGACTGCTTTTTCTATTTTGTTTACTGAATAAATTCACTTACAAACAGCTGACCTCCTGATTTTAAAGTTGGTAAATAGACTTTGATCCCCCCTGTAAAATAAAAACTACATCGAAGAAAATACAAAGTCCTGGGGTTGGATTTATGGCTCTGCTCTTTTCATGAGGCAATATGAAATTGTGGTGACCCTTTAGAGGAGTCATCATACAGTATTTATGAATATACCACATCTAGACTAGGTCAGCAAACTACCACTAATGTCTGTATTGAAATGCATTATCTGTATTTTTTGTTACCGGTTCCTAATTGGGTCGGTCCCGGAGGACCGTTAATATTGTTGACAAATAATAAGGTTGTCCGTATTTTAAAAAAATAATCTAGCCAACCTTCGTAATCACGTCAAGTCCAGCTGCTTTGCACACAAAAAAGACAGCGGTAGGATCTGGTAATCAGCTTGGAGTAATCACAAATAAAGAAGCAACACCACACTAAAGTTTTTAACACTTCAATATTTCCTCTTCAAAAGTCCCTCAAAATCACGCACACTAATAAGAGTCAGTCAGTTTGAAGTGAACGCGCTTCCAGTAATCCACAGGCCAATATTAATGCACTCTGAAAAGTTTAAAATTGGAGTGACCTAGTAATCCATAAAGTTGCTTTGAAGCAAGATAACATCCGCTGACAGGTCTCTTGTCGCAATCTGACATCACCCTATCCATCGCGCCGCGTTTACCTGGCATCAAAACACACCTTGCCTCAATGCACACCCACCAAACATACTAATTGATCGTAGTGATTTATAGGATATATATTTTATATAATATAACATGTAAAAGGTCTGTGCTCTGCACATGAATGCCATACATAAGTTTGATTTCGAGCTGAGTGTAATTGTAATGAATAAAAACACAGTGATGGATCTGTATGCTCTTTACACGATGATGACATAACATCGCACCTTACCCTGGAAACATAGTTACCGCATTTTTCAAACTATAAGGCGCACTTAAAATCCTTTCATTTTCTCAAAAGTCGAAAGTGCGCCCTATAACCTATGCATACCTATTGTACGGAATAATTTTGGTTGTGCTTACCGACCTCGAATCGATTTTATTTGGTACATGGTGAAATTAAAAGTGGGACCAGTAGATGGCAGTCACACATACGACATACGGGTCACATAAGAGATACATGTACACTGCAATATGACTCGAAGTAAACAACACCAAAATTGTATATGTTCCATTGAAAATATAGAACATTACACACGGCGCTCAAAAATCTATTGAAATGTTTCAGTACAATTTTGGTAAGCTATGAAGCCGCACCGCTTGATGGATTGTACTGTGCTTCAACATATGAGTATTATTATGGTGTGAGTATAAGGTGAGGCATACTATCTGCCGTTTTGTTTCGTATTATTGTGCAAAAGCAACTTTTCTTACCTTCTGGTACCTGCTGATCTGTATTTGGGATCTGCATAAGTCCTGAAAATTTGCGTGCGTCCGCCTTTGTAGTCCGTGTCCGTAAGCTTCTTCTTTTTCTCTATCTTCTTGTTATGGGACATTCATCCTCCGCTGTTGCCATTTCTAATATAAAGTAGTGTAAAGTTCTTACTTATATCTGTCAGTAAACTCGCAATGAAAGCGCTAAAACATACCGGTGTAGTGAGTTTACATTATTCACCCAAGGAACTTTACTTATTAGAGAGTTCCGGTCGGGCGGTTTTTCACAGGACACATTTCTGGCATTGTTGCACTAGTGAGCCACGGATGAGGAGATGCTGCTCCGTTATTGATTGAAGTAAAGTCTGAATGTCATTAAAACAGTTAGCTCCATCTTTTGACACTTCTTCCACTCCCGTCCTTGCACGCTACACCGCTACAACAAAGATGACGGTGAAAAGACGCTGTCGAAGGTGAGCCACGTAAATAAGACCGCCCACAAAATGGCGCATCCGGAAGTGACTGTCAGAAAGCGACTTGAAGATGGTCTGTAAAACATCATCTATGCAACATTTTGACCAAAGAACCACCATTACATGTTATGTAGACCACATGGAAGTGTTTTACATTTAGAAAAAAAATGTGTCCTATAATCCGGTGCGCCTTTTGTATGAAAATAGACCTGACTAAACCCGCTCATCGGCAGTGCGCCCTATAATCCGGTGCGCCCTATGGTCCGGAAAAAACGGTAACTTTTTAAAGCAGGTGTTGATAAACGACTTCCCTGCTATGAGATGTTCCATGATGTTGGTGCTGTATGACCTCTTGTGCTAATAAAAAACGGTAATAATTTTTTTTTTTTTTCACAACTTTATTTACTGACAAGAGAACCGATGAATACCGGTATCGATATTGGTATCACTGCAAACAGTCAATTGAAACTAAAGGCACATTTTTTTGTACAGGTTGGTGTGATTTAGTTGCGAATGTGCGCTCCGGGGAAAAGTTATCGATTCTTCCACTTGGCACGTGAATTATCACAAGCTGCAGCCTCCACACCAAAGCAGGGTTGACAATGTAATGCGCTTTAAAGGCAACAAACGGCTGGCAAAGTGTCCGGTTTACTGATAAAGCTCATAAAGCATGACAAATGTTTAACAGCCTACACTTCAAACACTGCCTTACACCCCCATGTACACATTTAAGTACAGTATATACACATATAAGTACAGTATAAACACATATAAGTACAGTACTGTATATACACATATATGTAATAATGGAATGATCCTGCAGGCTATTACCAGTATGTCCAACTGTGGGTCACATGACCAAACATCATGCATGTAAAAAGAAGTATGTCATTCATATTCAGCTATCAGCGTCCTCATTTCACGCACTTTGTGGACACACATTCCAGCACCAGATAAGAGCAGGGATGTCCCAACTTTTTCCAGTTTATGGAAAGATTTCTCCGGCCATTAAGATCCTTAATTTCCCTTAAAAAACCCCAATACAACATACTGTAATGTATTATATTTAGTTAAATGTATTATTTGTAGTACGTATCTTTTTAAAATATTACTTATTATATTTTTATATATTACATTTAAACAAGTATTTAATTCAAATTGCTTTAAAACGGTTAAATATGTTATTTATGTTGTATTAATTTATTGTATTAATGTATTATTCGTTAAATTATAATATGTGTATCTTAAACAGTATGTGCAAAAAGTTGTACAGTTGTCCCTCATTTAAGCCTCTTAATTGGTTACGGATATTAGAAAAATACGGTGGGACATCTATAGCTAAATAATGAGACAAGATATAAACTTCCCATCCATCCATCCATCCATCCATTTTCTACCGCTTGTCCCTTTTGGGGTCGCGGGGAGTCGCTGGAGCCTATCTCAGCTGCATTCGGGCAGAAGGCGGGGTACACCCTGGACAAGTCGCCACCTCATCGCAGGGCCCGATATAAACTTCACATCATAAAAACAACTGCAGACACGAATTGTACAAACCCCGTTTCCATATGAGTTGGGAAATTGTGTTAGATGTAAATATAAACGGAATACAATGATTTGCAAATCCTTTTCAAGCCATATTCAATTGAATGCACTACAAAGACAACATATTTGATGTTCAAACTCATAAACCTTTTTTTTTTTTTTTTTCAAATAATAATTAACTTAGAATTTCATGGCTGCAACACATGCCAAAGTAATTGGGAAAGGGCATGTTCACCACTGTGTTACATGGCCTTTCCTTTTAACAACACTCAGTAAACGTTTGGGAACTGAGGAGACACATTTTTGAAGCTTCTCAGGTGGAATTCTTTCCCATTCTTGCTTGATGTACAGCTTAAGTTGTTCAACAGTCCGGGGGTCTCCCTTGTGCTATTTTAGGCTTCAATAATGCGCTACACATTTTCAATGGGAGACAGGCCTGGACTACTGGCAGGCCAGTCTAGTACCTGCACTCCTTTACTATGAAGCCACGTTGATGTAACACGTGGCTTGGCATTGTCTTGCTGAAATAAGCAGGGGCGTCCATGGTAACGTTGCTTGGATGGCAACATATGTTGCTCCAAAACCTGTATGTACCTTTCAGCATTAATGGCGCCTTCACAGATGTGTAAGTTACCCATGTCTTGGGCACTAATACACCCCCATACCATCACAGATGCTGGCTTTTACACTTTGCGCCTATGGTTCTTTTCCTCTTTGGTCCGGAGGACACGACATCCACAGTTTCCAAAAACAATTTGAAATGTGGACTCGTCAGACCACAGAACACTTTTCCACTTTGTATCAGTCCATCTTAGATGAGCTCAGTCCCAGCGAAGCCGACGGCGTTTCCGGGTGTTGTTGATAAACGGTTTTTGCCTTGCATAGGAGAGTTTTAACTTGCACTTACAGATGTAGCGACCATCTGTAGTTATTGACAGTGGGTTTCTGAAGTGTTCCTGAGCCCAATGTGGTGATATCCTTTACACACTGATGTCGCTTGTTGATGCAGTAAAGCCTGAGGGATCGAAGATCACGGGCTTAGCTGCTTACGTGCAGTGATTTCTCCAGAGTCTCTGAACCCTTTGATGATATTACGGACTGTAGATTAAATCATTGTATTCCGTTTATATTTACATCTAACACAATTTCCCAACTCATATGGAAACGGGGTTTGTATATATATATTGGTTTGTTTACAAAACGTTCCGTTGTGCACTCAAACTCCAGTTTCTTTTCAATTCAGACTTTTGCACTGATAACGTTTTTACTGCTTAGTATCTCACATTATTTATTGTTGTTGTAGAATTGCATTTGTTAAAGGAAGTTTAGTCATTTTAGTTGAGCATAATTTTAAGTGCTGTCAAATCAAATTAATCACAATATTGAATATGGTTAATCATGATTAATCCCAGGTTTTTACTGGCTCGCATGATTTAAAATGATTTAAAAAAGATCCTAATATTTGGACACAAATGCAATTCCATCGTCAGAATGTCACACAGGAATGTTTTACTTGCATGAAGTCATGTATTTGCTCAAGGGAGTTTTATCTAAAGTTGTGTATAGGTTTATTTTGGCATACGCATTGACCTGATCACTGAACGTGCAACAGCACACACCTTTCAGGTAACCATGCACGATAAGGTAAAGAAGCATGCACTGCAAAAAGTCAGTGTTCAAAAACAAGAAAAAAAATACAAACATTAGGGGTATTTTACTTGAACTAAGCAAAATTATCTGCCAATAGAACAAGAAAATTTGGCTTGTCAAGACTTTCCAAAACAAGTAAAATTAGCGAACCCCAAAATACCTTAAAATAAGTATATTCTCGCTAATAACAAGTGCTCTTTTCTTGATAGAAAAAACAAATATGAGAGCTTTTTTCTCTATATGTTGAAAAATATTCTTAAATTAAGTAAATGCTAGTGCCATTATCTTGACATAATGATACGCACTCGGCATTACATTTCTTGAAACCAGCAAACTTACACTAAAAACTAATTTATTGTTCTTAATGGAAAGGCAACAAGGCAACCGCTTGTTACTCTCGGGGTCTCCTAGCCGCTCAGGCAAATCATATTGTCTAAATATGTCTTTTAATTTTCCTGAGGGAACTCTCCTGAAGGAATCAATAAAGTACTATCTATCTAAACATGCATTTTCCCATTGATAACATGACATCATCGCACCAAGTGCATGCTCTTTCAGTCATTAGTGTGCAAGGAATATATATATATATATATATATATATATATATATATATATATATATATATATATATATATATATATATATATATATATATATATATATATATATATATATATATATATATATATTTGTGCATGAACTATTTCTGTTCAAAATTGTTTGAAATGTTAAATGTTTAAATATTAACTGTCAGTTTACTGTACTGTGCCAACTGTACTACTATATGAGTGCGTATTTTCTCTTGTTTCATTGAAAATAAAACCGCAAAGTCCATTTGGCTGTCATCTGTTTTAATTATGAGACACAATTGTGTCAAAGTCATGATTTTTTATTTCATGCTAGAAGTAAGAAATGATTACTTTAAAAAAGTAGTTTTATACTCGTGAGTGTTGATGACACAGCTTTGCAACAGTTGATATTCTAGTTTCAAGCATGTTTTACTCAATATAGGTCATCAAATCTCAGCAACAAGCTGTAATATCTTACTGAGATCATTTAGGACCAAAACACTTAAATCAAGTAAAAGACTCTAACATAAAATCTGCTTAGAGAGAAGAATTATCTTATCAGACAGAAAATAAGCAAATATCACCCTTATTTGAGATATTTCATCTTACTTGGAATTCAGTTTTTGCAGTGTGTGCACTCAAAATAAATTGTGTGATTTTACATCTTTAATGCAATATTTATTTTTTTGATTAATCGTAATGAGTTGACTTCTTATTTTTAACAGCCCTAATCATTATATTGCATCTTAATTTCCATGTCTTTTAATATTCGAATTTCATTCATAATTGTATTCTATTCTATTCTATTCTATTCTATTCTATACTTAAGTGGTCTCTGCAGCTTTTTATTTTTCCAGTACCCGTATTTTTCGGAGTATAAGTCGCTCCGGAGTATAAGTCGCACCGGCCAAAAATGCATAATAAAGAAGGAAAAAAACATATATAAGTCGCACTGGATATAAGTCACATTTTTGGGGGAAATTTATTTGATAAAACCCAACACCAAGAATAGACATTTGAAAGGCAATTTAAAATAAAGAATAGTGAACAACAGGCTGAATAAGTGTACGTTATATGAGGCATAAATAACCAACTGAGAACGTGCCTGGTATGTTAACGTAACATATTATGGTAAGAGTCATTCAAATAACTATAACATATAGAACATGCTATACAATCTGTCACTCCTAATCGCTAAATCCCATGAAATCTTATACGTCTAGTCTCTTACGTGAATGAGCTAAATAATATTATTTGATATTTTACGCTAATGTGTTAATAATTTCACACATAAGTCGCTCCTGAGTATAAGTCGCAAACTATGAAAAAAACTGCGACTTATAGTCCGAAAAATACGGTATGTGGCTGCAACAAGTTTGTACGAAGCACAAATACCCAAAAGCAAACAAAGATGCTGATATGAAGCATTTTTGCAGCTGTAGAAGAAAAAGCCCACTCACTATTTGAGCCATCATGAGCACAGATGGGATGCTCCTGACAAAAGACATGTCCATGTTGCTGCTCACGTTAGCTGCCACCGCTCGCAGGCTGTTGCCCCCCCGCTGAGTGCCTTGGGAGTTGGGGGGGCTGGTCTCCGTGGTAACCTTAGATGGGAAGTCTGCCATGATCGTGTGTATTAATGTAAAAAAAAATGTAATCCTTGTGAGGAACGGAATGACGATGCAACGATAAATGCTGAGTTGGCGGTTGTTAGGTATTGACTTCCTGCGTGGAGTTCAAGTCCAATAGTCGAAGCACATCTAAGAAACAATAAGAATAAAAAAAAAAAATGAGCAAAGTAAAGGAAATTCAAACAGCTTCTCTTTCCAAATCCGTTGTCAGGTGTTCAGTGGAGGGCGGACTTCCTTTCACAGTCAGTGACATCTTCTCTGTTTGCTTCTTCCCTCTGGCTCCTCCCAAGGCCTGGACACTCATTGACATGTTTGACAAGTGGGAGGAGGACAGGCCAGAGGGAAACACCATTTCATGACCTTTTTTTTTTTTTTTTTTTTTAACACACACCTCACATTTGTGGTTAGTAGAAACGAGTTACATTGACTTTGAGGGATACATTGTACTTTTTCAATGCAACATAGTAAGCGAGTATTTTTCAAAAGAAGAATCGCTACTTTTACTCCATTACATTGAGTTCCATTCTGAGCGCTCTTTGTATTTACGTCATTATACAAACCCCGTTTCCATATGAGTTGGGAAATGGTATTAGATGTAAATATAAACGGAATACAATGATTTGCAAATCCTTTTCAACCCATATTCAGTTGAATGCACTACAAAGACAAGATATTTGATTTTTTTTTTTTTTGCAAATAATAATTAACTTAGAATTTCATGGCTGCAACACGTGCCAAAGTAGTTGGGAAAGGGCATGTTCACCACTGTGTTACATGGCCTTTCCTTTTAACAACACTCAGTAAACGTTTGGGAACTGAGGAGACACATTTTTGAAGCTTCTCAGGTGGAATTCTTTCCCATTCTTGCTTGATGTACAGCTTAAGTTGTTCAACAGTCCGGGGGTCTCCCTTGTGCTATTTTAGGCTTCATAATGCGCCACACATTTTCAATGGGAGACAGGTCTGGACTACAGGCAGGCCAGTCTAGTACCTGCACTCCTTTACTATGAAGCCACGTTGATGTAACACGTGGCTTGGCATTGTCTTGCTGAAATAAGCAGGGGCGTCCATGGTAACGTTGCTTGGATGGCAACATATGTTGCTCCAAAACCTGTATGTACCTTTCAGCATTAATGGCGCCTTCACAGATGTGTAAGTTACCCATGTCTTGGGCACTAATACACCCCCATACCATCACAGATGCTGACTTTTCAACTTTGCGCCTATGGTTCTTTTCCTCTTTGGTCCGGAGGACACGACATCCACAGTTTCCAAAAACAATTTGAAATGTGGACTCCTCAGACCACAGAACACTTTTCCACTTTGTATCAGTCCATCTTAGATGAGCTCAGGCCCAGCGAAGCCAACTGCGTTTCTGGGTGTTGTTGATAAACGGTTTTCGCCCTGCATGGGAGAGTTTTAACTTGCACTTACAGATGTAGCGACCAACTGTAGTTACTGACAGTGGGTTTCTGAAGTGTTCCTGAGCCCATGTGGTGATATCCTTTACACACTGATGTCGCTTGTTGATGCAGTACAGCCTGAGGGATGGAAGGTCACGGGCTTAGCTGCTTACGTGCAGTGATTTCTCCAGATTCTCTGAACCCTTTGATGATATTACGGAGCGTAGATGGTGAAATCCCTAAATTCCTTGCAATAGCTGGTTGAGAAAGGTTTTTCTTAAACTGTTCAACAATTTGCTCACGCATTTGTTGACAAAGTGGTGACCCTCGCCCCATCCTTGTTTGTGAATGACTGAGCATTTCATGGAATCTACTTTTATACCCAATCATGGCACCCACCTGTTCCCAATTTGCCTTGTTCACCTGTGGAATGTTCCAAATAAGTGTTTGATGAGCATTCCTCAACTTTATCAGTATTTATTGCCACCTTTCCCAACTACTTTGTCACGTGTTGCTGGCATCAAATTCTAAAGTTAATTATTATTTGCAAAAAAAAAAAACAGTTTATCAGTTTGAACATCAAATATGTTGTCTTTGTAGTGCATTCAACTGAATATGGGTTGAAAAGGATTTGCAAATCATTGTATTCCGTTTATATTTACATCTAACACAATTTCCCAACTCATATGGAAACAGGGTTTGTATTTATCTGTACTTCGCTGGCTCATTAGAAAGACTTCCTCCAGTGACTTTTCATTCCATTTTCAAAACGGAGCCTGACAGTCCCATGACCGCACTAAAAAAAACTACACGATGTCAATGTTTAATACTCAATCAATCGGGCTTTATTGCAGACTCCAACGTCCAAGTAGACATGCGATCACACACGGCAGTGTTTTTCAACCTTTTTTGAGCCAAGGCACATTTTATGCGTTGAAAAAAATGCGGAGGCACACCACCAGCAGAAATCATTAAAAAAACAAATTCAGTTGACATTAAAGTGTCGTTGTCGCAATTGTTGGATGTGACTTCAAACCATAACCAAGCATGCATCAATATAGCTCTTGTCTCAAAGTAGGTGTACTGTCACCACCTGTCACATCACGCCGTGACTTATTTGGAGTTTTTTGCTGTTTTCATGTGTGTAGTGTTTTAGTTCTTGTCTTGTGCTCCTATTTTGGTGGCTTTTTCTCTTTTTTTGGTATTTTCCTGTAGCAGTTTCATGTCTTCCTTTGAGCGATATTTCCCGCGTCTACTTTATTTTACAAATCAAGAATATTTCAGTTGTTTTTATCCTTCTTTGTGGGGACATTGTTGATTGTCATGTCATGTTCGGATGTACATTGTCTTTGCTCCACAGTAAGTCTTTGCTGTCGTCCAGCATTCTGTTTTTGTTTACTTTGTAGCCAGTTCAGTTTTAGTTTAGTTCTGCATAGCCTTCCCTAGGCTTCAATGCCTTTTCTTAGGGGCACTCACCTTTTGTTTATTTTTGGTTTAAGCATTAGACACCTTTTTAACTGCACACTGCCTACCGCTGTTTCCAAGGCAATTAGCTACCGGCTGCCACCTACTGATATGGAAGAGTATTACACGGTTACTCTGCCGAACTCTAGACAGCACCGACACTCAACAACAACACATCATTTGCAGACTATAATTACTGGTTTGTAAAAAATATTTTTACAGTGCTTGAAAAACACTGAAATACAGAATATAAGACAAAGAATACAGTATAAAAGGCATTATCACATATTAAAAACAGCAGTGGTGTGCCGCAAGGCCTTCTCTGCTGGCCTAACATAACCAGAAATCATGATCATAATTAAAGATAAAAGTATTTTTTAATTTACTTTCCCTAAATATCAAAAAGTATTCATATTCTCTTCATGTCATATTATGCTCTTTCCAGCGCTGTTGTTTTTAGGTTAGAGTTTTTATTCAATCAGAATTCAGCTAGCGTATGTTGCCATGCTGTACCAAATCTGCCCGGGGCCTTCAGAATAAATGTGGGTGGCCGTGCAATGTAAGTGAACTGGCACATACAGTTGATAGATAATTGCGATAGCCAATCAGATCGCGAGCTGTTGTCAGTAAGGCCTTCTAGCTGGCCTCACGTTGAACGTGACATTTACGCGTCCTGTGATTGGATACTCACCGGTTTGAGCCGCAGTGGTGCTATGCAGATCAGCAGAGCCACACCCGGGACACATAGAGTTGATAGACAGTTGCGATAGCCAATCAGATCACTTGTGATTGATTGATTGAAACTTGACCACATTGAATTATGCACTAGGCCACATTGAATGATGATGAAGGCCACATTGAATGATGTGGAAGACCACATTGAATGATGATGCAGGCCACATTGAATGATGATGAAGGCCACATTGAATGATGTAGAAGACCACATTGAATGATGTGGCAGACCACATTGAATGATGTGGCAGACCACGGTAAATGACGTGGAAGACTACATATTGATTGATTGATTGAGACTTGTATTAGTAGATTGCACAGTACAGTACATATTCCGTACAATTGACCACTAAATGGTAACACCCGAATAAGTTTTTCAACTTGTTTAAGTCGGGGTCCACTTAAATTGATTCATGTTACAGATATATACTATCATCATAATACAGTCATCACACAAGATAATCATCAGAGTATATACATTGAATTATTTACATTATTTACAATCCGGGGTGTGGGATGAGGAGGGGGGGGGGGGGGGGGTTAGGTTTGGATGCTATCAACACTTCAGTCATCAACAATTGCATCATCAGAGAAATGGACATTGAAACAGTGTAGGACTGACTTGGTAGGATATGTACAGCAAGTAGTGGACACACAGAGAGAGAGAGAGAGATCAGAAAGCATAAGAAAAAGTATCTACATTTGATTATTTACATTTGATTATTAACAATCCGGGGAAGGTGTTAGTTTAGGGTTGAAGTTGCCTGGAGGTGTTCTTTTAGTGCGATTTTGAAGGAGGATAGAGATGCCCTTTCTTTTACCCTTTCTTGGAGTGCATTCCATATTGGCATAGAAAGAGAATGAGTTAAGACCTTTGTTAGATCGGAATCTGGGTTTAACGTGGTTAGTTGAGCTCCCCCTGGTGTTGTGGTTATGGCGGTCATTTACGTTATGGAAGTAGTTTGACATGTACTTCTGTATCAGGGAGGTGTAGCGGATTTTATAGACTAGGCTCAGTGCAAGTTGTTTTACTCTGTTCTCCACCCTGATATAATGATGTGGTGGACAACATCGAATGATGAGGAAGACCACATTGAATGATGATGCAGACCACGTTAAATGACGGGGAAGACCACATATAATGATGTGGTGGACAACATTGAATGATGAGGAAGACCACATTGAATGATGTGGAAGACCACATATAATGATGTGGTGGACAACATTGAATGACGTGGAAGACCACATTGAATGATGTGGAAGACCACATACAATGATGTGGTGGACAACATTGAATGATGAGGACGACCACATTGAATGATGATGCAGACCACAATAAATAATGTGGAGGAAAACAATAATTGACGTGGCAGACCACGTTAAATGATGTGGAAGACCACATATAATGATGTGGCAGACCACATTGAATGATAATGCAGGCTACATTGAATGATGTGGCGGGCCACTTTCAATACTGTGGAACATCACATTGAATGACGTTGCAAGCCACGTTAAATATTGTGGAACATCACATTGAATGACATTGCAAGCTACATTAAATATTGTGGAACATCACATTGAATGACATTGCAAGCTACATTAAATATTGTGGAACATCACATTGAATGACATTGCAAGCTACATTAAATATTGTGGAACATCACATTGAATGACATTGCAAGCTACATTAAATATTGTGGAACATCACATTGAATGACATTGCAAGCCACATTAAATATTGTGGAACATCACATTGAATGACATTGCAAGCCACATTAAATATTGTGGAACATCACATTGAATGACATTGCAAGCCACATTAAATATTGTGGAACATCACATTGAATGACATTGCAAGCCACATTAAATATTGTGGAACATCACATTGAATGACATTGCAAGCCACATTAAATATTGTGGAACATCACATTGAATGACATTGCAAGCCACAATAAATGATGTGGCTGACCACATTGAATTATGCAGTAGGCCACATTGAGTGACGTAGCAGACCATATAAAATGTGGGACAGCACACTGAGTGACGTTACAGGCAAATTAGGCCACGTAGAATAATATGGCGGGCCAGATCCGGCCCCCAGGTCTTAAGTGTGAAACATGTGCTCTAAAGTAAAGTTACGTACTTACCTAATTGTTGGCTCCTCATCCCACCCGTCTGCCTAAAAGGCCATACAGTCGACAATGAGGATTATGCTTGCTAACCAACAAACAAGTGTTTGCTCAAAATAGCTGCTCAAAGGTTTCGTTGGTCGTGTTGGATACATTTTATTAAAACCCTAAAATACCCACAATTCAGTGTATCAAATGTTTTCAAAATAACAAACCCCTGTTTTTATCTGGATGGATGTAACAGATGCCATCTAGTGTTGCTGTGTGGTAGTACATGTGTAAAACCTCACGCCTTAAAAAACTGGGCTGGATGATGTGTTCATAGGTGGATTAATGACCGGGCCTACCGGGCCCAGGCCCAGGGGGCCAGAGGCCCCAAGGGGCCAGGCCAACTTGGCCCCGCGGCCGCGACCCAAGCAAAACTACTTTTGCAAAAATAATAATCTTAAGCCCCAAGGGGCCAGGCCAACTTGGCCCCGCGGCCATGATCCATAGAGGGTAAGAGGCCCCAAGGGGCCAGGTCAACTTGGCCCCGCGGCCGCGACCCACAGAGGGCCAGAGGCCCCAAGGGGCCAGGCCAACATGGCCCCGCGGCCATGATCCATAGACGGTCAGAGGCCCCAAGGGGCCAGGCCAACTTGGCCCCGCGGCCACGATCCATAGAGGGTCAGAGGCCCCAGGGGGCCAGGTCAACTTGGCCCCGCGGCCACGATCCATAGACGGTCAGAGGCCCCAAGGGGCCAGGCCAACTTGGCCCCGCGGCCACGACCCACAGAAGGCCAGAGGCCCCAAAGGGCCAGGCCAACTTGGCCCCGCGGCCGCGAGCCACAGAAGGCCAGAGGCCCCAAGGGGCCAGGTCAACTTGGCCCCGCGGCCACGATCCATAGAGGGTAAGAGGCCCCAAGGGGCCAGGTCAACTTGGCCCCGCGGCCGCGACCCACAGAGGGCCTGAGGTCCTAAGGGGTCAGGCCAACTTGGCCCCGCGGCCATGATCCATAGAGGGCCAGAGGCCCCGAGGGGTCAGGCCAACTTGGCCCCGATCCATAGAGGGTCAGAGGCCCCAAGGGGCCAGGCCAACTTGGCCCCGCGGCCACGACCCACAGAGGCCCCAAGGGGCCAGGCAAAATTGGCCCCGCGGCCATGATCCACAGAGGGCCAGAGGCTCTCAATCATTATTATCAAAGCTAATTCTCAAATTGGATGGATCACACAACCTCACTCACATATTCTTTATCAATTATTAAAGGTTGTTTCTGAATTTTGATCACAGAACTTAATGCAAATATTCTTGATTGATTGACAAAGCTCATTCTCAAATTTTGATTACACAACCTTACTCTGACAAATTATCATTATCAAAAAGCTCTATCTCGAATTTGGATCACAGAATCTCACTCAAGTATTCTTAGCTGTGCCCCTCCCCCATCAAGTCTTTCATAAACCGGTCTGTTCTTTTAGAATCTCCTCATTTGGTATTTTGAACTCGTGAGAGACTGCTCAAAATTTGGTTTCCTTTCCCTCAGTTCAGACTCAGAGATAATTTGAAATCATTCAACAAGAAGTTTAACGCGCGCACACACACACACACACACACTTGAGTTGAGCATTACTTGGAAATTCTTATATTTTCCATTTTGCTGTTATTATCAGCATCTTCCCATTTTGTCCTTTTCTTTCGAGAAAGTTTACAGTCTGACATTTGTCACTGCTGTCAGTTAATAACTTTTTGGTCTTTGACCCATTTTGTCATTTTCTCGATTCGATCGTCACTGACCACTCTCTCCTGTCTGGCAGACATCGTTGCTGCCATCATAGCTAGCAAGCTGCCTGCAGCGGGTCATCCCTATGTTCCCCGTCCCTATGTTACCCGGGTCCTATGTTCCCCTCTACCGGGGAACTAAGGACCCTTTTTAAAAAAAAGGGTTCTATGTTCCCCGCTGCGGGGAACGTACAACACTTTTTCCAGAAAAGGGTTCTATGTTCCCCGCTGCTTCCAATGCGCGACTAAGTAAGACGCACGCAGACACGCATGACAGAGACGCGTTTAAGTTGTCGAAGGAAGGAAGTTCGCGTTTGAGTTGCTCTATCTGCTGCCGCACGCCCTGTGACAGGTTAGGTTTAGGGATGGTTTTGGTCAGGGCACAATTTCGCCAAAAAAGTGCTCCACAACGCCCTGTGACAGGTTAGGTTTAGGGATAGTTTTGGTCAGGGCACAATTTCGCCAAAAAAAAGTGCTCCACAACGCCCTGTGACAGGTTAGGTTTAGGGATGGTTTTGGTCAGGGCACAATTTCGCAATTTCGCCAGATACAATGCAGGGAACATAGGACCCTTTTTTAGAAAAAGGGTCCTAAGTTCCCCGGTCGCATACAAAGACCCAGGAACAACCGGGGAACATAGGACCCGGGGAACATAGGACCCGGGGAACATAGGCACGCTCCCGCCTGCAGATAGCAACATTTTGGTGTCCTTTGGGAAAATATTTAGAAAGAAGACAAAAGTACACACAGTTGTACAACTATTATCTTTATGATCTTTTTTTTGTTAGTTTCTCTGTTACTGTGTGTGGCCAATTAAGCGACTTTTGGCCATACCTGGCTGGTGACATTTAGCGACTTTCTGGTTGATGTTAAGATTAATAATAGCAACAGTTCTCTTCATCTTAATGCAATTTATTGTGTCTGTCTCTCCACATTTTGCCATTAGGTACTTTGAGCTCTTGTTGGTCAGTCACTCTAAGGTACATTGTTGCTGCCATCATAGCTAGCAAGCTGCCTGCAGATAGCGACATTTTGGTGTCCTTTGAGAAATATTAAGAAAGAAGACAAAAGTACAAGACATTGTACGATTACTATCTTTTTAAAATTATTTGTTTCACTGTGTGATTGACCGACTTTGCCGCTAGATTTCGCGTCTTTTGGCCATACCTGGCTAGCGACTAAAAACATCATTTAGCGACTTTTTGGTTGTGAAGATAAGTGGTAAAAGCAGATCTTCCTGTTGGTCTTCCCACATTTTGCCATTTGGTACTTTGCACTCTTCTTGGTCACTCCAAGGCATTTGTCCCTGCCTTCAGCTAGTCACTTGGCTCTTTTGGAATATATTTCACTGTAATTGGCTCTCTCTCTCTCTTTCTCCTCAGTACAAATCAGCCTGTTCCCTTGCCATTCATCACTGACCACTCTGCTCTCCTGTCTGTCAGACATTATTGCTGCTTGCAGATAGCTTGGGGTCCTTAGAGAAAATATCAGAAGAGAAAAGTACACAATTATCTTAATTATCTTTTTTATTCAGTCAGTCCTTCAGTGAGTCCCAGTGTGTTGGCGATTAAGCAACGTTGGCATTCAATTAGCGACTTTTGGCCATACATGGCTGGCGACTCAAAAAACTAGAAAAAAAGTACAAAAAGTTGTACAATTAATATCTTTATTATCCTTAATTCCCCTGAATCCTAGAGTGTGTTGCAATTAAGCAACTTTGCTGCTAGGTTTAGCGACTCTTGTTTTGGGCATACCTGGCTAGCGACTACAAACATTATTCAGCAACTTTTTGGCTGTTAAGATTAACGTTAATAAATTAAATCCTAATACAATTTATTGTGTTGGTCTCGCCATCTTGCTATTAGGTACTTTGAATTCTTGTTGGTCTCTGCTAAGGTATCTGGCTGTTGTCTTTGCCTTCAGTTAGTCACTTGGCTCTGGAATATATTTAACTGTACTTGGCTCTCTCTTTCTCCTCAGTACAAATCAGTCTGTTCCCTTGCCATTTAGACATTTTCTTGATTGGATCATCACTGACCACTCTGCTCTCCTGCTGTCTATCAGACATTGTTGCTCCCATCATAGCTAGCAAGCTGCCTTGGTGTCCTTTGTGAAAATATTTAGATAGAAGACTAAAGTGCACAAAGGTGTACAATTATTATCTTTTCAAAATATTTGTTTCACTGTCAGTGTGATTGACCGACTTTGCCGCTAGATTTCGCGTCTTTTGGCCATACCTGGCTAGCGACTGAAAACATCATTTAGCAACTTTTTGGTTGTGAAGATAAGAGGTAAAAGCAGATCTGCCTGTTGGTCTTTCCACATTTTGCCATTTGGTACTTTGCACTCTTGTTGGTCACTCCAAGGCATTTGTCCCTGCCTTCAGCTAGTCACTTGGCTCTTTTGGAATATATTTCACTGTAATTGGCTCTCTCTCTCTTTCTCCTCAGTACAAATCAGTCTGTTCCCTTGCCATTTAGACATTTTCTTGATTCGATCATCACTGACCACTCTGCTCTCCTGCTGTCTATCAGACGAATCAGTTGATTCTCTGCTCTCAATTGTCTATGCTAGTAAGCTGTTATTCTCTGCTTTGGAGTGTTGATGCTGGGTTGCTAGTTTTCTAAATCACCTCACACACTGGAAGGAAGCAGCACCGATCATAAACACACAAACAAACTCACACACACACACACACACACACACACACACATAGTTGGTTTATCTGTTGTGATAGGCAAAGAGCCAATGTGCAAAGAAAGAAGGGAAATATGGATCATAAACGTTTAAGTGGAGGAGCTAGAAAAAAAATTCAGCAAGAAAAGAAAAAAAAGGAATCAGTTTTACTTGAGAGTGTTCCAAATATCTCCAGCTTCTTCAGTACAAAGACATCTGCTGAAAGCAATTCTATAAATGCTACTGCAAATTCAGCTAAGGTTAGCAATGCACCTGAGCTAGCATGTAGCTCCCAAGATCCTGAGACCACTACAAGTGTAGACACTGAACCAAATGCTTCTGATGCTTATGATTCAACCAATTCAGCAGTAGCCAGTTGCTCGGATGAATGTGAGGTCACTGCACCTCTGGACAGCATAGAAAATGAGCTGAATCTTTCTTCAACACCATCTACAGTGACAACTCTACCTAGTGATCCCGCTAAATGGGCTGAGACCCTCACTGAGTCAATGAAGGAAGTTCTTATTCAAAGAGGTGCAAAATCATTTCACAACCGTCACAGCCATTATCCAGCTTCTGTGAGGAACAGTGGGCTAGGAGGCAAAACCCGATGCCTAAACAATGAACATTTTACTTCACACTTGCCCAATGGACAACGAGTACAAAGAGAGTGGCTGATGTACTCTCCCTCTACTGGTAATGTTTACTGCTTTGCATGCAAACTGTTTTCCCCAAAAACGCATTCTTTTGTGACAGGCTATTGTGATTGGAAACACTCAGAAAGATTTGGTGAACATGAGCGAAGTGCTGAGCACATAACCTGCATGCAAGCAGTCTTGAACCGCGCCAAAGGTGCCACAGTTGATGCAGACCTGTTCAAACAGTTTCAGGCAGAGAGCAGCTATTGGAGGCAGGTGTTACAAAGAGTTGTTGCAGTCATTAAATTCCTTGCAGAAAGGGGCCTTGCATTTAGGGGTAAAAATGAATCGTTAGGGTCTCCTCTCAATGGGAACTACCTTGGTATTCTGGAGGTCCTGGCTGAATTTGATCCCTTTCTAAAGGATCACATCAGAAAGTTTGGGCAGATGGGTCGAGGTAATACCTCATATCTGTCCTCCACCATTTGTGAGGAATTCATTGAATTGATGGGTGCAAAAACCAAACAGGCTATAGCAGATGAACTGCAAGCAAGCAAATACTACTCTATCATTGTGGATTCAACCCCAGATTTATCTCATGTGGACCAATTGACATTCATATTCCGTTTTGTTAGCAAAGAGGGCAGTGTTGTTGAACGCTTTGTGGGTTTTGAGCCCATTACTAGCCATACAGGTGAAAGTTTGGCTAACTGTGTCATGTCTGTGTTGGAAAATCTAGGGTTAGAGCTGTCAAATTGCAGGGGGCAGGCTTATGATAATGCCAGCAACATGTCAGGGAGGTATAATGGGTTGCAGGCTCACTTAAAGAAAAGCAACCCATTAATACACTATATTCCATGTGCAGCTCACTCTTTGAATTTGGTGGGAGTCAACAGCATTGACAGATGTGGAAATGAAGTCTCTAAGTATTTTGACTTGATTCAGTCTATTTACAACTTCACAACTGCATCCACACACCGATGGGACAGGGTATTTGGCAATTCCAACATAGATCTCACACTTAAAGCTTTATCCAACACGCGTTGGAGTTGCCGTGCAGAATCTACCAAAGCACTGTGGCAGAACTACAGTAAAATAAAAGCAGCACTACAGGTTATTTCCACTGATGACACAGAGAAACGAGACACACGAACTGAAGCTGACAGTCTAGTGCGGAAGCTGGATTCACTTGAGATGGCCTTCATGGCAGGCTTTTGGGACACTGTTCTGTCCAGATTTCAGGCCACAAGTCTGCAACTTCAAAAAGCAGACATGGACCTTGGTACAGCAGTTAGATTGCTGGAATCTCTGCGCACCTTTGTTCTCTCCCAAAGAGATCTATTTGATCATTTTGAGCAGAAAGCCTTAAACATGTTGGGTGGCACCCCATCTTACAGGGCTGAACGGACGAGGAAACGTAAAAAGTTTGCTGATGAATCAGCATCCCCAGATGTTGTGCTTGAGGGAAGGCAACTGTTTCAAATAGAGACATTTATTGCCTCTATTGATCAACTGAGTTCAAGCCTTAATCACCGTCTGGAGGCCTACAAACATCTGAACAATTTGTTCAGTGTCCTTTTCTCTTTGGATACAGAGTCCAATGCTTCAGTCCTTCACAAGGCCAAGATTCTCACTGAATCATACCCATCTGACCTCAATGAAAGTCTTGGACAGGAGCTTATACAGTTCAAATCTTTTATACAGCTCAACAACACTGATGAGGAGAGGACCCCTTCAGGACTGCTCAAAACAATAATACATTTTGGACTACAGCCTACGTTTCCTAATACATACCTTGCGCTACAGATTTTTCTCACTCTACCGGTCAGTAACTGTGAGGGAGAACGCTCATTCTCTCTTTTGTCAAGAGTAAAAAATGAGCTGCGCACAAGAATGACTCAGAAAAGATTAAATGCGTTATCTCTAATGGCAATTGAGAGTGAGCTGACAAGAGAGTTGGACTTCAATGATGTGGTGGATGATTTTGCAAAATTGAAAGCACGAAAGAAACCCCTTGCTTAAAGGTGCACTGTGTAAGATTTTTAGGTTATTTCCAGAATTCACCCATTCACTAATGTTAGGCTACCTGTTTTCATGAATACTTACCACCACCATAAAATTCTAAGTATCCATTATGACTTGGAGAATTGCACTTTTGCCATTTCTGGGAAGTGTCACCTGGATTGTGAAGATAGGATTGACTTTAGGCAGAAGCTTGGTGCTTTCTCTGGCAAACTGAACCTCAAGCTTCATTCTCTGCAGCTTTGCATTCTTGTGCAGACTTTCATCCACAAGGAACTTTTCAACTTCCCCACTATCGTGAAGGGGCCATCAAAAGATTTCAGTGTGTCCAGCATGTCTAGTCTCTTACTCTCCTTTCTTTGAGCCATCTCTTGTTTCTCATCTGCCCTACTCTCGAATTTTGCCTTCATGAATTTACTCCAGTTGAGTTCAACCTCCCTTTTTGCTTGTGCTGCTGCCTTGAAACCTCTGAAGCTCCTGGCTCTTCTGTAAAATTATTGACCTATTGACTGCGTTCAGTGTGCCCAACTTCTTCAGTTTGTAGTCCACCTTGCCACATTGTCTCTCCATCCCAATGTTGTGCACAGGGGTGCCATCAATGTTACTAGCCTGTTCACTGACAGGGTCCATTGGGAAGGTCTCCTCATCCATCCTCTGCCTGGCCAGGACAGTCTTCAGATGGGGCAGCATGAGATCTGTCAGCTGCTTCACTTCATCCAAGTATTCGGCAGCCACGTCTGACACTGAGTTCAGGACATGTCCAGTGCCTGTCCAGCCACTATAGCATTCTTGGAAATGGGCTATCTTGACCTGCATGCAGCCCTTGTACCATGAACTGGCCTACACCTTTCTTTGTGGTGCTCTCCGATGCATGTTATCATTTTACCTTTCTCCTTCTCCTCAAGCTTAACCACAAATAGATACAGACTTTGAGCCTCAATTTGCTGCACAGCTGCCGTTATGCCAATGTGTTTTCCTAAGATATTATTTTATTTTTAATGATAGAAGGGAGGAAAAGGGGGCAAAAATCATGTCCGATTTAGTTTTTTGGGTGGGTTGGGGGGTTTATTTCATGATAGCTACCAACTTCCAATACATAATATCTCTCAAATGACCCAATGCACCATCACTGAAGTGGGCGTAATCATTTTCAAAAATGTTTATTTTTAGGCCATTTATCCCCTCCCCCTGTGTCTGTGTGAAACCTGTGCTTGTCAGTGTCTGTGTGGTATACCTAATAGTGTGTGTGCAGTATGTGCACTCTTCTGTACAGTACAGTGTGCATGTCTGTTCACAGTATACAGTATTTCTTGCATAGTGCGTGCGTGTGTGTGCGCCCACACGCGCGGGGGGTTGAGGGGCCAAGACCATGTCAGGCCCAGGGGGCCAAAATTTCTTAATCCGCCCCTGGATGTGTTGACACAGGCCCGGCCCTAACCAATCTGGCGCCCTAGGCAAGATTTTAGGTGGCGCCCCCCCACGTCGGCAGTGAAGTGTATATACTCACAAGAAACCGAATAGCTTTGTCTTTGACCTTTTTTTTTACTTAAAGAAAGCAAATTAACAATCAGAATAGTTAACAAGATAAAAAAAAATATGGATAAATAAATGAATACAAAAAATAAAAAATGAATATATGAAATACAATATTTTTTACATACATAAACACAAAATAAAACGTGTCAACAAGTTGCATAAAATAAATTAAAAATACAATATAAATAAGGCACTGCACAAAACAAGATATCAAACCAGTATGACTTTAACAACTATATTACAAAAAAAGGGGATCCTACAGAGTTCTCTATTTGTGCTTTTTAATATTGCATTAACTAGAATGACTTACAAATGACTGTACACCAGGGAGTACTGTAATTACCTAACGTTACATTATTATTTTCCATAACAATTTAGCCCCCTCCACAATATTAACCCGACGTTAAAACAGAACTAGCTATTTATTGATTAGCAATTGCCGAATCATGTAACATTAGCTTAATGCTAAAAAGACAGGTTACTATCACATTCTGTAACAGACAAATAATTTCATGTAGGCTAACGTTACCTACCTGCTACCTCTGTCTTTTTCTCATTTCTCCCCTTCTTTTCTCCCCTGGGCACCTGACAGTTTTGGCCGTTTTGACATCTTGTGTTGATTTTTTTGATGTGGTGACGTCCAAAAAGAGTCATGATACGGGAAGGGAGGGGGCGCACCGTGCCGGGGGAGGGGGGGCGTAATGTTGTAACAAATAATATTTCTATTAAATAGGCTTTACTTTGCATTTTAATTAACGTGGGATTATTTTATGTATTTAGAAATAATAGTACTGTAGCCGAGTGTCCTGGGTTTGCATATTCGGTGTACTTATATAAAATAATAAATGGGAGTCATGAGAGCAGGTCCGGTCTCCACCACTTCTTTAATGTCATTCCTCACACACCTCCTTCCACAACAACCTTTATAGACCTCTTACGTCACAGCCCTACGGCAACTCTGGAGGGACAACACTCCTCCTTACCCAACACACTCCGGTAACTTGGGACATCCTGAACAGTTTGTTACATACGTCCCCCCCTCAATTAGAAACGTCCCCGTTTCGTCACAAACAAAATAGGTAACAAACAAGGGGAAATAGAGTAGAGAAAAAACAAAAAACTTCACAATCTTCATGCACCCAACAAATCAACAATATTTTTATCTGATCCACAAAGTATTGCATAGGCTAGCACCCTGGCCCCTCAAAACATGCAAACACTTGTAGATGCGAAGGAGGTCGCTCCAATCGCTCCTGTGCGAGATAGTTCGATGATGCGAGGGAGGTCGCTCCAATCACCCCCTGCAAGATAGTTCGATTGTGACGCGCCATCATGCCATCAGCCTCGGGGTTATAGGCAGTGAAGGAATCAATAAAGTTCCATCTAGTGGTGCTGGCAGAGTCTCTGGAAGGGGCAACCACCCTGGGACCCCCCCGCCCCCCATGGGAACTTCTGGGCCACTCCAGAATGTCCATGACTACCCTCCGGAGGGGCCGACAAACCTGGGATACCCTCTGAACGTCTGGGCCACTCCAGAATGTCCATGACCACCCTCCGGAGGGGCAACAAATCTGGGACCCGCCCACAGGGACGTTAAGGGCACCTACGGGTTCGACACGCTCTGCACTGTTCACACCACCGACGGATGTCTCTCATCATGAAGGGCCAGTAGTAAGATTGCCGGGAACGCCTCCGTAACCAGCCGGCTCACATCCGCAGCAAACACCTCCAAGCTCTCCCCCGGAGCACGCACACGCGCTGATAGGCTGGACCCGAAGCGGTCCATCAATTGTCTCTGTCCAAAAGCTTCCCCCAGTCTCTCTTCAATGAGACGAGTCGGGAGACTTCTCACCAGCTCCTCATTGCAGCTGGCTCCCGCCGTCGGTGAAGGGAGCGGTTAAAAAAAAGTCAATTTTTGGCATTCATGCCGTGTGAATGTCTGTCGAACAGTGCCTTGTCAGGCTTAAAATGGTCGTCGTCACCACACCACGTGTCCGCAAAATAGCCAGGAAGCTAACTATACACGTGCAGCTAACTGGAAACTCACAAGTCCCGTGTAACACTTTCTTCTTCTTTTTTTTTTCAACACAGCGGTTAAAATCCCACCGCTGCCACCAATGTAGCCGAGTGTCCTGGGTTTGCATATTCGGTGTACTTATATAAAATAATAAATGGGAGTCATGAGAGCAGGTCCGGTCTCCACCACTTCTTTAATGTCATTCCTCACACACCTCCTTCCACAACAACCTTTATAGACCTCTTACGTCACAGCCCTACGGCAACTCTGGAGGGACAACACTCCTCCTTACCCAACACACTCCGGTAACTTGGGACATCCTGAACAGTTTGTTACAGTACCAACTTTTTTTCTTTTTTTTTTCCTCCAACATTTGTGGCACTGGCGTGGCGCCCCCTGATGGACGGCGCCCTTAGCATTTGCCTATACGGCCTATGCCACGGGCCGGCCCTGTGTTGACAGCTGGCATTTTTAGCTCATTGGCTATCACTGCTTGACTCACTGTAACTATCAATCAGTGGGGACTTGTGGTTTGTGGTTCGAGCCCAGTGAGTGCAGGGCAAGACTGTGTGAGTGCTACGCACCGATAGACGAACCTGTGATAACGTCAGGTAACTTTCAGAATTGGTCCATTTGAAATGACATCAAATAATAAGAATGCGTTGCAATTTGTTGTCTTCGTTCCCGATTATGTAGACCAGGGGTGTCAAAGTCAAATGGACGGAGGGCCAAATAAAAAATTTAGCTACAAGCCGAGGGCCGGACTGTTCGAATGTTCATTGAAAAATTTTTAAATGACGCATATAGTCTAGTGAACCTAATTGAACCTACTGAAAACCTAACAAATATATTCCAATATGATCAGATAAATAAAGCAATATTTTCTTATGGCTCTGTCAGTAATCTTTAATTTTCAACAGACACAAAAGACAAATTTCCTTTATATAAAAATCCCCATAACATGAACATTAAATGAAAGAAACCGGTATTCAAGGCACCATCAGTAGCCTATATTTTCTATTTTAGCAAAAGTGGGCTAAATTTACTTCAAAGAAAAAAACAATAATAGCAATTTTCTATCATCCACTCAACTGAAATATTTTAAAAATATAATTAAATTGAAATACAATAAAATAAAGTGCAAAAATCTATAAATCAAAAACAACACTTTGTTTAAGGAGAAGTAACATGCAGTGAAAACAAATATTAAACTTTAACTTTTAAACTTGAATTGAGTAAAAACTCTAAATATGTGATTGCACAGTAATGTTCACTTGTTTGAGGTTGAGGGTGATACTTGGTGGTGTCCCATCTTTTCCACAAGTTCATCAATGTTCGGGGTAAGGCTCTGAGCTGAGGAAATCCTCAAGATTGAATGGAGGTGTTCAGCAGTAAGTCGACTTCTGTGTGATGTTTTGTTCAGGTTCATCAAAGAAAACAGTTGTTCACACAGGTATGTGCTGCCAAACATAGACAACGTTTGAGCAGCCTGGATGCGCAGCTGGGGCATTGTGTCGGGGAGGAAACGGGCGAACTCCGCAGCACCCACTGCCGCATATTTTGCCCTCAGTGCATCATTCCATTGGAGGTCAATCAACTCCATTTGAAGGTTTGGTGGTGAGCTTTCCACGTCAACAGCAAACGGGTTACCGAGCAGTTCCAACCTACTTTTTTGTGCTTCAAAGTCAGCAAATCGGCGTCGAAAGTCAGCGGCAAGCATACTTATTTTATTAGCCAACTGTGCGCTCGGGAATGCACTGGTAGAGAGCTTCTCTTTCATGGTCTGGCAGCTGGAAAAGTGGGTCAAATTTTCTTTCCGCATCTGCGTCTCCCACAGAGTCAGTTTGGTTTTAAATGCCTTCACTGTACTGTACATATCAGAGATGACATGATCCCGACCCTGCAGCTGCAAGTTCATTGCATTCAGATGACTCGTAATGTCACACAGAAAAGCCATTTCACACAGAAACATTTCGTCTCGGAGTTGTGTTGTGTTTTTCCCTTTGCTGTCCAAGAACAGACAAATCTCCTCACGAAGCTCGAAACATCTTTGAAGCACCTTTCCCTGGCTTAGCCATCGCACCTCTGTGTGATAAGGCAAATCACCATGCTCCGTTTCTAACTCCGTCAGAAATGCCTTGAACTGGCGGTGATTCAAACCTTTGGCTCTGATAAAGTTAACTGTGCGCGTGATGATGCTCATTACATGCTCCATTTTCAAGGCTTTACCGCACAACGCTTCCTGGTGTATGATACAATGATAAGCTGTCAGCTCACCTGTCGCGTTTTCCTCTTGCATCTTTTCCCGTATCTTCGCTACCAGTCCGCTCCTGTGTCCACACATCGCAGGTGCTCCGTCGGTTGTCAAACCCACGAGTTTTTCCCAAGGCAGCTCCATCTCATTTACACATCTTGACACCTCTTCATACAATTCATGCCCCGTAGTTGTGCCATGCATAGGACGTAAAGCCAAAAACTCCTCTGTCACGCTTAGGCTGGAGTCCACTCCGCGGATGAAAATTGACAACTGGGCAATGTCAGAAATGTCGGTGCTCTCATCCACAGCCAAGGAATATGCAATGAAATCTTTTCCCTTTTTCACAAGCTGCTCTTTTAGATTGATGGACAACTGGTCTACTCTCTCGGCAATGGTGTTTCTGCTCAGACTCACATTTAAAAAGAGTTGCCTTTTTTCTGGGCAAACTTCGTCACAAACTTTAATCATGCAGTTTTTGATGAAATCTCCCTCCGTAAATGGCCGGGCTGATTTAGCGATCTCTTCTGCCAAAATAAAACTGGCCTTGACAGCAGCCTGGCCTTGTGATTTGGCTTTTTTGAACAGAGCCTGTCGAGATTTGAGGCCTCGTTTTAATTCCTCTGCCTTTTGTAGCCTTTGTTCCATGTCCATATTCTTGTTTTTGTCCGCGTGTTTCGTTTCATAATGTCGTCTCAGATTATACTCTTTCAGTACCGCCACACTTTCTCCACACAGAAGACACACAGGTTTTCCAGCTACCTCCAAAAACATATACTCCGACTCCCACCTTGTTTGAAACCCCCGGTTCTCAGTGTCCACCTTCCGTTTTGCCATTTTTGATGGGTATCTGAAAGTTAATTTTACTGTGATGCTGACGACTGCTGTGCCAATAAATATTGAAATGAAGCAGCCTACTGCTCGGTGCGTCACCGTTGCATTGTGGGAAATGTAGTATTGGTGCGTGTAAAAGATCTGCGGTCTGCGGGCCGGTTCTAATAATAAATCAAGATCATCCCAAGGGCCGTAAAAAACCTTCTCGCGGGCCGGATATGGCCCGCGGGCCTTGACTCTGACATATGTGATGTAGACCAACTCATCAAGTCCTGGCACAGCATTAGACATTATTTGTTTTTGTTTGATAAGAGTACAAAATATCACATGAAAACAGGAAGAGCAAACCAAATTTACAATTTGAGGAAAACCATGTCAAATTTGTGTAATATCAATCAATCAATCAATCAATGTTTACTTATATAGCCCTAAATCACAAGTGTCTCAAAGGGCTGCACAAGCCACAACGACATCCTCGGCTCAGATCCCACATCAGGGCAAGGAAAAACTCAACCCAATGGGATGACAATGAGAAACCTTGGAGGGGACCGCAGATGTGGGGACCCCCCCTGGGCGACCGGTGCAATGGACGTCGAGTGGATCTAGCATACTATTGTGAGAGTCCAGTCCGTAGTGGATCTAACATAATAGTGAGAGTCCAGTCCATAGTGGATCTAACATAATATTGTGAGAGTCCAGTCCGTAGTGGATCTAACATAATAGTGAGAGTCCAGTCCATAGTGGATCTAACATAATATTGTGAGAGTCCAGTCCATAGTGGATCTAGCATAATATAGTGAGAGTCCAGTCCATAGTGGATCTAGCATAATATTGTGAGAGTCCAGTCCGTAGTGGATCTAACATAATAGTGAGAGTCCAGTCCATAGTGGATCTAACATAATATTGTGAGAGTCCAGTCCATAGTGGATCTAGCATAATATAGTGAGAGTCCAGTCCATAGTGGATCTAACATAATAGTGAGAGTCCAGTCCATAGTGGATCTAACATAATATTGTGAGAGTCCAGTCCGTAGTGGATCTAACATAATAGTGAGAGTCCAGTCCATAGTGGATCTAGCATAATATTGTGAGAGTCCAGTCCGTAGTGGATCTAACATAATAGTGAGAGTCCAGTCCATAGTGGATCTAACATAATAGTGAGAGTCCAGTCCATAGTGGATCTAACATAATAGTGAGAGTCCAGTCCATAGTGGATCTAGCATAATATTGTGAGAGTCCAGTCTGTAGTGGATCTAACATAATAATGAGAGTCCAGTCCATAGTGGATCTAGCATAATAGTGAGAGTCCAGTCCGTAGTGGATCTAACATAATAGTGAGAGTCCAGTCCATAGTGGATCTAACATAATAGTGAGAGTCCAGTCCATAGTGGATCTAACATAATATTGTGAGAGTCCAGTCCATAGTGGATCTAACATAATATTGTGAGTCCAGTCCATAGTGGATCTAACATAATAGTGAGAGTCCAGTCCATAGTGGATCTAACATAATATTGTGAGAGTCCAGTCCATAGTGGATCTAACATAATAGTGTGAGTCCAGTCCATAGTGGATCTAACATAATAGTGTGAGTCCAGTCCATAGTGGATCTGGCATAATATTGTGAGAGTCCAGTCCATAGTGAAGGGAAGTGAAGTGAATTATATTTATATAGCGCTTTTTCTCTAGTGGCTCAAAGCGCTTTACATAGTGAAACCCAATATCTAAGTTAAACCAGTGTGGGTGGCACTGGGAGCAGGTGGGCAAAGAGCCTTGCCCAAGGACACAACAGCAGTGACTAGGATGGTGGAAGCGGGGATCGAACCTGCAACCCTCAAGTCACTCTACCAATCGGGCTATACCGCCCATGGATCTGACATAATAGTGTGAGAGTCCAGTCCATAGTGGATCTAACATAATAGTGGGAGTCCAGTCCATAGTGGATCTAACATAATAGTGTGAGAGTCCAGTCCATAGTGGATCTAACATAATAGTGGGAGTCCAGTCCATAGTGGATCTAACATAATAGTGGGAGTCCAGTCCATAGTCCATAATAGATTTTATAACATGTGTTTGCAGAAAGCACACTGAGAAAATCCAGCTCCACTCTGACCAGTAGGCAGACAACGCCGGATATGCGAAATTACATATTCTCCCACGTCCCACCAGACTCTATCTCACGGCACACTAGTGTGCCGCGGCACAGTGGTTGAAAAACACTGATGTAGGGACATAAATGATGGTATTTTGAGAGGTAATCATTGAAGTCAGACATCACTGAAGGCCTAGGTGGGAAACGCACGGCCCACCACTGACAATACATTTGTTATTATAACTGTATTTAGTACAGCACACACACGAAAACATTTATAGGTATGACTATAGATCAGTGTTGTTCAACCTTTTTTGAGGCAAGGCACATTTTTTGCGTTAAAAAAAAGCGGAGGCACACCACCAGCAGAAATCATTAAAAAACGAAACTCAGTTGACAGTAAAGAGTCGTTGTGGCAATTGTTGGATATGACTTTAAACCAGGGGTGGGCAATTAATTTTCACCGGGGGCCGCATAAGCAACCCGAGCACTGCTGGAGGGCCACATGACAATATTTCAATTAAATTTTGCTCAATATTATTTTTGATATACCGTAAGATAAATAATAATGATGATAATAATAATAATAATTAATAATAATAATAATAATTTAATTTAACCTCACTTAACTTTATACAAAAGCAGATTGCTTTTGATGGTCACTTTATCCTGCATTGTCCAACATTTTTCCCCATCAGATTTGGACAACCATCTGTTGTTAAAAATAGTTTTTAATCATATTTATTTTATATTGTTTTTTATATTGGTTTTATATGTAATTGTTTTTTCTTTGTATTCAGTCATTGGTGGAGCTAAGGATAATATTTGAATATTGTTTTTAATATTGTTGTGCAGCACTTTGGAAGCATTTTGTTGTTTAAATGTGCTATATAAATAAAGTGGATTGGATTGTCACACCTGCCAGCTTGTCCCATTTCAGTCCTAACATGTCCAAATATGCATTTACCTATGTGAAAAAGTCATTACCTGTGGTTGTCTCTTTAATTGACTGCATGGCTGCCAGCTACTCCGTGATTTGAAAGTCTGCAGTTATCCCACGTAAGAAGAAGAGCAGCTGGAGGTGTCACGTACATCGCAGCTCTCATCCAAAGTTAGCGAAAAACAGTCCAAGTCTCCGGGCATATCAGCGCAACAAAGTCCAATAAGCACTCCTTAATAAACTCTCCGTCAGAAAACGCCTTACTTTTTCTGGCGCTTTTGTGAGAAATGACGAAACTTGTCCTGACGGCTGCATCTCTGGGGGTGTGAAATATGGCACAAAGTCCTTGTTGGGTTTGCAGTTTTACCATCAACGCATCGGCCTCCCTTGCGCGCGCTTCATCAGACACATTCCGGTATTTTCCCTCGTGTTTCTTCGTGTAGTGGCGATTCAAATGATATTCTTTAAACACAGCAACCTGTGTACCACACATTACGCACACGGCTTTACCATTAATTTATGTAAAGAAATACTTGCCAGTCCAAAACACGCCATTCGTCATCAACTTTTCTTTTTTTAGCGTCTCATCACTTGTCGCTGTGCACCTGCACTCACAGGTTCCCCCGGACATATGGCATAAATAACACATTTCAAAATAAAAGCAGCACAGTTGTATTGCGCGCACGACATAGATGTTTTTTAAACTTTATTTTGTAATTTGTTATTGCGCCGTTCAATTCACTCACAATCGCACACGCGCATACGTCCACACGGAAGTAATACAAATAACGCTTTTCAAAACAAAAGCAGCACCGTTGTATTGCACACTCGACATAGATACTTTTTGAAATTTATTTTGAAATTGTTGATTGGCCTCACGCGGGCCGGAGAGGGATGCGCAAAGGGCCGGATGCGGCCCGCGGGCCGTACAATGCCCAGGTCTGCTTTAAACCATAACCGACCATGCATCTATATAGCTCTTGTCTCAAAGTAGGTGTACTGTCACCGCCTGTCACATCACACCCTGACTTATTTTGAGTTTTTTGCTGTTTTCCTGTGTGTATCGTTTTAGTTCTTGTCTTGCGCTCCTATTTTGGTGGCTTATTCTCTTTTTTTTTTGGTATTTTCCTGTAGCAGTTTCATGTCTTCCTTTGAGCGATATTTCCCGCGTCTACTTTATTTTAGAAATCAAGAATATTTCAGTTGTTTTTATCCTTCTTTGTGGGGACATTGTTGATTGTCATGTCAATGTTTGGATGTACATTGTCTTTGCTCCACAGTAAGTCTTTGCTGTCGTCCAGCATTCTGTTTTTGTTTACTTTGTAGCCAGTTCAGTTTTAGTTTCGTTCTGCATAGCCTTCCCTAAGCTTCAATGCCTTTTCTTAGGGGCACTCACTTTTTGTTTATTTTCGGTTGAAGCATTAGACACCTTTTTTACCTGCACACTGCCTCCCGCTGTTTCCGACATCTACAAAGCAATTAGCTACCGGCTGCCACCTACTGATATGGAAGAGTATTACACGGTTACTCTGCCGAGCTCTAGACAGCACCGACACTCAACAACAACACATCATTTTCAGACTATAATTACTGGTTTGCAAAAAACATTTTTAACTACTTTAAATATGTGAAATTAGATAATCTCCCACGGCACAGTGGTTGAAAAACACTGCTATAAATATTTCATTTGAAAATCAAATTATTTTGATGTATTTCACCGCAAAACAAAACTATGTCAATAATGTATGAATCTTAATAAATTATACATATATTCTGACAGTCGAAGTGGAGGCACGTAAATAAAAGCGTCCACAAAATGGCGCGTCCTGAAGAGATGGTCAGAAAGCAGCTTGAAAATGGTTTGTAAAACATAATCTATGCTTAATTTTGACCAAACAACCACCATTACATGTTATGTAGACCACAAGGAAGTGTTTTAAATGTAGAAAAAACAAATCATAAAATGATGACTTTAAGTAAAGCGCTGTGCTCCAGGCTGTGAGGAAACACAAAAAAGGTAGAATAAAGTGTTGTTTTCACACCGACATAAATGCTGCTAAAAATAGCTTTTACGATGCAGTGTCTAAATCAAAGAGTGTGCAGGTGTACCTAAAGTTGTGGCCGGGTGAATCTAATCTTTGTGAAATTTCTTTTCGACCGTGTCTGGGGGAAAAAAATAGCCCTGAGGACTTTAGGATATATACTTAACTGTACATTTTCAAAAGATAAATGTTGCCACTTTTGGAGAGGGTGGGCTTTCGATAAGTTTTGGTGGAAAAACTGGGAGAATATTTCAGATTTTCCCAGGTAAATAGGAGAGTTCTTTAGCTTTCCTTTCTGGTTCTTGGGACGATGTATTGGAGAAGTGGTCAATAATCACAGCAGTTGAAAGGTTTAAAAAATTGTATTCAAGCAGGTCCAAGTCTCTGAATGGAAAACACACACGAGCCTCACCACAGCTTGCCACACCTTTTCTCAGGAAATGAAGTGGCTCTGCAGAGGAAAGTGAAAGTTAACGATAAATGAAACTATCCAGGACAGAGTGGTAGAATGGCTCAATCAATCACATCTAACACTAAATAGAAGAACAAACAGAGCATTATTAATGTGTGTGTTTGTTTTGGATTGTGATCAGACTGAATTCAATGTCAACATTTAAGTGCTAATTCCATCATTTAAACAGTAATGTTATCTAACAGTTCCTCAAGGAGGGCCCAATGTAAATTTAACAACACTTTTTGAGCTGACTTATTTTCAATATACGACTTATTTTCAATATAGGGACATATCCGCCACCACCGGATTCAAACTCATGACTAATGATGACTATACACCCACAACACTTAACATTTAGATTTATACTTAGTATTTCTATTTAACATTTCTATTGAACATTTAAATTTAACAGTTGTATTTAATATTTAGATTTAACATTTGGATTTAATAGTTAGATTTAAGATTTATACTTAACATTTAGATTGACCATTTCAGTTATTTTTTTTAGATTTAACATTTATCCACACCATTTAACTCAAATGTGGAAAAAAGTGGGCTAAATATTTGAACTATAAAAGCTAGATAAGTGTGATTGAATTTGTACTTTTGGCACTCCATAGTTAGTGTGGTGGCAAACAGCACAAAGAGAGTAAAACTACCTTGCATTTGATTAAGACGCATAATAGGGTGCAAGTTTGAAATGATCCTTAGCCCCGACTATACAAATAAACATGCTGCTGCAAATTACTAATTAAAATAATTACACATAATTAAAATAATCAATACAGACACTTGTCAAACTTAATTCCAACCTCTAAACTTTTGAAAAGTGAAATATCATTCATGATAGTAGAGCAGTAAGGTCCTGCATGTTAGGACCTTGTCAAGAAACAAGGTTAAAACGCAGAAATATCAATAAAATACATAAACAAATGTAAAATTCCACTCACTATTTGAGCCATCATGCTCCTGATTGATCACGCTAGTTGATCTCTGTTGTAACCTGGGAGGGATAGTCTGCCATGATGGTGTCTACTCTTGTAAAAACAAACACAATACGATACATAATGAGTATTAAAAATCACTGGACTGACAATGCAATGATAAATGTTGACTTTGTTTTTGATGAGGATTCATATTTACCTGTTCTTCAGATCCTGTAATTGTAGTACACATTTAACGGTTAAGAAAGAAGTAAAAATAAAACCTAACAATAACAAGAATAAACAACAAAGTAAAAGCCGTTTCAGAGCAGCCAGGGAAATTTCCACGTTCATATATTTGACATAAGGTGGATGGCTTTCTCGCACACACACTTGCACAGTGAGTGCCATCTTCTCGCTGTTCTTCTTCCCTCTGGCTACTCCCCACGCCACACCACACAATAACATGTTTGGTAAGTGGGAGGGGCACAGGCAAAAAGGTGAACACAGCGTCACCATTTAAAGGGGAGGTGTCAAAGTCATTTACACTGAGGGCCACATTGCAGTTATGTTTGGCCCCAGAAGGCCGCTTCTAACAGTGAATACTATTATTACAGCATTTTTTAAATGCATTTTATAAGTAGATTTTCTAAAAACTGGTAAGTGGCAATAATTTCACCTCAAAATGTAGTGTATATTACCGTAAATGGAAAAACATTACTGCTGTTTTTATGGCAAAAAAAAACATTTAGTTTTTTTACTGTAAAATTTACATTTGTTTTTTTTTTACTGTAAATAAAAAAACTTGCAATTTTACAGTTAAATTTTGGCACCTGCCAGTTTTTTTTTGTTTTTTGTTTTTTACCGCAAATCAACTACTGTAGATTTTTCTGTGTATTACTGTAAATGCCAAAACAGCACCACAGTTCATTACAGTAAAAAAAAAGTACTGTTTTTTTCATTTGGAGAAAAATGCTGTAAAAACCACAGTAAATTTCACAATTTTACCATGAAATCTATTGCTACTTTTACATTGCACCATTTGATGTATAACTTGCTTTATAATCATTATTAGTATTTATTTCTATTTAAAAAATAGTTTGAGTGTTTGATAATATATTTTTGCATAATTTGACAATATTTAAGTTAACATAATTTGCGATTACGTGGAGTAAATTATTTTTTCCCTCCCAAAATAGAAAGAAAGAATACATTTAGTAAGAAAAGTTACAGTACTTTGATACATATTATTTCCAGGCTTCCGAGGGCCAAATAAAATGAAGTGGCGGGCCACAACTGGCCCCCGGGCCTTGAGTTTGACACCTGTGATTTGCAGGGTAACTGCACTTTTTTTTAAAAATGCCTATCATTATGTGAGACAAAAACACATGTATTTCTCTTTTCTGTGCATACTAAATAGTTTAAAAAAAACTGCTAGCAAGAGGCGGTTAACAATGCAGGTAATGGGGATACAATCTTTTCCGCCTGTAAAGCTCTCGAAAAAACGTTATATTTGCAGTGGTACCTCAATTCTAGAGTGTCTTGAAATAAGAGTCTCAAGCCATTATTTGGTGTAGCAAATTCCTTAGCGAACCCTGTAAGATCCAATCAAAACATCTGGTCTTATTCGCTGGCATTAGTTTATAGCCAGAGAGCGACATAACTTCATTTTTCCAAGCACGGGAATGAAGAAAGTGAGTCTGAAGGACAGTGCTGAGAAGAAGTGGATGATAGTCATGGAATTAAAGAAAGAAATCATCAGAAACATGTAGCAGACTTTGCCTAGCACTGCTAGTCTGCACCATATTGAAGCAGAATGAGTCTAACGCCTTCCAAGGACGTGAAGATAATATAGCTTAGCGGCTAGCTTGGCTATTAGCATTCCTGCTCCTGCTTGCTCTCGCCGTGTAACATGTTTAGCCTCGTTCTAATTGTTAGGTTCAAACACCGATGACATCTATTAGACAAGACAAGAAGCAAAGAAATCAAACAGAGACAGGATTCAAATTTAGCTCATGAGGAGAAACGTCTGGGCTGCGACTTCATACAGTCTCCCACCACGCTCTGAAGGCAGTCCTAACTAAGATGAAAGACAGCTTTTGTCTAAGACAAGAAGCAAAGAAATCAAACAGAGACAGGATTCAATTTAGCTCATGAGGAGAAACGTCTGGGCTGCGACTTCGTACAGTCTCCCACCACGCTCTGAAGGCAGTCCTAACTAAGATGAAAGACAGCTTTTGTCTAAGACAAGAAGCAAAGAAACAGAGACAGGATTCAATTTAGCTCATGAGGAGAAATGTCTGGGCTGCGACTTCGTACAGTCTCCCACCACGCTCTGAAGGCAGTCCTAACTAAGATGAAAGACAGCTTTTGTCTAAGACAAGAAGCAAAGAAATCAAACAGAGACAGGATTCAATTTAGCTCATGAGGAGAAACGTCTGGGCTGCGACTTCATACAGTCTCCCACCACGCTCTGAAGGCAGTCCTAACTAAGATGAAAGACAGCTTTTGTCTAAGACAAGAAGCAAAGAAATCAAACAGAGACAGGATTCAATTTAGCTCATGAGGAGAAACGTCTGGGCTGCGACTTCGTACAGTCTCCCACCACGCTCTGAAGGCAGTCCTAACTAAGATGAAAGACAGCTTTTGTCTAAGACAAGAAGCAAAGAAACAGAGACAGGATTCAATTTAGCTCATGAGGAGAAATGTCTGGGCTGCGACTTCGTACAGTCTCCCACCACGCTCTGAAGGCAGTCCTAACTAAGATGAAAGACAGCTTTGGTCTTCTCGCCGGGCGAGCTGAACTCAATGTAACCCAAAGTTGTGTGATAACTTCTATACAATTATTCTGACACTAATACTTGAAAATGATACTTAAAATATTAAGAAAGGCAGTTTATTTGCTGCAATGGAGGTGATAGTTATTATTAACTTAGGGTAGTGGCTCCACATTGTATATGGAGAAACACAATTAGCTGCTGGCTTGTCAGCCGGGAGACTAAAAATAAATACAGTGCTAACCAAAAGAGATCGGCTTTTGTGATCGGCATTAAATCGGCCATGGGGATGGCGTACTTTTTCAAGAAAATCGTCCGATCGAGCCTAACTTGACCAATGAGTAGCGTCCGTGTGTGTTTCTACTGGTTGGTTCAAAGGTCAAATGTTTTCAAATGTCCAACAGCACGTCTGGACTCAGTAATGACACAACAGTTCATAGTTGTTCTCAAAGTGTGTTTGTTTATTTTCCAACCAGTGCACTTTAGGGAAGGAATGTGGATCGAACGGTTCGTCGAGATCTTTGCTTTCTGGCTCAGGTTCCTTCACCTTCACGGTCCGACTGTCATGACCTGCCGTGACTTTGTATATTCATTTATTTGTGTTAGTCAGTGTCAGTGTCCCTTACTCCCTTTTTTTCCACTTCCTGTTTGCTAGTGTGGAGCGCTGTTTGACACACCTTGATCCGTATGGTGATTAGAACATTCACCTGTTAACAACCACCCGACGTCGGACGTGTGGACCAATCAGCTTTGCGCCTTTGACATTCCGTCACCAATCAGCCCCGTCCCCTTCCAACAATAAAGCATACTTGCCAACCTTGAGACCTCCAATATCGGGAGGTGGGGGTTAGGGGGTGGGGGGGGCTTGGTCGGGGGTGGGGGTGTGTGGCTGGGGGCGGGGGGCGTGGTTGGGGGCGTGGTTATTTACAGCTAGAATTCACCAACTCGAATATTTCATATATATTTCATATATATATATATATATATGAAATACTTGACTTTCAGTGAATTCTAGCTATATATATATATATATATAAATATATGTATATATATATATTTATTTTATTATACATTATAAATAAAATAAATACTTGAATTTCAGTGTTCTGGTGGCTATCCACTAGATAGCAGCATTGTCCCTGTTTAACTTCTCCGTTCATGATGAGTATATCATTTCGGCCACTGTGTTCAATGGAGAAGTCTGTTCTACAAAATTTACAGGCAACATACACCTTCCCCTTCGAACTGTCCTGGATGAACTGAAATTCTTGTTTCCATTCGTTTTGGAACTTGCAAGCGTATTTCTTCATCTTGCTCGTCGACGGCGTCTCCATGTCTGTAATTTCCTCGTTCTTCTGCTTCGTCTCCTTGGTGTGTGCGCAGTTGTGCACTCTACTCTCTAAAAGCCCTAGATGTTATGACGTCATTGGGCAGGCAAGCTGTTTATATTGTGGGAAAGCGGACGTGAGAACAGGCTGTCCCCACTCAGTCTCAGGTCCGCATTGAGCTGGAGGGGGCGTGGCCTCCAGCTCCGGCTGAATACCGGGAGTTTGTCGGGAGAAAATCTCTGCCGGGAGGTTGTCGGGAGAGGCGCTGAATACCGGGATTCTCCCGCTAAAAACGGGAGGGTTGGCAAGTATGCAATAAAGTAAAAAAAAAAAAAGTTAAAGTACCAATGATTGTCAGACACACACTAGGTGTGGTGAGATTATTCTCTGCATTTGACCCATCACATCACCCCCTGGGAGGTGAGGGGAGCAGTGAGCAGCAGCGGTGGCTGCGCCCGGGAATCATTTTGGTGATTTAACCCCCAATTCCAACCCTTGATGCTGAGTGCCAAGCAGGGATGTAATGGCTCCCATTTTTATAGTCATTGGTATGATGAACTCACGACCTACGGATCTCAGGGCGGACACTCTAACCACTAGGCCACTGAGCAGCAATCAGCCTGAATGTGGAAGTACAGAAGTCGTAGTAATGTGAAGACTCATGGAAGCTACTTACCAGCTATTACCTTTCTGTCATTCGCTAACATTGAAATAATGTAGTTAAAATAGGAGTGGGATTTGTCCCACTATTATCCAACCTTTTCAAACATGACCTCTGGCTCCCTCTAGCGGACAGCATTGAATATTTATTTTCACGTTACAACATAAATGTCAAATGTAATACACTGGACAATACGCAGTGGTGTGCCGTCAAGGCCTTCTCTGCTGCCCTAACATAACTAGAAATCATGATCATATATAAAGATACAATTATTTTGAAATTGACTTTCCCTAAATATCTAAAAGTATTCATATTCTCTTCATGTCATATTGTGCTCCTTCCAGTGAGTTTTGATCCAATCAGAATTCAGCTAGCTTATGTTGCCATGCTGTACATGAAACTTATTGTTATTAAGTTTCATGTCTTCTGTATGTTTTGTTTTAGCACTCAAGACTATTTAAGTTGTTGCTATCCTTCTTTGTGTGGACATTGTTGATTGTCATGTCATGTTCGGATGTAATTTGTGGACGCCGTCTGCTCCACACGCTGTAAGTCTTTGCTGTCGTCCAGCATTCTGTTTTTGTTTACTTTGCAACCAGTTTAATTTTAGTTTCGTTCTGCATAGCCTTCCCTAAGCTTCAATGCCTTTTCTTAGGGGCACTCGCCTTTTGTTTATTTTTGGTTTAAGCATTAAATGCCTTTTTCCCTGCACGCTGTCGTCTACATATTGTGATCACAACAAACCATCTTCCCGACATCTACAAAGCAATTAGCTACCTGCTGCCACCTACTGATATGGAAGAGTACAACATGGTTACTCTGCCGAGCTCTAAACAGCACCGACACTCAGCAACGGCACATTTGCAGATTATCATTACTGGTTTGCAAAAAATATTTTTAACCCAAATATGCGAAATTACATATTCTCCCATGACACACCAGACCCTATCTCACGGCACACTAGTGTGGTTGAAAAACACTGATGTAGGGACATAAAGGATGATATTTTGAGAGGTAGTCATTGAAGTCAGACATCACTGAAGGCCTAGGTGGGAAACGCACGGCCCACCACTGACAATACATTTGTTATTATAACTGTATTTAGTACAGCACACACACGAAAACATGTATAGGTATGACTATAGATCAGTGTTGTTCAACCTTTTTTGAGCCAAGGCACATTTTTTGTGTTGAAAAAATCCAGAGGCACACCACCAGCAGAAATCATTAAAAAACTAAACTCAGTTGACAGTAAAAAGTCGTTGTGGCAATTGTTGGATATGACTTTAAACCATAACCAAGCATGCATCAATATAGCTCTTGTCTCAAAGTAGGTGTACTGTCACCGCCTGTCACATCACACCCTGACTTATTTTGAGTTTTTTGCTGTTTTCCTGTGTGTATCGTTTTAGTTCTTGTCTTGCGCTCCTATTTTGGTGGCTTATTCTCTTTTTTTTTTGTATTTTCCTGTAGCAGTTTCATGTCTTCCTTTGAGCGATATTTCCCGCGTCTACTTTATTTTAGAAATCAAGAATATTTCAGTTGTTTTTATCCTTCTTTGTGGGGACATTGTTGATTGTCATGTCAATGTTTGGATGTACATTGTCTTTGCTCCACAGTAAGTCTTTGCTGTCGTCCAGCATTCTGTTTTTGTTTACTTTGTAGCCAGTTCAGTTTTAGTTTAGTTCTGCATAGCCTTCCCTAAGCTTCAATGCCTTTTCTTAAAGGCACTCACCTTTTGTTTATTTTCGGTTGAAGCATTAGACACCTTTTTTACCTGCACGCTGCCTCCCGCTGTTTCCGACATCTACAAAGCAATTAGCTACCGGCTGCCACCTACTGATATGGAAGAGTATTACACGGTTACTCTGCCGAGCTCTAGACAGCACCGACACTCAACAACAACACATCATTTTCAGACTATAATTACTGGTTTGCAAAAAATATTTTTAACCCAAACAGGTGAAATTAGATAATCTCCCACGGCACAGTGGTTGAAAAACACTGCTATAGATAATATTTCATTTGAAAATCAAATTATTTAGATTTATTTCACCGCAAACCTTGTGTGAGAGACTATTGTGATCAGACTGAATTCAATGTCAACATTTAAGTGCTAATTCCATCATTTAAACAGTAATATTATCTAACAGTTCCTCAAGGAGGGCCCAATGTAAATTTAACAACACTTTTTGAGCTGACTTATTTTCAATATATGACTTATTTTCAATATAGGGACATATCCGCAACCACCGGATTCAAACTCATGACTAATGATGACTACACACTCATAACACTTAACATTTAGATTTATACTTAATATTTCTATTTAACTTTTCTATTGAACATTTAAATTTAACAGTTGTATTTAATATTTAGATTTAACATTTGGATTTAATAGTTACATTTAAGATTTATATTTAACATTTAGATTGACCATTTCAGTTATTTTTTTTAGATTTAACATTTATCCACACCATTTAACTCAAATGTGGAAAAAAGTGGGCTAAATATTAGAACTATAAAAGCTATATAAGTGTGATTGAATTTGTACTTTTGGCACTCCATAGTTAGTGTGGTGGCAAACAGCACAAAGGGAGTAAAACTAGCTTGCATTTGACTAAGACGCATAATAGGGTGCAAGTTTGAAATGATCCTATACGACTATACAAATAAACATGCTGCTGCAAATTACTAATTAAAATAATTACACATAATTAAAATAATTAATACAGACACTTGTCAAACTTCATTCCAACCTCTAAACTTTTGAAAAGTGAAATATCATTCATGATAGTAGAGCAGTAAGGTCCTGCATGTTAGGACCTTGTCAAGAAACAAGGTTAAAACGCAGAAATATCAATAAAATACTTAAAAAATGTAAAATTCCACTCACTATTTGAGCCATCATGCTCCTGATTGATCACGCTAGTTGGTCTCTGCTGTTACCTGGGAGGGATAGTCTGCCATGATGGTGTCTACTCTTGTAAAAACAAACACAATACGATACATAATGAGTATTAAAAATCACTGGACTGACAATGCAATGATAAATGTTGACTTTGTTTTTGATGAGGATTCATATTTACCTGTTCTTCAGATCCTGCAAGTATAGTACACATTTAACGGTTAAGAAAGAAGTAAAAATAAAACCTAACAATAACAAGAATAAACAACAAAGTAAAAGCCGTTTCAGAGCAGCCAGGGAAATTTCCACGTTCATATATTTGACATAAGGAGGATGGCTTTCTCGCACACACACTTGCACAGTGAGTGCCATCTTCTCCCTGTTCTTCTTCCCTCTGGCTACTCCCCACGCCACACCACACAATAACATGTTTGGTAAGTGGGAGGGGCACAGGCCAAAGGTGAACACAGCGTCACCATTTAAAGGGGAGGTGTCAAAGTCATTTTCACTGAGGGCCACATTGCAGTTATGTTTGGCCCCAGAAGGCCGCTTCTAACAGTGAATACTATTAGTACAGCATTTTTTAAATGCATTTTATAAGTAGATTTTTTTAAAACTAAAATGTATAAAAAAATATGGTAAGTTGCAATAATTTCACCTCAAAATTTACTGTATATTATTGTAAATGGAAAAACAGTACTGCTGTTTTTATGGCAAAAAAACATGTTTTTTTTTGCTCTAAAATTGACATTTGTTTTTTTTACTGTAAATAAAAACCTGCAATATTACAGTTACATTTTTTGCCAGTTTGTTATTATAATTATTATTCTTTCCCGCAAATCAACAACTAGATTTTTCGGTGTATTACTGTAAATGCCAAAACGGCACCACAGTTCATTACAGTAAAAAAAAAAAGTACTGTTTTTTTTCATTTAGAGAAAAATGCTGTAAAAACCACAGTAAATTTCACATTTTTACCAAATCTATTGCTACTTTTACAAACCCCGTTTCCATATGAGTTGGGAAATTGTGTTAGATGTAAATATAAACGGAATACAATGATTTGCAAATCATTTTCAATCCATATTGAGTTGAATATGCTACAAAGACAACATATTTGATGTTCAAACTGATAAACTTTTTTTTTTTTTTCAAATAATCATTCACTTTAGAATTTGATGCCAGCAACACGTGACAAAGAAGTTGGGAAAGGTGGCAATAAATACTGATAAAGTTGAGGAATGCTCATCAAACACTTATTTGGAACATCCCACAGGTGTGCAGGCTAATTGGGAACAGGTGGGTGCCATGATTGGGTATAAAAACAGCTTCCCAAAAAACGCTCAGTCTTTCACAAGAAAGGATGGGGTGAGGTACACCACTTTGTCCACAACTGCGTGAGCAGATAGTCAAACAGTTTAAGAACAACGTATCTCAAAGTGCAATTGCAAGAAATGTAGGGATTTCAACATCTACGCTCCATAATATCATCAAAAGGTTCAGAGAATCTGGAGAAATCACTCCACGTAAGCGACATGGCCGGAAACCAACATTGAATGACCGTGACCTTCAATCCCTCAGACGGCACTGTATCAAAAACCGACATCAATCTCTAAAGGATATCACCACATGGGCTCAGGAACACTTCAGAAAACCACTGTCAGTAACTACAGTTCGTCGCTACATCTGTAAGTGCAAGTTAAAGCTCTACTATGCAAAGCGAAAGCCATTTATCAACAACACCCAGAAACGCCGCCGGCTTCTCTGGGCCCGAGATCATCTAAGATGGACTCATGCAAAGTGGAAAAGTGTTCTGTGGTCTGACGAGTCCACATTTCAAATTGTTTTTGGAAATATTCGACATCGTGTCCTCCGGACCAAAGGGGAAGCGAACCATCCAGACTGTTATCGATGCAAAGTTGAAAAGCCAGCATCTGTGATGGTATGGGGGTGTATTAGTGCCCAAGGCATGGGTAACTTACACATCTGTGAAGGCACCATTAATGCTGAAAGGTACATACAGGTTTTGGAACAACATATGCTGCCATCTAAGCGCCGTCTTTTTCATGGACGCCCCTGCTTATTTCAGCAAGACAATGCCAAGCCACATTCAGCACGTGTTACAACAGCGTGGCTTCGTAAAAAAAGAGTGCGGGTACTTTCCTGGCCCGCATGCAGTCCAGACCTGTCTCCCATCGAAAATGTGTGGCGCATTATGAAGCGTAAAATACGACAGCGGAGACCCCCGGACTGTTGAACGACTGAAGCTCTACATAAAACAAGAATGGGAAAGAATTCCACTTTCAAAGCTTCAACAATTAGTTTCCTCAGTTCCCAATCGTTTATTGAGTGTTGTTAAAAGGAAAGGCCATGTAACACAGTGGTGAACATGCCCTTTCCCAACTACTTTGGCACGTGTTGCAGCCATGAAATTCTAAGTTAATTATTATTTGCAAAAAAAAAGTAAAGTTTATGAGTTTGAACATCAAATATCTTGTCTTTGTAGTGCATTCAACTGAATATGGCTTGAAAAGGATTTGCAAATCATTGTATTCCGTTTATATTTACATCTAACACAATTTCCCAACTCATATGGAAACAGGGTTTGTACATTGCACAATTTGATGTACTTTTACATTGCACAATTTGATAGATAACTTGCTTTGAAATCATTATTAGTATTTATTTCTATTTAAAAAATGGTTTGAGTGTTTGATCATATATTTTTGCATAATTAGACAATATTTAAAGGCCTACTGAAATGAAATTTTTTTTATTTAAATGGGGATAGCAGATCCATTCTATGTGTCATACTTGATCATTTTGCGAAATTGCCATATTTTTGCTGAAAGGATTTAGTATAGAACAACGACGATAAAGTTTGCAACTTTTGGTCGCTGATAAAAAAAAGCCTTGCCTATACCGGAAGTAGCGTGACGTCACAGGAGCTAGTATTCCTCACAATTCCCCGTTGTTTACAATGGAGCGAGAGAGATTCGGACCGAGAAAGCGACGATTACCCCATTAATTTGAGTGAGGATGAAAGATTCGTGGATGAGGAACGTTAGAGTGAAGGACTAGAGAGGCAGTGCAGGGTGTATCTTTTTTCGCTCTGACCGTAACTTAGGTACAAGGTCTCATTGGATTCCACACACTCTCCTTTTTCTATTGTGGATCACGGATTTGTATTTTAAACCAGTGGTCCCCAACCACCGGGCCACGGCCCGGTACCGGTCCGTGGACCGATTGGTACCGGGCCGCACAAGAAGTTAAAAAAAAAAAGTTTTTAATTTTTTTTATTTTTTATGAAATCAACATAAAAAACACAATATATACATTATATATCAATATAGATCAATACAGTCTGCAGGGATACAGTCCGTAAGCACACATGATTGTATTTATTTATGTAAAAAAATATATATATATATATATTTTTTTTTAATTTTTTGACTCCATTGTAAGCCGACTTTTATTTACGTTTATTTAGAATCAGAATTATTTTTTATTGCCATTGTTTGAGAACGGGTTCACAAACTAGGAATTTTTCTTGGTGCAATCGTGCAACATAAAACACATATAACACAGAATAGGTAATAAAATGAGCTGTGCCTGAGCTATCAGATCTTCTTATTGTTCATGTGCCTGATGGCCGAGGGGAAAAAACTGTTCAGGTGGCGGGAGGTGTGGGTCTGGATGGACCGTAGTCTATTTACAAGTTAGAATGCATGAAAAAAAATTAGGAACAATAAGAGAACTGCACATTTTGCCTATCTTTCACAATCATTATAAGAGACAAGACGATGGATGTTTTGGTTTTTTTTGCATTCTAAATATTAAATACAACGTGCACGTTTATAATATTTAATGTTTACGTATTTTCGTCATTTTAACGTACGCGGCGCATTCTTTTCAAATACACACCACGTTTGCTTTTGTTTTCTTTCATCACTGGTTAATTCTCACCGCAGACTTTATGAAAGCCAACAAACATAATAAAACATCCCTTACTGTACAATGTCTGCTGTCATTAAGTTGCCGTCTGCTATCTTGTTCATATTGTCCCATTTAGATGAAGAATGAATCATAATCCTCACAAAGAAACGGGTCTTTTCGTGTCTTTCTCGCCATTTCCGGGCCCTAATTGGCTGTCAACGTGTACCAGCTTGTCGGATTACTTTCTCAGACTTCTTCTGTCCAGGTGAGATGCATGATTTATGATCTACAATAAACTTGCAGGGAGCAAGGAAGCGAGGAAGCAGCAGACCACTTGATGGTTGTAAACATGGGAACACAAGCTTGTGATCACAACGTGGCTCTAAATAGTTTGTCTGCGTTAGCACTTATAATAACAATATCACTAGGGATGATGTTCGAAACCGGTTCTCCCGGTTGTTCGATAAGAAAGGAACCGATTCCATGAACTCAAATACCTTTTTGAGAACCGGTTCCCGTTATCGAGGCCACTATAGTAAAGAAAAAGAGTTGGTTCTTTATTCGAATCCCTGGGAACGAATCCCGTCCCACAGGAAATGCCCTGTGGGACGGCAATGTTATGCCCATTTGATTGTAGACTCTTACTGACACATTGTGGCAATATGAAAATACTACGCATCATTAGTTTGGGCACTTCCGGGTTGGCGACGTCAGCTCAGTTCATGAGACAATTGAGAAGTAGACAAGTTGTGTTAGCTCTTACGAGCCTTGGAAAAGATAGGTCTGTAAGTAAACTGTTTAACTTGTTTATGTAACTCAATATTAAGGTGAAAAGTGGTTAAATTTGATACTAAGATGTTTATTGAAAAACGATTTTTGTGCACTGTTTCAATGGATGTTTTGAGGACTTAAAATGGCTGCCAGTCGTGTATTTCCACCATCGAAATAGTTTCAACACTCAGAAGTATTTGTTTGATGATAGTACTGTATATTTGTGTGAAGCTAATATTTACATATTGTGTATTACATTTCAGTATGTTAATTGAATCACAGAGCTTATACATTTGTCATTGTGTGTATTTCAGTTTAAAAAAATAAAATAATAACAGTCCAGTGCAAGACAAAAGTAAAGATAGGAAAAGACAAAGCAAGATCAACAACAATAAAGAGCCTAAATGGATTAATCTGCTGTGGAACTTTATTAGACGTCTTGTATTGTTTGTTAGCTGTCTGCCTGTGTGTGTAATTAGTATGTTCCAATAGCAGCAGAAGTGCACTTTTTGGAGAGCTGTATTATTTTCAGTTTTGTGCCCAAGGGACTGATTTTATTTAACACTATATAATTATTTATACACCTATAGTGATCACAGAGACAGGTTGTTTTTGTGTTACTGTATATATTTGTTTTTCTGAAAAATCCCACTTAATATACTTTGGGTAACAACAGTCAATATTTTTTTATTTTATTTTTTTAGGGGGGTAACAGTCAATATTTATTTATTTAATTTTTTTCTTTTAAAATAAAAGTGAGCTTTTGTTAAACCAAATATTGTGTTTTTTTCCATATACAACAACCTATCTGGATTCGATAAGAGAATCGATAAGGAATCGGTTCGATAAGAGGATTCGATAATGGGCTCGAACTCGATAATTTCTTATCAAACATTATCCCTAAATATCACTAATACTTGGTAAATATTTAAATCATGAAATGTAAATGGAGTGTTGTGTTTGAATGGTTATTTATTGAATTTCATGGGCGAAATTGGCTCCGCTGTAAGCAGACTTTTGGTTACGTTTATTTAATATTTAGAATCCATTGACAAAAAAAATCCATCCGTCATGTCTTTCATAATAATTGTGAACGATAGGCAAAATTTTAAAAGAAAGCGCAGTTCCCCTTTAAGATTCTTTGCCAAGGACCTCCAAAGGAGCAGGCGGCCACTAGGTAGTTCTCTTTTATCAAGCACGCGTCCTGTAACTCTGTAAAGTGCCTAAAGTTGTTGTTTGTCATGTCCTGTAGTTTTCACAGTATTGGATAATCCAAGTAAATAACAAGCCGTGCCAGTGTGGTCATCCTGGAGCCACAAGTTGGTTGAATAGTCCTGCGCTCGGGCCGCCGCAGTTCTTGCACGTATTGGGCAATGAGCTGAAAGTCATCTGAGTAACATCATGAGTGTGTCATTTACACACTGACTGACACACACAACCTTGTCTAGTCTACGTTAAACTCCTTGCCGCGGACTCTTGCGCAAGACTTCAACATGAGCAGGCTTAAAGTCAACATGTAGAATGGGGTCAGATCAACAAACCTTTATTAATAGAAGAATGCTGTGTATATCAATCATTTACACACATTTTTAGTATTAAACCACTTTAACAAAGCATACAAGTTACGATTCACATCCTTCTTATTCATTAAATATCGGGCCAGTGGTGATTTTTATATGCAAAACTCGATGCCTTCAAATGGAATGTAAGTGAAAAGTTTAGATTTTCTTGACTTATTTGCCCTTTGGAAGCTAAAGTTCAATGCTTGTTAGTAAACACTGTAATATTCAGTAGTAGTACATGTTTTGTGTCTAAGCTCACTCAGTATAAGCGTAAATGCTTCTCAACAAAAACTGTAGCGACTCCCCGTACGTCTTTGAGCCTGTCGGAGTCAAAATCCACCAGGAGCTTTCTGGCTCCGGTCCGAGCCGGTGTAAAGGTGAGCTTGACGTTCACCTTCTTGCCTGGACCTATTTCACCACTGCAACAGAAAAGGTGACTTTAAGTGCCGTCAATCTACACTACCGTTCAAAAGTCTGGGGTCACCCAAACAATTTTGTGGAATAGCTTTCATTTCTAAGAACAAGAATAGACTGTCGAGTTTCAGATGAAAGTTCTCTTTTTCTGGCCATTTTGAGCGTTTAATTGACCCCACAAATGTGATGCTCCAGAAACTCAATCTGCTCAAAGGAAGGTCAGTTTGGTAGCTTCTGTAACGAGCTAAACTGTTTTCAGATGTGTGAACATGATTGCACAAGGGTTTTCTAACCATCAATCAGCCTTCTGAGCCAATGAGCAAACACATTGTACCATTAGAACACTGGAGTGATAGTTGCTGGAAATGGGCCTCTATACACCTATGTAGATATTGCACCAAAAACCAGACATTTGCAGCTAGAATAGTCATTTACCACATTAGCAATGTATAGAGTGTATTTCTTTCAAGTTAAGACTAGTTTAAAGTTATCTTCATTGAAAAGTACAGTGCTTTTCCTTCAAAAATAAGGACATTTCAATGTGACCCCAAACTTTTGAACGGTAGTGTAGTTCAGCTTCATCCATGAAGTGAAAAGTAGTCGGTACTTACTTCATCCTGACCTCCGAGGGAGACACCAGGCCGGCCCCCTCCACGGTGAAAACACACCTCTTCAGTGGCACCGGGAGAGGGTTGGTGAAGGAGATTGAGGCTTTTAACGGTATGTTAACTGCGGCTTGCCCGTGAATCTGCAGAAATACAAGTGAGCTAAGTTATGCTTTTTTGGACGATACAGGGAGGCAGGTGTCTATCCAGTTTGATTCATAGGATAAGGGGCAGATACACCCTGGACTGAGCACAGCTCAATTATGGGGCGATTGATCGGGAATTGATGGCAGGTGTTGGTTGGATTGTTTTCTCACCACAATCCAAACCACACCAGAGTCTGTTTGGAATCAGGTGGTATTGTTCTGCACCTGAGTTCCATGTTTGTGTTCAACACCTGACCTGATAAAGGAACAACACCAAGAGAACAAAACTCAAGTTTGATTAAAACGTTGTCCCGATACCAATATTTTAGTACTGGTACCAAAATGTATTTCGGTACTTTTCTAAATAAAGGGGACCACAAAAAATGTCATTATTGGCTTTATTTTAACAAAAAATCTTATAGTACATTAAGCATATGTTTCTTATTGCAATCAAACAACAATTTAGTCCTTAAATAAAATAGTGAACATACTAGACAACTTGTCTTTTAGTAGTAAGTAAACAAACAAAAGTTCCTAATTTGTCTGCTGACGTATGCAGTAACCTATTGTGTCATTTATCATTCTATTATTTTGTCAAAATTATGAGGGACAAGCTGTAAAAATCGATTATTAATCCACTTGTTCATTTACTGTTAATATCTGCTTATTTTCCGTTTTAACATGTTCTATCTACACTTCTGTTAAAATGTAATTAACACTTATAAACACTGTTGTTAGGATGCTTTACATTAGTTTTGGATGATACCACAAATTTAGGTATCGATTCAATACCAAGTAGTTACAGGGTCATACATTGGTCATATTCAAAGTCCTCATGTGTCCAGAGACAAATTTACTGAGTTTATAAACATAATATGATTTTTTTTTTAAAGAAAAAAGATTTTGTGACGATAAAAAATATTGATGTAATCATAGTAGTATCAACTAGATACGCTCCTGTACTTGGTATCATTACAGTGTAGAGCCACCCATGGCATTTGTTTACATTCAGGGGTGCTAGCTTGCTGTTAGCGGTTAGCTATCGTATCCTCCTACGGTGTGTAGTGAAGCACGTTTAGCTATTCCTCGTCCTGCAGGGATGATACTCGTAAGAAACTTACTTTATTTGTCGCCGCGGACGAAAGGATTAGTGATTTAGAAGTAGCTAAAACACTGCAGACTGCGGATGGACGCTAGTCGCTAGCTAGCTAGCCATGTCGTAAAGCACCTCTTCCTGAGGGCGTTTCAGTGTTATAACTTCACTTTTATCTTTAGTTTTTAGGCCAAATTGCGTCCGTTCTCCCTTTTCTGTCTACACACTGTGTCTGCTTGTAAGTACTTCGTGATTGTGCGCTGCCGAACATGCTCCTCTGCTTGTAAACCCAGCAATGTCACGACGTGACGACGTGCCGTCATGCCCGGGAACCGGTACTTTTCAAACGGAGTATAGTTCCGTTTTTGATTCATTAGTACCGCGATACTATCCAGTACCGGTATAGCGTACAACCCTACTGTCGTCATGAACGTGTGTCTACAGTACATGCGTTCTATGGTCTTGTTCACACTGCAGGTGAATTTGAATTCTAGTGAATTCTTGTGAAGCTCTACTTTCTCTGCTGTCCTAAGCAAGAGATCAGACCAAATTGGTTGTACAAACCAAATTGCAGTATAACCATGTTTACACTGACCCGAATGGGATTTCTGTTGCGTTGTAAACCCAAACTGTTGTAATAAGCATGTGACTGGTGACTCCATTTTGGACACTGCACACGGGCTTATTCCAGCAGTACCAGCCAATTAGCTAAAGGCCACAAGGTGTCAACTCATAGTCCAGCACAGCTCTTTAGGCATTTGTAAGTGGGGTTTAGACTCGCCGGCATCCGTCACACATGCACACCCAATGCTTATCCACCATGGTTGTTTTGAGAGTGCACATGGGTGTAGTAGAATTTCTGACCTTTGAACTATATTTCGTGTCTATTAAGAATGTCTGCTCATTTCATTTCTCTTCTATTCTATACCATTGAAGGAGCAGATGTAGGACAAAGTTGAATATGGACTCGCTCTGACTATTCTACAAAATGTTCTAAATGTCTAAGCATGACTAAGGGATTCAAGGATGTTGCAAAACAAACATGTCGATAACAACAGGACCTTGGGGCATGGGGAAACAGATCGAATGGGCAGGAGACCAGGACTCTGGGAGATTGCTTGATTCTTGTGTCCTCCGGAGGATGTTTGTTTGTCTGCAGGGACAGCTCAATCCGACTTGCACTTTTGACTATGGGTAAATACATTTTTTGTACTAAGTTCACTTTTGTTGCTGTTTAAGCTTCGGACAATCCGCTACATGGGCAACACGGTGGATTGTGTGGTTAGCACGTCTCTTTCACAGCCAGGAGTTTCTGGGTTTGTGTTGGCATGTTCTGCGTTTGGTAGTGTTGGTTTGCTCAGGGTGCTTCACACTTTCACCGTCTTAAAAACTTGCAAGTTAGGGTATTTGTGGATGTTCAATGGTCCATAGATTGGTCCTAGGGGTTCTGTGACTGACTGGTGACCTGTCCAGGGTGTGTTCTTGCCGAGCCAACTCAGGTAGACTGCCGTTTACTTATTGATATACAGTATTAACTGTTGCAATGCCACTGTTTTTGTTTTTGTTTGTTTGTTTTTGTTTTAGTCTTTAGCTTTTGTCAAAATTCAAAAGAAAGGGGCATTTTGCAAGTACCGTTACACTACCAGGATTCGGGTTCCCATAACGACTGTATGTCCATTTTACTGTGTACAGTTTTATGCTTGGTGTCTTACATACCGTATTTTCCGGACCATAGGGCGCACCGCCGATGAATGGTCTATTTTTGATCTGTTTTCATATATAAGGCGCACCAGATTATAAGGCGCATTAAAGGAGTCATATTATTATTTAATTTTTTTTCTAAATGTAAAACATTTCCTTGTGGTCTACATAACATGTAATGGCGGTTCTTTGGTCAAAATGTTGCATGGATTATGTTTTACAGATCATCTTCAAGTCGCTTTCTGACAGTCGCTTCCGGATGCGTCGTTTATTTACGTGGCTCACCTTCGGTCTTCTCCCCGTCATCTTTGTTGTAGCGGTGTAGCGTGCAAGGACGGGAGTGGAAGAAGTGTCAAAAGATGGAGCTAACTGTTTTAATGACATTCACACTTTACTAAAATCAATAAGGGAGCAGCATCTCCTCATCCGGAAACAACAATGTGTCCCGTGAAAAACCGTCTGACCGAAACTCTCTATAACTAAAGTTCCTTGGGTGAATAATGTAAACTCACTACACCGGTATGTTTTAGCGCTTTCATCTATAAGTAAGAACTTTACACTACTTTATTATTACAAATGGCAACAGCGGAGGATGAATGTCCCATAACAAGAAGAATCTTATCGACTACGGCGTCTCACGGACTGCAAAGGCGGACGCGTGCAAATTTTCAGGACTTATGCAGATCCCAAATATAGATCAGCAGGTACCAGAAGGTAAGAAAAGTTGCTTTTGCATAATATTGCGAAACAAAACGCCAGATAATATGTCTTACCTTATACACACACCATAATAATACTGGTATGTTGAAGCACAGTACAATCCATCAAGCGGTGCGGCTTCATAGCTTACCAAAGTCCTACTAAAACATGTTGATAGATTTTTGAGCGGCGTGTGTAATGTTCTATATTTTCAATCGAACATATAAAATGTTGGCGTTGTTTACTTGAGTCATATTGCCATTATGGTGCAGTCTACACGTATCTCTTATGTGTGACTGCCATCTACTGGTCACCTTCATCATTTTACCATGCACCAAACAAAATTGCTTTGAGGTCGGTAAGCACAACCAGTATTATTCCGTACATTAGGCGCGGTTATAAGGCGCACTGTCGAGTTTTGAGGGGGGACAAAAAGGATTTTAACTGCGCCTTATAGTCCGGAAAATACGCTACATCATATTTGCACCTTGTCAGCAACACCCACCTCTACAAGGAGCTCAGGCAAGATGAGAGGGATTTTGACCACGACCATGTTGGGTTCATTCTCTCCTTGGGCCTCCAGGAGGGCCATCACCTTGATCAAATGGTGATCCGAGACACACTTGGCGTAGTCATTGTAGTGCACGCGCAGCACTTCCTTGTGAACTGAGCACACACACACACACACACACACACACACACACACACACACACACACACACACGTGCGTTGGTGACTTCCCATTAAAAATCTGACATATCAGGAAAAAAAGTTTATTTTGGTGGGATTTTTCACCAACCTTTGTAGGCAGGCACGCTGACCTTCTTGGTTTGCCTCTCAATCTCTCCTCGGTGTATACAGTTGTAAGTTTCAACCATGGCCAGCAGGGTCAGCTGAGCATGAGCTTCGCCGCCGCCGTTGTTTTTCAACTGCAGACAAACAATTCACTCCAGAGTGTTATTTTCTATGAACTGTACCATGCAAAAAGTCTTGAGGAATAATCTCCTGAAAACACAACCAAATGAAATGTTTGTATTTTTTATTATTTGGGCGGCCCGGGAATGACACCAGTCTAGCCCATGAGTTCAGTTATGAAAAAAAATTGGAAGAAGCCAACATTTTTGCTGCAGATTCCCAAAAGCACTGTCATGTAGACCAGTGTTTCTAAACCACAGGGCTGTTTCGCAGCTGTGGTCCGTATGGGCCGCGGAGATACTCGGTTGCAATACACTTTTCCACCACTTGTGGCAGTAATGACAATCCCAAACAAACAGAAGAAGTCTGGGGCTAAAGTCATACAGTAGAGAAGTTTTGTGCAAAAATTATGACTAAAGTGGTGAAGCTGTATTTTCATTTGCACTTTAATTTTATTGACAGTTTAGTTCATAAACATATTTATTAATAATTTAGTTGATTTATTTTAGCACTACATAATTATGTGTACATCTATTTTTCATCAGTTATTTTTGCAGTATATTTGGTTAAAACTTATTTTTCTAATCAACCTGACATAAGCCTAAGGTTTATGTGTTACAGTAAATAAACAATAATATTTGTGAATAACACATGGTTTTGTACCATTTGACTTTGATTGATTGATTGAGACTTTTATTAGTAGATTGCACAGTACAATACATATTCCGTACAATTGACCACCAAATGGTAACACCCGAATAAGTTTTTCAACTTCTTTAAGTCGGGGTCCATGTTAATCAATTCATGGTAACAAGGTTGGTAACCTGTTAAACTCTAAGTAGTTCAGATATAATTATTAAATACGATTAAAATCAAGAGTAAGGTTACTAATTCAGTATAATAATTGAGAGGGTAGTGAAAAAGTTTGGCCCTGAGGTCAAAAATGTAAATAACCCCTGATATAGACTGATTTAGGATTAGGTTCTTAAAAACTGGATGGCTATTTTTCTCCAAATTTCGTAACTCAAGCAAAAATAAATAGACAAAAATCAAGTGTCCACTGCCAAAAGACACCAATTCTAAGGAATCTATGAACTATAAATACTAGTGAACGGTCCTCAGATTTCTGGAAATTCATTGTTTGGTCAGTCTACATGTCATAACACATAAGACCAATGACTGATCAGTCCCTTTTCATTGGTCAGTGACTCAGTCTACATGTCATGTCTGTCATTCTTCATTGGTTAGTCTGTCATGGGATTCATTTGTCATTGATCAGTCCACTGCAAAGCACGCAGATTCCTGGGAGTTTTTTTGGCCATCATAGCCTCATGCGGTTGCTTTATCGCCCCTTGTGCTAAGTGTCACTGAAGGGGGTCTAGCAAAGTGGTAACTTTAAGACTTCCGAGAATTGTTGGTTTCCTTCCCTGACCATGACGACATTGACGTGGACTCTCTCCATCTATCTCCCATGTAACTATGCTGTTGTTTTATTGCTAGCTTGCTCAAAGAACAAAACAGCACCTACTTTAATGTGGGGCGTGCTTTAGAAGTGTTGTACAAGTAATTAAGATCTTTTTAGAAGATCTTGAAGGGGGAATTGATGGAAGGAGATTTTTTACATATATCCATATTTAAGTGTTACTTCTTTACTTCCATAGTCATATTACAAAATAGCTAGTATTCTTCCTTCTTTCTAGTCTGCAAAGTAATGTGTCGGCCTTCTAGCAGTGGAATGCAGGGTGTAGAGATAACTCAGGGAGTAGTCTAAACAACGAGGGTGGGAGCGAGGGACAGAGGGAAGAACACAGGACTTCCGGGGTTTTGGGGGGGGGGGGGGGTCGATCTAGACTGGGGGAGGGAACGCTTCTGTACTGGATTTGGTCTCACATTTGTCTTCAAAGCTTTGAGAATAAACCACAAAATACCAACTACTGCCTGGTGATGAATTTAAACTTCAGCTTATGTGCCATTTAAGAATTTGGGAGTGACCAGCAGCTTAAAATCCCTGGGAGGAAGAGCTGGTCAACGCAACAAGAATAATAATAAATGTAGAAGTCCACAGTCCTTAGCTTTCTGTAAATGTGGCCCCCAAAATAAGTTAGTTGAATAGTCCTGGTGTGTTTTTATAATTATAAGAAATACATGCAATTATTGCCTTTAAAATCTATCTTTCCAATAAGTTATTGTTTTTCCATAAATTGGAATGAGTCTATCTTTGGAGGGGAGAGATGTCTGGACAGGCTAGAGCCTCTTTAGTTAGACATACTGTCTTTTTACATCTTTTCAAAAACCCTATTGTGATCATCGTCAGGGGACAAACCCACCACACACCAAAAACTTTACAACTGAAGAAGTCTTTAGAATGAAACGTGAAACGTCAGCAAACAAGAAAGGTCCAGTTGCCTCAATTCAACCAGAGTATCATGACCTGGGTGACTAAGATCTACACAGACATAAATCAAGGAAGCTCGTAGTGCGTCAAGACTTTCACACAGTCTTGTAAGTCTGCCAATAAGGAACTCATTCATGAAGTCGTTCATCAACGTCTGAATACCTCAATAACGACGTCAAAGTCTGTTCCAAATAGAGGATTTGTGGGTTTGATTGTCATCTGCAGCTTCCCTGGTTTTTCTCTCTCAGTGGTCGGCTCTGTTATTGGACGTCCTGCCTTCTCAAAGATCTCTCTCTCTTTTTTAGAACCTGAGAAGAAGACACAAATTTGACCTTAATAGTGCATTATTAAACTGCCTGTACCAGAAAATCACTCCGTTGGTTGTCCGCGTAGCAATTATTCGCCTTCACATACCGTATGGATGTCGATTCTCATGCAACCGTCAGATAATTCGATGATTTCTGCATCGTCATCTAGTGTGATGATGATGTGGTGCTACCTCTGACACTGAAAAATTCTCATGTGGACTTGTTTCGCCTTTTTGTGCCAGCGTTCCCACAATATCATGATATCAGAATGAATCATATAGTACATAATTGTATTATATTTTCGTGCGGAATGCTAGAAAAGTTTTGATAAAGTCAAATATAACAGACTTATACTTTTGCAGCTTGTTAATTGTTTTTGGCGACACTTAGTGGTCACAATAATTTATTCAATTCCATCCATCCATCCATTTTCTACCGCCTGTCCCTTTTGGGGTCGCGGGGGTTGCTGGAGCCTATCTCGGCTGCATTGGGGTGGAAGGCGGGGTACACCCTGGACAAGTCGCCACCTCAAAATTAATTGTGTTTAATTTATTATATTAAACACTGTTATTGGATACTCTGCAGAAGCCTATTAGACTAATACGCATCTCCTTTGGAGACCTTGTATCATATGCAACCAAATATATTTGATATCCGTTTATACTGACAAATGTTGTGTTTTAGACTGCAATATTGTTTAATTAGGACACTTGTTACGTACACTACCGTTCAAAAGTTTGGGGTCACCCAAACAATTTTGTGTTTGAGCCTTCATTTCTAAGAGCAAGAATAGACTGTCGAGTTTCAGATGAAAGTTCTCTTTTTCTGGCCATTTTGAGGGTTTAATTGACCCCACAAATGTGATGCTCCAGAAACTCAAGCTGCTCAAAGGAAGGTCAGTTTTGTAGCTTCTCTAACGAGCTAAACTGTTTTCAGATGTGTGAACATGATTGCACAAGGGTTTTCTAATCATCAATTAGCCTTCTGAGCCAATGAGAAAACACATTGTACCATTAGAACACTGGAGTGATAGTTGCTAGAAATGGGCCTCTATACACCTATGTAGATATTGCACCAAAAACCAGACATTTGCAGCTAGAATAGTCATTTACCACATTAGCAATGTATAGAGTGTATTTCTTTCAAGTTAAGACTAGTTTAAAGTTATCATCACTGAAAAGTACAGTGCTTTTCCTTCAAAAATAAGGACATTTCAATGTGACCCCAAACTTTTGAACGGTAGTGTATGTCTCGCTTGTGTGCTATTGTGTGCTTAGCTGTTGTGTAGCTGCTAGCTCCTGGTAGCCCATGGCCTATCATGTTTACATTTTTGTAAAGGACTTCCCTAAAATACAAGAAAAGACCAAACTTGAGTACTCATTGGAGGACATTTAGATGTTGGCTGTCCATCTTTGCACAAGTAAACACGCTGCATGTCTGCTTGTACTGGAGCTTATATTGGAGATTTTAGATGCCGATATCATTTTTGTTTGTTTGTTTTTTGCTGATATCGGACTGATATTCAATATCAATATTGGATCAGGACACCCCTAGTTTTTATATCTGTCCACCAGATGGTGCTACTTTTTCCTATCTAAAACCATGCACTACAATTTCATACCTAGCTAGTAATATGATATAAGTGTAGTGGTGTTAGGCAATGATGTGTACGCAAAAGTAAAAGTGTTTGTGTGTTAATCTGGTTTTTTGGTCTTTTTTCTGTAAAAAAAAAAAACTACAAAAAAAATCACTGCAGCTGTTTAAACCCCGAAATAGAAATAGTACAAACGCCGTTTCCATATGAGTTGGGAAATTGTTTTAGATGTAAATATAAATGGAATACAATGATTTGCAAATCATTTTCAACCCATATTAACTAAAAAGACAACATATTTGATGTTCAAACTGATAAACATTTTATTTTTTGCAAATAATCATTAAACTTTAGAATTTGATGCCAGCAACACGTGACAAAGTAGTTGGGAAAGGTGGCAATAAATACTGATAAAGTTGAGGAATGCTCATCAAACACTTATTTGGAACATCCCACAGGTGTGCAGGCAAATTGGGAACAGGTGGGTGCCATGATTGGGTATAAAAGTAGATTCCATGAAATGCTCAGTCATTCACAAACAAGGATGGGGCGAGGGTCACCACTTTGTCAACAAATGCGTGAGCAAATTGTTGAACAGTTTAAGAAAAACCTTTCTCAACCAGCTATTGCAAGGAATTCAGGGATTTCACCATCTACGCTCCGTAATATCATCAAAGGGTTCAGAGAATCTGGAGAAATCACTGCACGTAAGCAGCTAAGCCCGTGACCTTCCATCCCTCAGGCTGTACTGCATCAACAAGCGACATCAGTGTGTAAAGGATATCATCACATGGGCTCAGGAACACTTCAGAAACCCACTGTCAGTAACTACAGTTGGTCGCTACATCTGTAAGTGCAAGTTAAAACTCTCCTATGCAAGGTGAAAACCGTTTATCAACAACACCCAGAAACGCTGTCGGCTTCGCTGGGCCTGAGCTCATCTAAGATGGACTGATACAAAGTGGAAAAGTGTTCTGTGGTCTGACGAGTCCACATTTCAAATTGTTTTTGGAAACTGTGGACGTCGTGTCCTCCGGACCAAAGAGGAAAAGAACCATCCAGATTGTTATAGGCGCAAAGTTGAAAAGCCAGCATGTGTGATGGTATGGGGGTGTATTAGTGGCCAAGACATGGGTAACTTACACATCTGTGAAGGCGCCATTAATGCTGAAAGGTATATACAGGTTTTGGAGCAACATATGTTGCCATCCAAGCAACGTTACCATGGACGCCCCTGCTTATTTCAGCAAGACAATGCCAAGCCAGGTGTTACATCAACGTGGCTTCATAGTAAAAGAGTGCGGGTACTAGACTGGCCTGCCTGTAGTCCAGACCTGTCTCCCATTGAAAATGTGTGGTGCATTATGAAGCCTAAATAGCACAAGGGAGACCCCCGGACTGTTGAACAACTTAAGCTGTACATCAAGCAAGAATGGGAAATAATTCCACCTGAGAAGCTTAAAAAATGTGTCTCCTCAGTTCCCAAACGTTTACTGAGTGTTGTTAAAAGGAAAGGCCATGTAACACAGTGGTGAACATGCCCTTTCCCAACTACTTTGGCACGTGTTGCAGCCATGAAATTCTAAGTTAATTATTATTTGCAAAAAAAAAATAAAGTTTATGAGTATGAACATCAAATATGTTGTCTTTGTAGTGCATTCAACTGAATATGGGTTGAAAAGGATTTGCAAATCATTGTATTCCGTTTATATTTATATCTAACACCATTTCCCAACTCGTATGGAAACGGGGTTTGTATTTCATATGTAGATACTGTAGTGGTTGATTGACTAGTCTACACATGGTTTGTCCTTATAGACAAATGAATGGAGATGTTTAAAAGACTATAAAAGTATGCTTTATCGGTCTACTCATCATGGATTGTTCGAGCAGTAAAATTAGCTCAGTATAGATTGGATTCACTTACCTTCTGGATATTTGTATTGGAGAGTGATATCTTCCCTGCGGTCGCTGAAGGGACTTTTGGTACTGATGTTCCTTCCCACGCTGTTTTGGTCCACGCTGAGCTGTAAAGATAACTGCTGTTACCGCCACGGATGTTTATGTGAAACATTTGTGAACGCTAACTGGTGGGAAATGGATGTTGATGAAAAAGTGGAAGCAGTCACCTTCTGTCTTTGACCATCTTTCCGGACCATCCACCTGATGATGTCGGCGTTCACCTCAGCAAATATGAACGGAGCATCGAACTTGACGCCCAGATTTCCTTCCTTGATGGCCGTAACAGGACATGGACCACAGCAGTACTCACCTGTGGGACAAAAAGTCACTTTATTCCAAGATAGCAACTTCAGGAAAGAGGATATTGGGGCATTACAGCAAGTTACTAACATGTAATAACAAAGAAAAGGTTCAAATCGTCTTACTCGATAGTGCTGGACAGTTAAAGGCCTACTGAAATTAATTTTTTTTATTCAAACGGGGATAGAGGATCCATTCTATGTGTCATACTTGATCATTTCGCGATATTGCTATATTTTTGCTGAAAGGATTTAGTAGAGAACAGTGACGATAAAGTTCGCAACTTTTGGTCGCTGATAAAAAAAAGCCTTGCCTGTACCGGAAGTAGCGTGACGTCAACAGTTGAAAGGCTCCTCACATTTCCCCATTGTTTACACCAGCAGCGAGAGCGATTCGGACCGAGAAAGCAACGATTACCCCATTAATTTGAGCGAGGATGAATGATTTGTGGATGAGGAACGTGAGAGTGAAGGACTAGAGTGCAGTGCAGGACGTATCTTTTTTCGCTCTGACCGTAACTTAGGTACAAGCTGGCTCATTGGATTCCACACTCTCTCCTTTTTCTATTGTGGATCACGGATTTGTATTTTAAACCACCTCGGATACTATATCCTCTTGAAAAGGAGAGTCGAGAACGCGAAATGGACATTCACCGTGACTTTTATCTCCACGACAATACATCGGCAAAGCACTTTAGCTACGGAGCTAACGTGATAGCATCGGGCTTAACTGCAGATAGAAACAAAATAAATAAACCCCTGACTGGAAGGATAGACAGAACATCAACAATACTATTAAACCGTGGACCTGTAAATACACGGTTAATGCTTTCCAGCCTGGCGAAGCTTAACAATGCTGTTGCTAACGACGCCATTGAAGCTAACTTAGCTACGGGACCTCACAGAGCTATGCTAAAAACATTAGCTATCCACCTACGCCAGCCAGCCCTCATCTGCTCATCAACGCCCGTGCTCACCTGCGTTCCAGCAATCGACGGCGCGACGAAGGACTTCACCCGATCATAGATGCGGTCGGCGGCTAGCGTCGGATAGCGCGTCTGCTATCCAAGTCAAAGTCCTCCTGGTTGTGTTGCTGCAGCCAGCCGCTAATACACCGATCCCACCTACAGCTTTCTTCTTTGCAGTCTCCATTGTTCATTAAACAAATTGCAAAAGATTCACCAACACAGATGTCCAGAATACTGTGGAATTTTGCGATGAAAACAGAGCTTTTTGTATTGGATACAATGGTGTCCGAATACTTCCGTTTCAACGATTAACGTCACGTGCATACGTCATCATACATAGACGTTTTCAACCGGAAGTTTCGCAGGAAATTTAAAATGTCACTTTATAAGTTAACCCGGCCGTATTGGCATGTGTTGCAATGTTAAGATTTCATCATTGATATATAAACTATCAGACTGCGTGGTCGGTAGTAGTGGCTTTCAGTAGGCCTTTAAGAAATAATTGGAATGTACCATCGCTTGGTTCTTGAGGGGTTGGGTCCAAAACCTGCCAGCCATCATTTCCTTTTGGGAGGTCAACTCTGTTCATCCAGGACTCCACCCAACAGTGGAAGTTCCTAACCGAGCAGTAAGAACAGGTTGTAAGATTTAGCTGATGTGTGTTTGTGCTTCTTGACCTACCAGCTGCTGTCTGACTTCCCTCTCGTATCCAGGCTCTCCAGTTTTTCATTAACCAGGAAGTCCACAGAAAGGTTTCCATCGGTGTCATGGGCAGAAGAGAAGTTGGTGATGTTGCGTGTTGGGATTCCCAGGCAGCGCAGCACTGTAAATAAACACACAGTAGACGGGAACTTTATCCACACCCCGATGAACATCAATTATCAATTTCCTTTATTTAACCAGGTAAAGACTCATTGAGATTGAAATCTCTTTCTCAAGAGCGACCTGACTAAGAGTCAGTGTATCCCCGACCTATCATCTCTATTAGCGTGTCCGCCCTGAGATCGGGAGGTCGTGAGTTCAAACCCCGGCCGAGTCATACCAAAGACTATAAAAATGGGAGCCATTACCTCCCTGCTTGGCACTCAGCATCAAGGGTTGGAATTGGGGGTTAAATGGCCAAAAATGATTCCCGGACGCAGCCACCGCTGCTGCTCACTGCTCCCCTCACCTCCCAGGGGGTCATCAAGGGTGATAAGTAAATCATTTCACCACACCTAGTGTGTTTGTGACAATCATGGGTACTTTAACTTCAATTATGTGTAATAATTAACACTTAAATGACTCGTATGATTTGCCCGACCAATCAATAGTGTTGCATCTACTCAGAGACTGTACTCTAACCAATGGATGAATGGAATGACCTGTAGATTGACCAATTACAAAGTGAGTAAGATGCCCAGCCAATAACTAGTGTTATGTAACAGTTTCTATCTGTGATGGCTGACTCAAAGGCCAGCCAATGAAGACCTAATGACATGTATCGTACGCTGACCAATAAAGAGTGAGTAACAGGCTTGCTCCATTATTAGTCCTTTGTGATAAAGATTGATACACAGACTGACCAATGAAGAGTAAATTAAATGGCATATAGACTGTCAAGTGTATTGACTGACACCTGGACTTGCCAATGAATAGTGAGTATCAATCATTGGTCTTATGTGTTGTGAGTGACAAATATACGGACCAATGACGAATACATGACATGGTATGTAGACTGACCAATGAAGAATTATCACATGGAATGTAGACTGACGAATGAAGAATTAATCACATGACATGGAGACTGACCAATGAAGAATTAATCACATGACATGTAAACTGACTATTGAATAAATAATCACATGACATGTAGACTGACTATTGAATAAATAATTACATGACATGTAGACTGACCAATGAAGAATTAATCACATGATATGTAGACTGACCAATGAAGAATTAATCACGTGACACGTAGACCGACCAATGAACAATTAATCATGTGACATGTAGACTGACCAATGAAGAATTAATCACGTGACATGTAGACTGACCAATGAAGAATTAATCACATGACATGTAGACTGACCAATGAAGAATTGATCACGTGACATGGAGACTGACTATTGAATAATTAATCACATTACATGTAGACTGACCAATGAAGAACTAATCACATAACATGTAGACTGACCAATGAAGAATTAATCACGTGACATGTAGACTGACCAATTAAGAATTAATCACATGACATGTAGACTGACCAATGAATAATTAATCACATGACATGTAGACTGACCAATGAAGAATTAATCACGTGACATGTAGACTGACCAATTAAGAATTAATCACATGACATGTAGACTGACCAATGAATAATTAATCACATGACATGTAGACTGACCAATGAAGAATTAAACACATGGCATGTAGACTGACCAATGAATAATTAATCACATGACATGTAGACTGACCAATGAAGAATGAATCACATGACATGTAGACTGACCAATGAATAATTAATCACATAACATGTAGACTGACCAATGAAGAATTAAACACATGGCATGTAGACTGACCAATGAAGAATGAATCACGTGACATGTAGACTGACCAATGAAGAATGAATCACATGACATGTAGACTGACCAATGAATAATTAATCACATGACATGTAGACTGACCAATGAAGAATGAATCACATGACATGTAGACTGACCAATGAATAATTAATCACATAACATGTAGACTGACCAATGAAGAATTAAACACATGGCATGTAGACTGACCAATGAAGAATGAATCACGTGACATGTAGACTGACCAATGAAGAATGAATCACATGACATGTAGACTGACCAATGAATAATTAATCACATAACATGTAGACTGACCAATGAAGAATTAATCACGTGACATGTAAATTGACCAATGAATAATTTTTCACATGACATGTAGACTGACCAATGAAGAATTAATCACGTGACATGTAGACTGACCCATGAAGAATGAATCACATGACATGTAGACTGACCAATGAAGAATTAATCACATGACATGTAGACTGACCAATGAAGAGTTAATCACATGACATGTAGACTGACCAATGAAGAGTTAATCACATGACATGTAGACTGACCAATGAAGAATTAATCACGTGACATGTAGACTGACCAATGAAGAATGAATCACGTGACATGTAGACTGACCAATGAAGAACGAATCACATGACATCTAGACTAACTAATGAAGAATGAAGGACATGACATTTAGACTGACCAATCAGCAGCCCTATGTCCTATGATTGACATGTAGGAATGAATCACATGACATGTATACTGGCCATTGTAGAATGAAGGACATCTTATGATTGACATGTAGACTGACCAATGAATGACTGGCAGGACATGAATTGTACACAGATCAAGGAATAATGTCCAAGCAATCAGTGATGTGGTATGTAATGATCGACAGATGAATGACTGTCACGCTGAACTAGTCACTGCTGTGTGTGTGCTGGCGTAGACTAACCAATGAAGGGGGCGTAGCTCACCAATCGCTTGTGCTATGTCTACAAAAACGGGTGTTGTGATGGCCCTCAGACTCACCTGTGCAGGCGACAGCAGCATAGACCCAACACTGGCCGTATTTGACCGGCCTGGCCCGGCCTCGGCTCCACTTTTGGAGGATGGGAACGCTGCCGTTCCATCGGTTAGGCGGGACTCCGTCAGAATACGGCTCATGCCAGCGGCCCTCCAACACACCCCTGTCACCGTTGGAGTTCACCTGTATAAGTCACACGACATGAGGCATCTGTTCTGTTACGTGCTAGAAACGTCCTTCAGTTCGTCGTACCATGGCAGAGATGATCCTGCTGACGTAGACGGGGTCCCATCTGTGCTCCATGTCCTTCTCCGGGTTTCTCAAGGCATCATTGGAGTTGTCCAGGATTTCAAAGCAGATGTCCATCACGTGGTCCTCAAACTACCAGAAAGACGGTAGTGAGTGTGTGTGAGACACAATGGAGGACGATGGAAAGCAAGCATTTTCCCATCTAACTGCGAAAGGGTGACGCTCTTGTTTGTGCGGTCTGCTTCCACTCTCACACTCTCCTTCCAGAAGCTTCCTCTGTCCAACTGTCAGGATTTAAGATCTGGTGGACAGTGTCTGCTGTCACCCTGCTGTGACATACCACACGCATGCCAACGCACCTGTCCGTAATGCCAAGGGATGCTTCTGATGGAGTGCCATGAGCCGGTGTAAATCATTCCATGCTCATTCATGATGTACTCCTGAAGGAGCTTCTCCTCGCTGAGGTGCACAGCATCATCTACAAGATCAATTACAAAACCCAATCAATTACAAACTCAAGGCCGTATCTGGACCCTTCACATCATTTTATATGGCCCTAGGAAAATATGCATCAATGTACCTTATCTTTTTGTACTGAATGTATTTTTTCTTTCCATTTTGACAAAAAAATATATATACACTACCGTTCAAAAGTTTGGGGTCACCCAAACAATTTTGTGGAATAGCCTTCATTTCTAAGAACAAGAATAGACTGTCGAGTTTCAGATGAAAGTTCTCTTTTTCTGGCCATTTTGAGCGTTTAATTGACCCCACAAATGTGATGCTCCAGAAACTCAATCTGCTCAAAGGAAGGTCAGTTTTGTAGCTTCTGTAAGGAGCTAAAGTGTTTTCAGATGTGTGAACATGATTGCACGAGGGTTTTCTAATCATCAATTAGCCTTCTGAGCCAATGAGCAAACACATTGTACCATTAGAACACTGGAGTGATAGTTGCTGGAAATGGGCCTCTATACACCTATGTAGATATTGCACCAAAAACCACACATTTGCAGCTAGAATAGTCATTTACCACATTAGCAATGTATAGAGTGTATTTCTTTAAAGTTAAGACTAGTTTAAAGTTATCTTCATTGAAAAGTACAGTGCTTTTCCTCCAAAAATAAGGACATTTCAATGTGACCCCAAACTTTTGAACGGTAGTGTATATATGCATTGCATGAAACTGCATACCTTTTAAATGTGAATACTATGCAATATTGCAACAAATAATGTATTACCACAGTTTCCACACATTTTTATTTGTTAAAATAAAAATTAATCCTTCAATATCTGCTTGACTTATGCTTTCAAAGCAAATGATCTATCAAATTGTACGCTGTAAAAAGGACAATAAATATTATGTTAAAATTACGATGTTTTTTTTTACAGCATATTAAATTGAAAATAACTCTACCACTGTTTTTACTATAAAATGTTGCCTTTTTCTTTTCTTTTTTTTTACTGTAAAATCTACGGTTGTTGTTACTGTAAATGGAAAAAAAATGGTACCACAGTTATTTTACGGTAACAAACTGGCAGCTCAGTTGCCGGAATTAAAAATGAACAGTGGTACTGTTTTTCTATTCACAGTAATATGTTGAAACAAACTACCTTAAATTTTACAGTAAGATCCCGGCAACTCAGCTGCCGGTATTTTACCGTAAAATGTCTGTGGTACCATTTTAAAATGGTAAATAAACATCTACTGTAATATAATGTTTTTAAAAAATCTGTATAGAAGTCCACTCTCCGAGGTAAACACTGTACATTATTACATTACTTCATATAACTACTTTTGTTGATTGTACTACATTATATTTTACTGTTTTTATGCAATATTTCATATCTAGAAGTTAGTTTTCCACCTCCAAAGACATGCACCTGGGGATAGGTTGAGTGTGAATGTTGTCTGTCTATCTGTGTTGGCTTGGCCCTGCGATGAGGTGGCGACTTGTCCAGGGTGTACCCTGCCTTCCGCCCGATTTGTAGCTGAGATAGGCTCCAGCGGCCCCCGCAACCCCGAAGGGAATAAGCGGTAGAAAATGGATGGACGTAGATTTTGCATTAAAAACATGGTGACCAGAATTTTATTGAGAGAGCATGAGGAGGTAGTGCTGCAAGGGGTTCTGGGTATTTGTTCTGTTGTGTTTATGTTGTGTTACGGTGCGGATGTTCTCCCGAAATGTGTTTGTCATTCTTGTTTGGTGTGGGTTCACAGTGTGGCGCATATTTGTAACAGTGTTAAAGTTGTTTATACGGTCACCCTCAGTGTGACCTGTATGGCTGTTGACCAAGTATGACTTGCATTCACTTGTGTGTGTGAAAAGCCGTAGATATTTTGTGACTGGGCCGGCCCGCAAAGGCAGTGCCTTTAAGGTTTATTGGCGCTCTGTACTTCTCCCTACGTCCGTTTTAAAAAGTCATACATTTTACTTTTTGAAACCGATACCGATAATATCCGATATTACATTTTAAGCATTTATCGGCCGATAATATCGGATTGCTGATATTATCGGACATCTCTAATAAATATGCAAACCCGTCATCATTGTGGCGGCCCCTTACAGAACTGTGGCCCATATCAAAGTAGGTCAGTCCTCCAGCTGTGCCTGTTTGAGTTTCACTTCCCCATCAGGTGGTATCATCACTAATACGCCTACGTTTCTTTCAACAGCGTCTAGACCGAACAGCTTTCACCTTTGCACCACGGGTTGAAGAGCAGATGGAAGTCAATCTTCTCGTTCTTCTCCGAAACGCGTCCATCAGGAGTCATCAGCAACACGTGCAGACGGTAATGGCCGATGACGGAGTCTGCCGGGCTGTGTAGAGTCAACAGCACGCCATTGTGGTCTCCCTCCTGCGTGAAGCGCCATCCCTCTTTGCTGCCGCGCTCCTTCTCAACTTTGATCGCCTTCTCCCCTCGCTTGCCTGAAGACCCAATGGGAAGTATGACAACGCGCTCGTGTATTTACAGCACAAGACCAAAGTCATTGGGGGTTGCGTGACTTCCGACACACTTTCTTTCAGCAGGTCTCTCCAGGTTGGCTGGTGTGTGTGTGTGTGTGTGTGTGTGTGTGAGTGACAGGAAGAAAAGCTCAGCAAGAGGTAATTAATACACACATCTTTACACCTTACACAAAGAGAAGGATTGTGAAGTTACTTCCTGGTCAATCCAAAGTGCTGGCTTGCCAACGACCACACAGTTGATCACATTGGATAATCACATCCACCAGGTGTAAAGACACGCAGGTGATACATTTAAAAAATACAGCTTTCAAGTGGATGCTACAGCTATATAGTTTTTTCCCATTTGTAATTTTTATCTCCAGATTTTTTTCCAAACCTTTTTATTTGTCACAGGTTTGAATTAGTACTGCATGTCATTGTTGACTACCGTGATATGTCACTTCAGTCTTTTTCAACCTTTTTTGAGCCAAGGCACATTTTTTGCGTTGAAAAAAATGCGGGGGCACACCACCAGCAGAAATCATTCAAAAACGAAACTCAGTTGACAGTAAAGAGCCAATTGTTGGATATGACTTTAAACCATAACCAAGCATGCATCACTATAGCTCTTGTCTCAAAGTAGGTGTACTGTCACCACCTGTCACATCACGCCATGACTTATTTTGAGTTTTTTGCGGTTTTCCTGCGTGTAGTGTTTTAGTTCTTGTCTTACGCTCCTATTTTGGTGGCTTTTTCTCTTTTTTTGGTATTTTCCTGTAGCAGTTTCATGTCTTCCTGTGAGCGATATTTCCCGCATTTCTTTGTTTTAGCAATCAAGAATATTTCAGTTGTTTTTATCCTTCTTTGTGGGGACATTGTTGATTGTGTAAGTCTTTGCTGTCGTCCAGCATTCTGTTTTTGTTTACTTTGTAGCCAGTTCAGTTTTAGTTTAGTTCTGCATAGCCTTCCCTAAGCTTCAATGCCTTTTCTTAGGGGCACTCACCTTTTGTTTATTTTTGGTTTAAGCATTAGACACCTTTTTACCTGCACACTGCCTCCCGCTGTTTTTGACATCTACAAAGCAATTAGCTACCGGCTGCCACCTACTGATATGGAAGAGTATTACACGGTTACTCTGCCGAGCTCAACAACAACACATCATTTTCAGACTGTAATTACTGGTTTGCAAAAAATATTTTTAACCCAAATAGCTGAAATTAGATAATCTCCCACGGCACACCAGACTGTATCTCACGCGCGGCACAGTGGTTGAAAAACACTGTGTTACTTTAGCCGACTGTGGTAAAAATAAATATTTGCAGTTTGCAGCATCATTGTTGAGCAGTTCTTGAAAAGATTACAGGATATTTTTACTTTCTCTTTAGGTCCTTACTTATAGGCCCACTTCAAAGTAAACAGTGACAATTGCTATGGATTTGCCAATATACCAGAAAATACTAGAATAAAAGGATATAATTGGCTAAATGTTTGCATTATATGTATGTATTTTTGTTAGGGCTGACAAAAATAAGTTACAATGATCACGTTAATTATATATATATATATATATATATATATATATATATATATATATATATATATATATATATATATATATATATATATATATATATATATATATATATATATATATATATATATATATATATATATATATATATATATATATATATATATATATATATATATATATATATATATATATATATATATATATATATATATATATACATACATACAGTACAGACCAAAAGTTTGGAAACACCTTCTCATTCAATATTCAATGCGTTTTCTTTATTTTCATGACTATTTACATTGTAGATTGTCACTGAAGGCCTCAAAACTATGAATGAACACATGTGGAGTTATGTACTAAAAAGAAAGCCACCCTTTGCTCTGATTACTGCTTTGTACACTCTTGGCATTCTCTCCATGAGCTTCAAGAGGTAGTCACTTGAAATGTTTTTCACTTCACAGGTGTCATAGTTTTGATGCCTTCAGTGACAATCTACAATGTAAATAGTCATGAAAATAACACACATATATATATATTATATATATATATATATATATATATATATATATATATATATATATATATATATATATATATATATATATATATCATGCAATTAATTCATTCAAGTAAAACATTTAAAACTATTTCCTGTATGACATTCTGAGAACAAAATTGCATTTGTGTCTGAATAAAAAGTTACTTCCAATCATGCAAGTGAGTAAACCTGTGATTAATCATGAGTCATCCAAATTCAAACGTTTTATTCTGAGTTGTTTTATTTATATATATTTTTTAATTATTATTTTTATTTTTATTAATTTTTTCTGATTTGTTTTACTTGTCGTTTACCAGCACTAATTTATCAGAGCATTATGATTTTTGGCAAGTCGCCCCCTCATAGCAACACGAACAACATTCACATTCACAACGTATCCTTTTTGCGTTTTCGGACTCTACTCACCAAGATGGAGGACCAGTGCCAGGTGGTGGTCACGGTGCAAAGACTCGGAGCACTGCACCGAGATGGAGAAGGGCTGACCCCGGCGCACAATCAAGCGCTCCTGATCGATGTCCTTGGTGTGGTGAGCTGAATTGTTCTCACGACATCTTGGATCCACATCCATAATGACAGCTAACAGGTCAAACCATACAGTTATACATACATATATACCTGTATTTATATATATATACTGTAGATAGATACTCACCCATGATAGATAATGAAGCTTGTTGTCATCAAGTATCTTGTATCAGTGTGCATCCCAGTCTTCCAGTATTTATACAGCACACATATCTATGACACAACACACACCCCAAAACATCCTCACTCTACCACGCCCCCAACCACACACACCCACACACTCACAAACCCAGCATGACCTCTGACATCACTTCCCAAAAAGACTGCTCTGCCGGTATCTGCGTCCTGGTGTGTGTACACGAGCGTTAGCGTGGTCACTTTTCAGTCACACTGGACTCTTTGTTGACACACTTCTTAATGGTGGTGTGTTACTTTTGTGTTACTTTTTGCTGTCTACTAGTCAGAGCTTCTTTACTCTTCACTGGGGTCAATGTTTTTTTTCCCGCTAAGACACACACATTAAAGTACAGTAAATGACATACCGCAGGTCTGAAGTGTGTTTGCTTGCATTTAATTTGAAATGTAATGCAGTTTTTGTATTTATTAAAATATAATATGGCTAGATTTATTATTTTTTTCTTTATTCAGCATAATTCTTCAGCTCTACTCATGTCAGATCTCTGCAACCTTCAAAAAACAAAAATAGATGGATATTATAATATTACATAATAGATGTGGATATTATAATATACACTTATGTGTCGTTGAATTGTTTTTATTTATACCTGTATATTTTTATGTTGTTATTAATGCAACTTCATGTGTAAAATAAAAAATAAAAAATATCAACATATGTTAAATACTAATTCATTAAAGTTATTATTTCGAACTTGCACTTTGACTTGAACTTAAAAGAAAAAATATTATGACTTCATTATCTTAAAATCTAAATTAGTTTTCTGAAAAATATTTAACTTTATTCTCAAAAATAGGCACTTTTATTGATTAAAAATATGCAACTTTATTATACAAAATAAACAACTTTATTATAGAAAATAGGCAATATTATTATAAAAATATGCAAATATTCTTAAATATGTACTACTATATTCTAAAGAAAAAATCACTTTATTGTAATTTGTAAATATTCTAAAAATATATATTATTTTTATTTTCAAAAGATTACAATATATTCTCAAAAATATACAACTTTATATTCTCATAAATATACATTCTATTTTTTTTCTTAAAAATATAACATTTCACCCTTAAAAAACTAACACTTTATATTTGTGAAGTTAGGTCTCTCTTTAGAAATATGCAAATGTGCAAAAATACACAACACATAAAATACATCTTTATTCTCACTAAATCTTTTTTCCTGAATTTATGCAAAATATGCTTTAGTCATGTAAAAGCTGCACACCAATTTCCTTATATAATTTTTTTTATTTTCAGTGTGGTCTTAATAGAGTAGTTCTTTGGTTGTAGTTAGGCCTATACCTGTATATTTTTATGTTTTTGTTCATACAACTTCATGTGTAAAATTAAAAATACAAAATATCAACATATGTTAAATGTCACATTCATTACAGTTATTATTTTGAACTTGCACTTTGACTTGAACTTAAACTTTATGCTTTTCTATTTAAAGAAAAAATATTATGACTTCATTATCTTAAAATCTAAATTAGTTTTCTGAAAAATATTTAACTTTATTCTCAAAAATAGGCACTTTTATTGATTAAAACTATGCAACTTTATTCTAAAAAATAAACACCTTTATTATAAAAATAGGCAACATTATTATAAAAATATGCAATTATTCTCAAAAATGTACTGCTATGTTCTAAAAAAAATATTGTAAAAATATTTATTGTTTGTATTTTCAAAAGATTACAATGTATTCTCAAAAATATACAGCTTTATATTCTCATAAATACACATTGTGATTTTTTTTCTTTCTTAGAAATATACAATTTTACTGTCAAAAAACTAACACTTTATGTTTGTGAAGTTAGGTCTCTCTTTAGAAATATGCAAATTTGCAAAAATACACAACACATAAAATACATCTTCATTCTCCCAACATCTTTTTTTTTCCTGAAAATATGCAAAATATGCTTTCGTCATGTAAAAGCTGCACACCAATTGCCATATAAATGTTTTCTTTTCAGTGTGGGACGGTGTGGCGAAGTTGGGAGAGTGGCCGTGCCAGCAATCTGAGGGTTACTGGTTCAATCCCCACCTTCTACCATCCCAGTCATGTCCGTTGTGTCCTTGAGCAAGACACTTCACCCTTGCTCCTGATGGGTCCTGGTTAGCTGCCTTGCATGGCAGCTCCCGCCATCAGTGTGTGAATGGGTGAATGTGGAAATAGTGTCAAAGCGCTTTGAGTTCCTTAATAAGGTAGAAAAGCGCTATACAAGTATAACCCATACATTTAATAGAGTACTTCTTTGGTAGTAAGTAGGCTTATATTTTTTCTAAATGATCACTTCATCAACAAAACATGTTATGCCTCACAGACTCATAAAAATGTTTAAGTGTAATCGCACTCTTTGCTAAACTAATAATGTTTTTAAAAAAATCATCAGTTACTTTATGCAAAACTGTATTTGAAAAACCCTATAATATAAATCCTCCAACTCATAATGTTGATTTAAGTATAGTGTCATGTCCTTTCTGTAACACTACTTGCTGTTCCACCCACTATTTTTTTCAATGCTGAGACTATTTTTACAAACATTTCCCAAACTATTGCTGGTTATGACTTCAATTTGACCGTACTTTATCTGCCTGCCTGTTATGGTAAAAGGTTTGACTGGAATGAGTCAAAGACCGTTGACCGCTGCACACCGCTCTTTTTTTAATTGCAACATCATCGTTTCTTTACTGCTTTTTATCAGCTTTATCAGACTGACAGAAAACAATTATTCACATTGTTTATTTCACATTTGCCAAATAAACATCCAATAGAGAACAGAAAGAAAAAGCAATTATTTTGCATTGGACACTAAGTCTCTCACACTGAAACCTTCCTTTCAAGCAGTGATCAACATCAACAGCGTTAGCCAAATAGAATAGAATAGAATAGAAAGTATTTTATTGATCCCATAGGGAAATCCAGCACCACAGTTCGCTCACAATAAACAATAAACACTTAGGTATGTTTGACATGTGAATAATATAAATACAGTCTATTATACAGCATTATTCACATGTAAATAATATAAATACAATTTATTATACATCATTATTCACATGTGATAATATAAATACAGTCTGTTATACAGCATTATTCACATGTGAATAATATAAATAGAGTCTATTATACAGCATTATTCACATGTAAATAATATAAATACAGTCTATTATATAGCATTATTCACATGTGAATAACATAACTACAGTCTATTATACAGCATTATTCACATGTGAATAATATAAATACAATCTATTATACAGCATTATTCACATGTGAATAGTACAAATACAGTTTATTATCAAAATTACAGAAGAAGAAGAAGCAGTGACTTCCAAAGTCTGGCGTTGGAGGCCACTGAGGGCCCGCATCTCATATTTTGTTGGCCGACGGTATATTATATATTAAAAAAAAACATGGATTAAAAATGTCCTGTTTCACAAAATTATAAAAAATGATGAGAACCACACTAGAAAGACAACAATTACAAAGATACAAGTGGAAAACAAAAGGGTCACTATGCAAAAAACAAAAAGAAATGGCCTTAACATGGATATTGTAAAATAGTTTTAATAAAATTTCAATGTACTTATTTATTATAAATAATTGTCAGAAGATTAGAGTACCTCCAAAAAATGGGGGCCAGCGGGGGTTGCGGGAGGAATGTTTTATGACCAGAAGTGAGGGGGGTTTCTGACCCCCCAGGGAGTGGGGGGTCACATACCCTGTAAAAAAAAAAGGTGGGGGTGTGGGGGGGGGGGGGCAGTGGTGGATTGATTTATGCATAAACATCTTATAAGTAGACGCAGCATTGGCTGCTGTGATACGAGAAATTCGGCCGCCATCTTGAAGTGGTGATGAGGAGCTGGCGAGCAGCCTAAACTGACAGTTGACAGGTAGAAAACAAAGATGCTAAACTGACAGTTGACAGGTAGAAAAAAAAGATGCTAAACTGACAGTTGACAGGTAGAAAACAAAGATGCTAAACTGACAGTTGACAGGTAGAACACAAAGATGCTAAACTGACAGTTGACAGGTAGAAAACAAAGATGCTAAACTGACAGTTGACAGGTAGAAAACAAAGATGCTAAACTGACAGTTGACAGGTAGAAAACAAAGATGCTAAACTGACAGTTGACAGGTAGAAAACAAAGATGCTAAACTGACAGTGGACAGGTAGAAAACACAGATGCTAAACTGACAGTGGACAGGTAGAAAACAAAGATGCTAAACTGACAGTTGACAGGTAGAAAACAAAGATGCTAAACTGACAGTTGACAGGTAGAAAACAAAGATGCTAAACTGACAGTGGACAGGTAGAAAACAAAGATGCTAAACTGACAGTTGACAGGTAGAAAACAAAGATGCTAAACTGACAGTTGACAGGTAGAAAACAAAGATACTAAACTGACAGTTGACAGGTAGAAAACAAAGATGCTAAACTGACAGTTGACAGGTAGAAAACAAAGATGCTAAACTGACAGTTGACAGGTAGAAAACAAAGATGCTAAACTGACAGTTGATAAGTAGAAAACAAAGATGCTAAACTGACAGTTGACAAGTAGAAAACAAAGATGCTAAACTGACAGTTGACAGCTAGAAAACAACGATGCTAAACTGACAGTTGACAGGTAGAAAACAAAGATGCTAAACGGACTGATTGTTGGGTAAGACAGAATTTGGTTTTATTCTGAATCCAGTGAAACAGATTGGTGGTTTTAGCTGATATAAAGACTTTCAGGTGTTTATATATGTTTATGTTTAAGTATTTGGCAGACGCTTTTATCCAAATCGACATACATAAAAAATACATATAAAACAATCACTGTAAACATGATCATTTAAGGGAAGAATGTAATACAAAATATCAATACAAAGTGTCAAGACAGAATAAACTCTGCTGCTGCAGCAACAGCGATACAGTCTATAGGTCCCTAAGATATATAGATATCTATGGTATTCATACATTGTTTATGTAGGATATATGCATGTATATATAACCTAATCATATTGTTTCTTCAATTTAAAAATAGCTGACCGTTTTTTTCCCCCTTCTCTGGGCTTATATTCCCAGTTTTGATCTCGGACGTCTGGTCACTTATAGCATATAAGGTTATTCTATTACTGTTAAGCAAACTATGAATAATAAAACACGCCAAAACATGTGTCCTTTATCATAGCTACACGTATGACAAAAAAGTGTGTGAAAATCAGTGGTATTCAGTGAGGTAAGATGAATTAAATACGCTGACAGTTCATTGCTCCTGCCAAATGAATTGCACTGAGTGGAGCAGATCACCACTCCAAGATGGCAGCCCCGCGTCTCGTCAGTGCCAGTAGGCAGTAGCGCTTGATGCTGCGTCTACTTATAAGATGTCTATGCATCCATCCGCTTGTTCCCTTTGAGGAAAAAAACATACTTTTTAAAACGCTTCAACTTTTAACTTTGGTGGAGGTTTTTGAATATTTTTTTAGAGCGCTTTATAAGTAGAATAGATAGAAACCTCATCACTTGCATTGTTTGCTGACTAGCTTTTATTTAAGATTTACGTTGCATTGAAACAAAGAAAGATGTGTGCTTGTCTCACATAGGGAGTTGGAATGAAAGGAATTTTTTTTTAAAAAGTGAAGTTCGCTTTAAGGTCACGGCGCAGTAAGTGGAATGATGCGGACACGTTAGTTACTGGATACTTTCTAATATGCTTCTGCCTTGGAGACACTGTATGTGTAGGTAATGTGTGACGGTAATTATTTAATACTTGTTTGTATTGACAAATGTGGTAGTGCCATTTTGTTTAATTTAGGACACATTGTACGTATGTTTAGCTCGGAGAATTTACATGCACGCCGATATCATCCTACACTTGTTTTTGGGCTGATATCGGCCAGGTAGACAAAGTGCTTACCAGTACATGATGAGGCTGATCCAGAACACTGTCTGGATTTAGGACTTTATCTTTGGAAGGTAGGGTCCGAAGGAGGTCTGCGCACTTTGTCTTTTTCTAGTAACAGAATGAAATACAATAAATAAAGAGGGTCCAATGCACTGTCATTTTTAGACACCCCAGTATTAAATATATGTTAAAACTTCCATGCATGTGACTATATAGTAAAATATAAAATTGCATCATCATCATCATCGGCAGTCACTCGTAGTCGAGTATGACTGTCCTCAAAATTGCATACACATCCATGAATAACATTACTTGTGAAACGTCAGATGACATTTACATTTCATGAATCAACACGACAGTAATGCAAGTTGACAGCAATTTCATTGGAAAAGTATTGTCAACTATTTCACTAGTGGGTGTGGTCATCCTCCTCTTTACTGACAGTCATATTTCAATGAAACCAGGTCTTTTGCTGACCTCAGCATATTGATCACACCAAGATGCCAACAGAGTCGCACACTTGTGAGGAAGTGACGAGAGCGCACACACACACACACACACACGGGAATGTAAATAATGTGACGCAAAAGGAAGTTCTTTGTTGTTTTCAACATACGTTTATGCACACCTGAGTCAGCAAAATTAGTCATATTAGGACCAGAGGAGGCATTTATTGTATTCAGGCAGACAAGAAAACTTCCATCTCCAACAACTTTGCATGATAAGGTAGCTGAATAGTGTTTAAATCACAAACTTGTAAGGTGTACTGTCGGCCAAATAACATATATTCAAACACATTTGTATTTCATCTTTTACAGAACAGGCCTGTTAAGGTGGGTTGCACATATTATATTCCTATTTGTCACTCAGTTATTTAATATAAACACACTTCTCTATATGTTTTGTACTACACTAGACTATGTTTAGCTATGATTGAATGCCGTATGATTACATAGTGTAGTCATAAGAGTGTATATACTCAAGTCATGTTCATCTTGCATGACACTGCCCTTGTTTTTTATTATATTCATTTAAATTAACTGCGATCTATACAGTTTAGTATGCTTATTTTCATTTGTACTTAACAATTGCACTAAAGTTGCAATTATCTCCCCTCCAAATATGTGATCATTCTGATGACCTAATTCCCCACAACACTATTAAGCTTGGTGTGATGTCAGTGACAGTAAATATGTACAGTAGGATGTCATTTATGGGTCAACCACTAACCCTACAAACATTTATTTAACAGATAGACAACTGAGAAATTGATTTCATTTTCATAGTTTATTCATTCATTCACATTAAGAGGGAAACTCACAGTAATATTGAGCACATTTCAATTTTAAAATAGACTTTCATTAGAAATACACTGTGAATAAAAGATCAAGTTAGCTTCAGTGCAAATACCTTTAAAACAATAAATATAAGGTGCAATGAACAGAGAACAAGTGCTGTTCTTTTGTCAAATAAATCTTAAACCACATTAGCTTCAGTGCAAAGATGAATTTGGTCAAACAAAAATAATGTGAAATGAAAAAAATAAACAATGGTGTGCTTTTGTAAAACAGTCATTTTGAAACATTCTGAGAATACATCTTGTATTAAGTTAGATTTAGTGCAAACTGAACGCAAACATTGTTGCACATGGATTGTCAAACTATTTTCCTCATGTAAAAAGTCCAAATGAGGCGATAAAAGTGTCAGAGTTTACCGCAGCCAAAGGAGCAGCACAGCAGCAATACTGGCCATTCCAACAAAGGTCAGGAGGGAGTTGATCACAGCACACTCGGGATCAGCTTCCTGGAAGAATTCCACAAAGCCGTCCTGAGGAGACAAAAAGGTCAATGGGATGAGTTGTGGAGTGGTGAGGAGCAAGGTCACATGACACCATGCTGCGGTTACTTACCCAGGAGTTGTGCTCCACCAGCCACATGCGCTGGTGTGAGAGCAGGTAGGAGGAGATCTCCTGGGCCACCATCTCCACACAGCACACTCGCCCCTTCTCCTTCAGGTACAGAGACACCACGGCTCCAAAGGCCATCAGGCTGGCGATGCGACCCCAGTTGGTGATGCCGTCTGCAAACATACTCTGGGACACTTCGCTGACGAAGGCCATGTCGTTGCCTCTTTGGTCCAATGACAGCTGCTGGATGATGCCTTCAAGAGAGATGGAAACCTTATTAATTATCATGCTCCTTTATCTTCTTCTTGTATTGATTACCTCAGGGTTTCTTATACATTCATTCATTCTTTATTTTGTAGCGGTCTGCCACAAACTTGACACCACCTGCTCCCCACTCATCTGTGCATGCATACAGTTTGAATCCCGGAAAGTGTGCATTGGAGGACTCTCACGTGAGTACAATCACTACCCTAAATAACACAATATTTTGTCTTTTTTAATACACATGATTCACACTACAAACAATCACATGTATGATGAGGTCAGGCGGCCGGCCTTTATTATGGCTTCAAAAACCCCCACCACAAATGGATAATTAGATTGGACAATATAATAACTGTAGTATTGTATTGTCACAGTCAGTAGACACCACGTAAGAGGCGGTCGTATCGATCCATAAATCGGTGGTGTCAATACCAAGGGTAGTATACAGTATCAGACTCAGTACATGATCGATACTTGAGTAATTAGGTTGATAATTGCTTTCATCAAAATATCTGTTTTGTTTTGTTTACAAACTCGGTTAAGAACTCCCGTGCAATGTAATAAAAGAGAATAAAGAAAATGTTTAAATATTGCGTTGATATTGTTAAACTGTTAACAGCACCTCCCGGTAAATACATGTCAAAATCACGGTTAATACATTTGATCGGTATTGGCTGCAATAACCCTAATCGAAACATCCATCCATCCATTTTCTACTGTTTGTCCCATTCGGGGTCGCGGGGGTTGCTGGAGCCTATCTCAGCTGCATTCAGGCGGAAGGCGGGGTACACCCTGGACAAGTCACCACCTCATCCCTAATTTATTTGTTGTTGTTGTTTATTGAGTATGTCATAGTCAGTTCACTATCATACATGTAGTACATGATATACATGCATATCTCCAGCGAACAGTCCTGTGCTCAATGCCAATATTATTATTTCACAAAAAAATAAATTAAATTAGGTAAAGAAAATATAATTAAACATATCTCAAAAGGGTAAAGGGAAGAAGTATAAACTTTTGAATCCCCCCTTTTTTTACTTTAACTAATATCCGGTTACCTCTGAACCACATTTTATCACATTCATCTGGATCCACATAACTCCATTTGCCCAGAACAATGTGCTTAGAATGACCTCAAAATAGCATAAAGTACATTCATACTCACCAGTGACGTGCTGTCAGGGGAGGCAAGTGAGGCAGTGCCTCACCTTGCCACCAGGAGGGTAAAAGGCTTAATTAACCACCAGGGGCTGTACTTTTTAAGCTTCTTAGGGTGCCATTTTACACTTAAGTCCTGAGAATTTGCGAAATTTAGTCCTACTCTCAAACTTAAGAATAAAAGCTTTTTATCAACGTTCTTAAGTCTATGAATCACTCCTACTCTCCACGATATTTAAGAGACCTTCAGAGGTGTCTTAAGTGGTTAGGAGTTGCCAGCAGGGGATGGCACTGAGGCGAGAGAGACGTGCGCGAACGTTCAGGGAACGGAACAATGTTTTGGTTTTTTTTGATGACGAGCAGCTGATCAAACGGTATCGTTTAGACAGAGCGGATATTATTTTTGTCACAGATTTAATACTTTTCGATTCCTTGTTGATTTCTGCATGTGTCTGCAGTGGGCTAGTATATATAGAGCCACCCACACCAGTTTCAAATTAGTTGCCTAATTAATGAATTGGAAAGAAAATGTTATGACAGTAGCGTATGTGTGTGGCCGTGAGGTGAGTGACGTCAGTGAGTGTGTGGGCGATAGAAGAGAGGGAGCGGTAGCGTGAGTGCCGGCGGGGACTAGTTTGTTTTGTATTATTTTGTAGTTTATTGTCAAAATATACACTCCCATTGTCCACTTAAATATTTCCAAGATATTTCTTTATTCTTAGACAACGGATTCCCTTCCGTGATTGGTCATTTCTATGGACACAGAAATGACGTCACCTAAAATTCCATTTACGGCACATAGTAATGTCGTAATTCAGCTCTGAGTGTGACACTTAAGATTCAGTCCTACACTTCGCTGAAAGTGTGAGTAAGACGCTTGATAACTAACTTTTAAGTGCAGCTTTCAGCGAAGAATTTATTTACTCTTAAGTCAACTCTTAGCAGACTTCTTAGGAGTAATTCTAAGAAGCTTGATAAGTACGGCCCCAGATGTTCAAAAACGAAGTAATAAAATAAAATAGATTTGAATATATCTCTTTTGGTCTATGCTTTCTATGTGATTTTGGTGTGGTTCCTGTATATTTTGATTATTTTAATGGTCAAAATTGTGGAAATTAGGTAAAATAATCAAAATAAGTATGGTGCCAGTATGCTGTTTTTTTCAATAAAATACTGGAAAGGATAGAAATGTAGTTTGTCTCTTTTATCCGATTATTAATCGAAGTAACAATCGACAGATTAATCGATTATCAAATTAATCGTTAGTTGCCGCCCTAATATATATATATATATATATATATATATATATATATATATATATATATATATATATATATATATATATATACACACACACACTACCGTTCAAAAGTTTGGGGTTCACATTGAAATGACATTCTTTTTACAGCGTCCAATTTGATAGATAATTTGCTTTGAAAGCATAAGTCAAGCAGATATTGAAGTATTAATTTTTATTTTAACAAATAAAAATGTGTGGAAACTATGGTAATACATTATTTGTTGCAATATTGCATAGTATTCACATTTAAAAGGTATGCAGTTTCATGCAATGCATATATACACTACCGTTCAAAAGTTTGGGGTCACATTGAAATGTCCTTATTTTTGGAGGAAAAGCACTGTACTTTTCAATGAAGATAACTTTAAACTCGTCTTAACTTTAAAGAAATACACTCTATACATACCTAATGTGGTAAATGACTATTCTAGCTGCAAATGTCTGGTTTTTGGTGCAATATCTACATAGGTGTATAGAGGCCCATTTCCAGCAATTATCACTCCAGTGTTCTAATAATACCTGGGATTTATATAGCGCTTTTCTAAGTACCCAAAGTCGCTTTACATGTTAAAAACCCATCATTCATTCACACCTGGTGGTGGTAAGCTACTTTCGTAGCCACAGCTGCCCTGGGGTAGACTGACGAAAGCGTGGCTGCCAATTTGCGCCTACGGCCCCTCCGACCACCACCTATCATTCATTCAACAGTCATTCACCGGTGTGAGTGGCACCGGGGGCAAGGGTGAAGTGTCCTGCCCAAGGACACAACGGCATGGTAAGAGGCTAATGGTACAATGTGTTTGCTCATTGGCTCAGAAGGCTAATTGATGATTAGAAAACCCTTGTGCAATCATGTTCACACATCTGAAAACTGTTTAGCTCGTTAGAGAAGCTACAAAACTGACCTTTCTTTGAGCAGATTGAGTTTCTGGAGCATCACATTTGTGGGGTCAATTAAACGCTCAAAATGGCCAGAAAAAGAGAACTTTCATCTGAAACTCGACAGTCTATTCTTGTTCTTAGAAATGAAGGCTCAAACACAATATTGTTTGGGTGACCCCAAACTTTTGAACGGTAGTGTATATATAAATATTCAGCACAATCCCATTCAAGATCAGACAAACATTACAGGGAGACAGAACAGGATCGCTGACGGGTCTGCCAACTTCCGGCGGCCCTTACAAACAAGGTGAGATACAGGTAAACAATGGGGGGTGGGTCTAAGCCTGGGCCCCTGGAGAGGGGGTCCAGACTGAGGCCAAGGGAAAAAACAACTCGTAGCCATAGCACACATCCCTCTTACATGTGTGTAAGAGGGAAACATTAAAGACATTAAAAGAGCAGAGCTGATGCAACCAGCCACTTCTACATACATACATGAATAAAAAGTCAAGCCTAGACCTCACTAGACTGAACCAAAATACTAAATTTGTACAATGTCTTCAAATGCTCAATGTTTGAACAGTGTTGTGAGCTCATCACTCAGGCTGTTTCATGTTTAGATAGATAACGTTTACTTAGCTCTTTGATGTGGGTATGTCGTTACAAGTTACATGATGACGTCACATTTACGTGCCCCACTAACGCATGTGTATGTACTTTAGATGCAACTATTTGATGATTTGAATATTAATTGCACGATTTGAAATTAAGTATACATATTAAAGTGTACTGACAGAAGTATTCCATTAGAGAGCGGACTAGTAGACATTTAAAAATGGCGTCCAGGCTAACTGTACGACGTTAACGGTTGACCGAACCTTCAAACAACGACACCTAACGTACGTGAAACGTGCACTTACCATTGTAGACGAACCTGTGCTTGTCCACCAGGTTTGTCACCACCCTTTTTGTCAAAGTCTGGACTTTGCTTGGCGTCCAGCTCGCCTTGGACAGCCCAGTGAAGTCGCTGAGAAAGCGGCTAATGAGCTGCCTTGTGTCGCTGTCCAGTGAGCGGCCGTTAGCATCCCCGCAGGCTCCCGTCCCAACATGCGGCCACACGGAGAGTCCCACGCAAGAAGTTAAACGGCGTGAAACTCCAGTCGTGACCTTCCGTGTGATACGGCCTGTCCTCGGCATCGTGTTGGTTAAGATAGTCTCTTCTTGGCGTGAAGAAACCAGGAAAGTTCCGTCTGCCACAAGTTGATGTCTCTCGTGTATTTAAAAGTGCCGCTACTTCGACCGTTACAAAGACGACATACTACTTCCGGTCCTTCACTTCCGGCCTCATATTTCCCAAAACTGTATCAATCCGCTTGTGTCCTTCGGGGAAAACAAAAACATTTTAAAACGTGTCAAACTTTTATCAATTAAATTTATTTTAAAAGTGACCGAGTCTAAATTATACAATTTATTTTGTAGGTTCGTCCAATGTTTATCGGTGAAAAAAACAATAATTTCAGTATAAAATGCATTGTATATTGGCCTGTATATACAAATATATTTGATTAATAAAGTATAATGTTAGAATTATTTTACTGTTTTACTTCAAATCGAGACAGTTGTTTATTTTTCATTCATTTTTGGGGGATTTTGGAACGTTACAATGACGACATACTACTTGCGTTCCTTCACTTCCGGCTTCATATTTCCCAAAACTGTATATCCATCCATCCGTCAAACTTGTATTAATTAAATGTTCTTTTAATTTATTTTGCAGGTTAGTCCAATGTTTATCGGAGAAAAAAAAAAATTCAGTATAAAATGCATTGTATATTGGCCTGTATATACAAATATATTTGAACAATAAAGTATAATATTAGAATTATGTTTTACAAAACAAGACAGTCATTTATTTTTAATTAATTTTGGGGGGATTTTAACTACTTAAAGGCCGATATGTTGACTTAATTCCGCTGTTTTTATGGACAAAAATACAAAGCTTAAACCAAAACATTATTTGAAAGTAGCGCTCCTTCGAACGTTACAATGACGACATACTACTTGTGCTCCTTCACTTCCGGCTTCATATTTCCCAAAACTGTTTATCCATCCATCCGCTTGTCCCCATAATTTTAAAACCTGTCAAACTTGTATTAATTAAATGTATTTTAAAAGTGACCGGGTCTAAATTATACAATTTATTTTGCAGGTTAGTCCAATGTTTATCGAAGAAAAGAACAATAATTTCAGTATAAAATGCATTGTATATTGGCCTGTATATAGAAATATATTTGATTAATAAAGTATAATGTTAGAATTATGTAAGAGTGTTTTACTTCAAATCGAGACAGTTGTTTATTTTTCATTCATTTTTGGGGAATTTAGAACGTTACAATGACAACATACTACTTGCGCTCCTTCACTTCCGGCTTCATATTTCCCAAAACTGTATATCCATCCATCCGCTAGTCTACATAATTTTAAAACGCGTCAAACTTGTATTAAGTAAATGTATTTGTAATTTATTTTGCAGGTTAGTCCAATGTTTATCGGAGAAAAGAAAAAAAAGTCAGTATAAAATTCATTGCATATTGGCCTGTATATACAAATATATTTGATTTATAAAGCATAATGTTAGAATTATGTTAAAGTGTTTTACTTTAAAACGAGACAGTCTCATTCATTATTTCTTATTCATTTCTGGGGGATTTTAAATATTTAAAGGCCGTAATGTTTGCTAACTCCGCTGTTTTTATGGACAAAAATACAAAGCTTAAGTCAAAACACACAAACACGAATATACTACACTTTTATTTGGTTACCATGTTATAGACACAATTCCAATTGGTGGAGACAAATTATCTTATCAGTTCAGGAACGAGACTCCTTTGCAGAAAAATGGTAAAAGGTAATTCAGTAAGATGTCTTTGAATTGGGAAGTAGCGCCATTTAGTGGACAAATATAATAAAATGAGGGCAAAGTAGAGTACAATTTTACATGTTACATTAGTATATATCAGGGGTCAGCAACCTGCGGCTCTAGAGCCACATGTGGCTCTTGAGCAGCGCCCTGGTGGCTCCATTTTTCACAAAATGTATGGAAATGGAAAAAAATGGGGTGAAAAATATATTTTTTGTTGTAATATGGTTTCTGTAGGAGGACAAACGCGACACAAACCTTCCTAATTGTTAGAAAGCCAACTGTTTAATATGTTTGTGTTCTGCTTCACTAATGAGAGTATTTGGCGAGCGCTGTTTTGTCTTACTAATTTCAGCGGCCCTTGAACTCACCGTTGTGTGGACTGTGACTCAACAGTTTGTTTACATGTACAACTTTCTCCGACGCTGCCACAGAAAGATGTGTTTTATGCCACTCCTTCTTTGTTTAATTTTGTCCACCAAACGTTTTATACTGTGCGTGAATGCACAAAGGTGAGCTTTGTTGATATTGTTCACTTGTTATGGAGTGCTAATCAGGCATATTTACATAATGTGTTGCCATCAATATAACACTTATATAATTATCTTTTAATTTTTTGCGGCTCCAGACAGATTACTTGTTTGTATTTTTGGTCCAATATGGCTCTTTCAACATTTTGGGTTGCCGAAATGTGAAAACTGAAAATAAAAGTGGGATTTTCACCATGCCGTTATAATAGGCATTTTTGTTATAAGGAAACATGTATCAGTTTTATGGCTAATTTAATAGGCAAATGTTTCACAGATGAATATTTCCGAGCTATTATTATGAAATAAACGCAAGCTGACTATAATAATGTAATGGTATAAGCCGAAATGGCTTGGAAATATCCATACGAACCAGGCAAAACAATATTAAACACACAGACAAAGCAAACATGCAACACAAGTCGATAACAATAAATGTCGTGTCTGCTAAATTAAAATAAATAATCACTGTTCTTGACCATTTCTGTGTTTTCAACACAGTGACGCTACCTTGGCGGAACCAACTGTCTATAAGCTGTGTTTTCAGTAGTGCAGATTTTGGTGCCGGACCAATCTGCACGCTGTTGTTTTATCTCCGCCATGCCTGTCGATACCAAACGAGTGCGCGGCCCAGATGTCTCCCAAAGCCCGTCTTTGTTTGCCATCAAGCCGGCGGCGGCCGTCTCCTCGCTCGGGCCCCGAGCAGATGGCCGCCAGCGGGACCAAGTGGACGTCCGGCCGGTGTTTGTCAGGTGCGGGCTGGTGAGTCAGGCGAAGGGCTCCGCGTACATGGAGGCTGGAGACACCAAGTTGATGTGCTGCGTTTACGGACCCAGAGAAACGGAGCGGAAAGACGAGACCGACATGAAATGTGGAAGGTAAAATTCGGTTGTAGTTCATGTGGAAATCTTTGATAGATTCAAACTAGTGATGGGTTGATGAGCCGTCATGAAGCGTTTCGACACATTGCAAAACTGTATTGATACTGTGTCACTAAATACTGACATCTGCCGGACTTTAAAAATCCCTACAGGCAACCTATAGACCGACTCAACTGACACTGATTTTATGACCTAGTACAGGGGTCACCAACGCGGTGCCCGCGGGCACCAGGTAGCCCGTAAGGACCAGATGAGTAGCCCGCTGGCCTGTTCTAAAAATAGCTCAAATAGCAGCACTTACCAGTGAGCTGCCTCTATTTTTTAAATTTTATTTATTCACTAGCAAGCTGGTCTCGCTTTGCTCGACGACATTTTTAATTCTAAGAGAGACAAAACTCAAATAGAATTTGAAAATCCAAGAAAATATTTTAAAGACTTGGTCTTCACTTGTTTAAATAAATTCATTAATTTTTTTACTTTGCTTCTTATAATTTCAGAGAAAAAATACAACCTTAAAAATGATTTTAGGATTTTTAAACACATATACCTTTTTACCTTTTAAATTCCTTCCTCTTCTTTCCTGACAATTTAAATCAATGTTCAAGTAAATTAATTGTTTTTATTGTAAAGAATAATAAACAAATTTTAATTTAATTTTTCATTTTAGCTTCTGTCTTTTCGACGAAAAATATTTGTGAAATATTTCTTCAAACTTATTATGATTAAAATTAAAAAAAAATATTCTGGCAAATCTAGCAAATCTGTAGAATCAAATTTAAATCTTATTTCAAAGTCTTTTGAATTTCTTTTAAAATGTTTGTTCTGGAAAATCTAGAAGAAATAATGATTTGTCTTTGTTAGAAATATAACTTGGTCCAATTTGTTGTATATTCTAACAAAGTGTAGATTGTATTTTAACCTATTTAAAACATGTCATCAAAATTGTAAAATTAATCTTAATCAGGAAAAATTACTAATGATGTTCCATAATTTTTTTTTAAAACATTTTTCAAAAAGATTCGAATTAGCTAGTTTTTCTCTTCTTTTTTTCGGTTGAATTTTGAATTTTAAAGAGTCGAAATTGAAGATAAACTATGTTTCAAAATTTAATTGTCATTTTTTTCGTGTTTTCTCCTCTTTTAAACCGTTCAATTAAGTGTAAATATAATTAATTATTAATAATAACATAGAGTTAAAGGTAAATTGAGCAAATTGGCTATTTCCGGCAATTTATTTAAGTGTGTATCAAACTGGTAGCCCTTCGCATTAATCAGTACCCAAGAAGTAGCTCTTGGTTTCAAAAAGGTTGGTGACCCCTGACCTAGTATATACAATAATTTAAAGGCCTACTGAAAGCCACTACTACCGACCACGCAGTCTGATAGTTTATATATCAATGATGAAATCTTAACATTGCAACACATGCCAATACAGCCGGGTTAACTTATAAAGTGCAATTTTAAATTTCCCGCCAAACTTCCGGTTGAAAAAGCCTTTGGAGGATGACGTATGCGCGTGACGTAGCCCGGGGAACAGAGGTATGCCTTCCCCATTGAATACAATACAAAAAAGCTCTGTTTTCATTTCATAATTCCACAGTATTCTGGACATCTGTGTTGGTGAATCTTTTGCAATTTGTTTAATGAACAATGGAGGCTGCAAAGAAGAACGTTGTAGGTGGGATCGGTGTATTAGCGGCTGGCTGTAGCAACACAACAAGGACTACTTATTTGGATAGCAGACGCCTAGCCGATGCTAGCCCCACGGCACGGATGATCGGGTGAAGTCCTTCGTCGCGCCGTCGATCGCTGGAACGCAGGTGAGCACGGGTGTTGATGAGCACAGCAGATGAGGGCTGGCTGGCGTAGGTGGAGCGCTAATGTTTTTATCATAGCTCTGTGAGGTCCGGTTGCTAAGTTGCTAAGTTAGCCTTAGCGTCGTTAGCAACAGCATTGTTAAGCTTTGCCAGGCTGAGATCTATTAACCGTGTAGTTACATGTCCATGGTTTAATAGTATTGTTGATCTGCTGTCTATCCTTCCAGTCAGGGATTTATTTATTTTGTTTCTATCTGCATTTGAGACAGATGCTATCACGTTAGCTCATGCTAAAGAGCTTCGCCGATGTATTGTCGTGGAGATAAAAGTCACTGTGAATGTCCATTTCGCGTTCTCGACTCTCATTTCCAAGAGGATATAGTATCCGAGGTGGTTTAAAATACAAATCCGTGATCCACAATAGAAAAAGGAGAGAGTGTGGAATCCAATGAGCCAGCTTGTACCTAAGTTACGGTCAGAGCGAAAAAAAATATGTATTTCACTGCATTCTAGTCCGTCACTCTAACGTTCCTCATCCACGAATCTTTCATCCTCGCTCAAATTAATGGGGTAATCGTCGCTTTCTCGGTCCGAATAGCTGTAGCTGCGTTGAAAACAATAGGAAAATATGAGGGAGTGAACAACTGACAACGTCACGCTACTTCCGGTAGGGGCAAGGGTTTTTCTTATCAGAGACCAAAAGTTGCGAACTTTATCGACGTTGTTCTATACTAAATCCTTTCAGCAAAAATATGGCAATATCGCAAAATGATCAAGTATGACACATAGAATGGATCTGCTATCCCCGTTTAAATAAAAAAAAATTCATTTCAGTAGGCCTTTAAACCAAGTCATTACTTTTCATTTAAGATTATTTCATATGTTCATTTAAATACAAATACATTTTTATATTTTTTAGATACAGTCAATAAATAATGTGAACATGTATCATTACATGGAAATGTAAGAGAACGTGTTGTGAATGAGGATGCTTGTGGACTGGGATTTTTTTAAATTTTTTTACACATTATTAAAAAAAACAGTTTTTCCAACGTATTACATTTTAGACGATTTCTCTTCTTAGTTATTGTCCTGGGTGTCTCTGGAACTTCATTTTCATGCCTGGCCCTATAATGCCTCAGCATTGAGGAGGTGGATTTGTTAATGTACGACAATTCTGTCGTACAAATGCGACATTTAACCTGCAGAAAATATGAATAGTAAACTAAGAATAATTTTGAAGAGATTTAGAATTCTAATGGATCAAGTGGAAAATATGAGAGAACAGGATGAAACGACAAGGAAATGAACACAAATACCTTTTTTTCCAATATATGATCAAAATATTCCCACACGGCGGAAATCTTTCTTTTTGCCTGAGGCTGCTCCATGATCTCCGACGACGATAAATGACAAATTACCAACGACAGAAGTGCGGCGATTCTGTTGGCAGCTGCATCTCGTTGACAGATGCGCTTCCTTATAAACACAGTTTGGCGCGCGGGCGTCAGTGCGACACAGTTCGCGTATCGGTCATGTGACCGAAACAGCTCACGATCGGTCACGTGACTTTCTAAAAGCGGTACGCGCACCGACACAGGGTTTTGCTCTATGAGCTCGACGCATGCGCCAATGCATCGGTGTTGCCGGACCCATCACTAATTCAAACTATTTATGTTTTTAAACGGCAACAATAGAGAGCTGGTAAAAAAAAAAAAGTGCAAGGGTAAAACAACTTGCACTGAGCCTAGTCTATAAAATCCGCTACACCTCCCTGATACCAAAGTACATGTCAAACTACTTCCATAATGTAAATGACCGCCATAAGCACAACACCAGGGGGAGCTCCACTAACCACGTTAAACCCAGATTCCGATCTAACAAAGGTCTTAACTCATTCTCCTTCTATGCCACATCAATATGGAATGCACTCCCAACAGGTGTAAAAGAAAGTGCATCTCTATCCTCCTTCAAAACCGCACTAAAACAACACCTCCAGGCAACTTCAACCTTAAACTAACACCCTCCCCCCTCCACATCCCACCTCCCCGGATTGTAAATAACCAAATGTAAATAATCAAATGTATTTGTAATGTATATACTTGTTCTTATGCTACCTGAACTCACTATGTTCTCTGCTCGCTGTACATATCCTACCAAGTCAGTCCTACACTGTTTCTCTGATGATGCAATTGTTGATGACCGAAGTGCTGATATCAACCAAACCCCCCGGATTGTAAATAATTCAATGTATATACTCTGATGATTAACTTGTGTGATGACTGTATTATGATGATAGTATATATTTGTACCATGAATTGATTTAAGTGGACCCCCGACTTAAACAAGTTGAAAAACGTATTCGGGTGTTACCGTTTAGTAGTCAATTGTACGGAATATGTACTGCACTGTGCAATCTACTAATAAAAGCTTCAATCAAAGTCAAAATAAGGTTAAATACTTAGCATAACAAAGTGCGAGAACATTTTGAAACACAACATTGTGTCTTTAAATATACAACATGTACGTGTATGTCAGCATACAGAACATTTTGTCTTTAAATGTACAACAGGTACGTATATGTAAATGGTTTAAACTTGTATAGCGCTTTTCTACCTTCAAGGTACTCAAAGCGCTTTGACACTATTTCCACATTCACCCTGTGACAGTCTCCAGCTGTCGGGTGGGTTTTTAGGACCATCAAGGAAGGACATGTTGCGGCAGGTTTAGACTTTCTTTTATTATTGCAAATAAACCTTCGTCTTTTTTCGCCGGGCGCTTTTCAGCTCCGGCTCCACCTGCTTCTTGCTCCGCCGCCGGCTTTTCAGCCGCGTGCGTCTTCGCCTCCCTCTGGCTCTCCTGCGCGCTCGCTCCGCATCCGCTTCTCTCCGTGTCTGTCTCTGGCTCTCTCTCTTCTCCCCGTCTCTCTCCGTCGTCCTTTTAGACACTGCGAGGGATGCACCTGGTCATAATTGCGGCGTCGCTCTCTGCGCGCACCGTCTCGCCGCTTGCTCGTCGTCCCTGCCTCCTCGCCGCTTGCTCGTCGTCCCTGCCTCCTCGCCGCCATCTTGGAGCGGGCTCTGGTGTGCCCTGCCTCCCTGTTGGAATGCCGGCCACGCCTCCTCGCCGTCATCTTGGAGCGCACTCTGGCAGAGCAGTCTGCCGGCCCCGCCTCCCCACACACCCTTTCACACACACTTTCACACACTGATGGTGGGAGCTGCCATGCAAGGCCCTAACCACGACCCATCAGGAGCAAGGGTGAAGTGTTTTGCTCAAGGACACAACGGACGTGACGAAGTTGGTAGAAGGTGGGGATTGAACCAGGAACCCACAGGTTGCTGGCACGGCCACTCTCCCAACCGCGCCACGCCGTCCCCATATGTCAGCGTACAGAGCATTTTGTCTTTAAATATACAACATGTACGTACATGTCAGCATACATGAACATGTTGTCTTTAAATATACAACATGTACGGAAATGTCAGCATACAGAACATTTTGTCTTTAAATATACAACATGTACATATATGTCAGCATATAGAACATTTTGTCTTTAAATATACAACATGTATATGTCAGCATACATAATATTTTGTCTTTAAATATACAACATGTACGTATATGTCAGCATATAGAACATTTTGTCTCTAAATATACAACATGTATATTACATTCTACATCTACATTACATTGTAAATTGTCACTGAAGGCATCAAAACTATGAATGAACACATGTGGAGTTATGTACTTAACAAAAAAAGGGGAAATAACTGAAAACATGTTTTATATTCTATTTTCTTCAAAATAGCCACCCTTTAGTCTGATTACTGCTTTGCACACTCTTGGCATTCTCTCGATGAGCTTCAAGAGGTCGTCACCTGAAATGGTTTTCACTTCACAGGTGTGCTGGAAAAAAACGTGCTATTTCATAGTCTACAATTGGATTGATAATTTGTAGAGATGTCCGATAATATTGGCCTGCCGATAATATCGGCCGATAAATGCTTTAAAATGTAATATCTGAAATTATCGGTATCGATTTTTTTATTTTTTAATATTTTTATTTTTATTAAATCAATATAAAAAACACAAGATACACTGACAATTAGTGCACCAACCCAAAAAACCTCCCTCCCCCATGTACACTCATTCACACAAAAGGGTTGTTTCTTTCTGTTATTAATATTCTGGTTCCTACATTATATATCAATATATATATCAATACAGTCTGCAAGGGATACAGTCCGTAAGCACACATGATTGTGCGTGCTGCTGGTCCACTAATAGTACTAACCTTTAACAGTTAATTTTACTCATTTTCATTAATTACTAGTTTCCATGTAACTGTTTTTATATTGTTTTACTTCCTTTTTTTTTTTTTTAAGAAAATGATTTTAATTTATTTATCTTATTTCATTTTATTAATTTTTTAAAAAAAGGACCTTATCTTCATCATACCTGGTTGTCCAAATTAGGCATAATAATGTGTTAATTCCACGGCTGTATATATCGATATCGGTATCGGTAATTAAGAGTTGGACAATATCGGATATTGGCAAAAAAGCCATTATCGGACATCCCTAATAATTTGTTTTGAAATCATCAGTCAAGCAGATATTTAATTACAGTATTTATCATTATTTTAACAAAAAATATTTTTGGAATACATGATGATATACTATTTTGATAATATTGAATTTCAAAACATATGCAATTGAATGCAGTCCATAATTTTTTATGTCAAAAGGGAAAGAACAAATATATTTAGTAAGAAAAGATTAAGCATTTTATTAACACATTATTTCCAGGCTTTCGCGGGCCACATAAAATAACGTGGGGGGCCAGATTTGGCCCCTGGGCCTTGAGTTTGACACCTGTGCTCTAGGTCAATTGCAACGCAGAAATAAGGGAGCTTTTAAATCAAATATATTGCTAGTATATAGATACAAAAACATGTTATCTTCTAACTTTGTCCTTCTTAAATAAATGTAAATGATAATTCAAACACTGTTTATACTTTGTGCAAATGGTGACGCTTTATTTAAAGTGTATTTGTCTACGCAGGTTGTCGACTGACATGCGTTTTGCTCCATTCTCTTGCCCGGAAAGAGGCTCTTGGATTCAAGGGAGTCAGGACAAGGACTTTTCTCTGATGCTGCAGGAGAGTCTGCAGCCCGCCCTGTGCCTCCACAAATACCCTCGCTCTCAAATCGAGGTCAACGTGATGGTGCTGGAAAACAGCGGTTCAGTCCTCGCACACGCCGTCACCTGCGCTTCCCTCGCCCTCGCAGACGCGGGCATCGAAATGTACGACCTGGTTCTGGGCTGTGCCATCTGCCAGGACGGCCCCTCTTTTGTGGTGGACCCGACGTACGCGGAGGAAAACGGCTGCAGCTCAGTCGGCGGTGGCAATCGGGGAAGGCTGACAACGGCATTCCTGCCCAGTTTGAACCAGGTTTCCGGGCTCCAGTCGGATGGAGAAATGACGGAAGAGACTCTGTCAGCCGGGGTGCGTACGTGCATCGAGGGCTGCTATAAGATCTATCCTGTCATCCAACAAGCTTTGGCTAAGGCAGTGCGGAAGGCAGCACCTCCACCATCAGAGAGCTGATCCACTTATTCAATTTGTGCCTTTTTGTCAGTTTTTCTACCGTATTAGTAATTAAGCATGTCCGATTCCAATACTGATCATCCAAAAGTGAGATCATCTGATACTAATCACATGTATTAACTGTTTATTTTTCAGTTTTCAGTTACAGTATACTTTTAGACCAGGCCTGGGCAATTATTTTGAATCGGGGGGGGCCAACTTTAGAGAAAAAAAATGTGTCTGGGGGCCGGTATATCTATTTTTAGGAGCACTAATACAAAACCTCACAATAATGTCTGATTGAATGCTAAAAACGTTATGACAGACCGCCTTAAAAAATGGAATGGGAGGTTATTTTCTTTACTGAATGAGACACCCAGAATGTACATGAAAATAAAGAATGTGGGATTTACAATATTAACTATGAACGATAAAACACTGAATATTGACAACATGTGAACGTCACACCCCCTCTCCATCGACATATTTTACAATCAAACAAAAATGCAACAACCGCAGCGAAATATGAACGTGAACAAACCCCCACCTACAATCTGAAATATTACTAAGCTTTAGAACTTTGTTGTAAAAATCTCCTTCCGCGTCTGTCCCTGACACCCGCATTTCAGGCTGGCCGCTGTGGAAACGCTCCCCACCCAAACTGCTCGGTGCCTCGTCTGAGCTGCTGTGACGTAGATGACCATAGTAACTAATTTGATTACCATAGTAACTAGTATATCATGCAAAAGCGCAGATTCCAACCATTGAAATACTTTATATACCGTAATTTCCGGGCTATAAGCCGCACCAGCTAAATTTAGGGGAAAATACAGATTGCTCCATATATAAGCCGCACCCGACTATAAGCCGCAGGGTTTTGATGTGTAATTACCGTAGTATATAGGGGTTCCTGCTACCACGGAGGGGATTGTCGGGACAGAGATGACTGTTTGGGAACGCAAAGCGTCCCATTTATTAACAATAAATCTTTCAATCATTCAATCAAACTTTCACATCTTTGACATGGCGAACAGCATTCGTGCAGAGTACAAATAATACAACGGTGCAAAGTAATACAAAGTGCTCGCCTGTACGTTATCAAAATAACCAGCCTACCGGTATATGAAAAGTCAGTCTTTAATCATTGTGTCATCGTCTTCCTCCTGCATACTAAAACCACCGAAATCCTCTTCGTCGGTGTCGGAGAAGAACAGGCCGTAAATAAGCCGCACCCTTGTATAAGCCGCAGGGACCAGAACGAGGGGAAAAAGTAGCGTCTTATAGTCCGGAAATTACGGTAGTTCAAGACTTTCGTTGATTTGAAAACATCACTGCACATCATTATAGCAGCGACAGTCTCCATCTTAAAGATCTAAAAAAAAACTATTTGGGAATGTCCGGCGGGCCAGATTGAAAAGCTTAGCAGGCCTTCATTTTCCCAAGTCTGTTTTAGACGAAACATGTCATCAGACTTATTCTACTGGGTTTTCTTTCTACAGAGCAGCCTGTTTAAGTCCACCAACTCATCAAGTACTAGTCCACTGTGTTCTCATGACTAAAAAAAAAGTGCTCGCTTAAGTCAACGTCAACCGCTTTTGGTGACTTAAAATTTGGGATCAGCTGATGTTTTGAGAAAAAAAGGAGGGTCCTATATCCATGTCAATAATGTTTTGGTTGGCCAAGTCAGCTGGTAGAGTAGAAATTAACATAAAATGGTGTAAATAGCTGCTGCATTGTTGGGTCTTTCCTCCAATGTCGTACCTTCTACGAATGCACTGCTGCAGTTCTCTTCCCTCGGGTGAAACACCTGCAAGTGTCATTCGTTTCTCTCCACCTTGTTGTAACCGGTGTGAGGCTGATGCAATGTTACCTAAGGAATCAACTGACTGAAATGAGAGCTTCAGACAACCGTCAGTGTTTTTTTTTTGTTTTGTCTGTTATTACCGACGTCTGAACATTTTAAAAACTTGTCTGACCTGTACCTCCTAATGTCCTGTTTATCTGGAGCTCATTTTATGTATTTTGTTTACAAGTTTGATCATTAACATTTAGCAAAAGTGCTACTGTGCTTAGTTTGTTTCAACAAATGATTAGGATTGCTGCTCTGTATGTTATCTGAGGAATTCTGGCTGGTATCGTCATACACCTGTTTCAAAATTGCCTCTTGTAAAGCTCCAAACCTTCAATATTACACATTTGCACAATAAACCTCTGATTGGAAGCTATGTTATGTCCATTGACTAATGTGTTAGTAGTAATATTTAAGGGTCATTCCACCAAATGGGTGCCTTTTTAAAAATCAAACTTATATTTGTCTTTTTTTCAACTCCAAATCTCAATACCCATTGTGTAAAATGGCCCACTATCCTATTGCAGATCTGAGTAACGGGACAGGGGTTTTAGAATAGAATTGGCAAATAACTACAAAAGTACACTTCATTAACGGGTGTTACAAAAAAGATCAGTTAGAATAATACATAATGTTGGATATAGAGAACATACAAACCCTTTATTTATTGAATCAAAAATACTGAAATTCCACAACATAGTGAATTTGCAAACAGCTAAAATTATACACAAAGCAAACTATAATCTGCTACCCAAGATTATACAATAATTCTTCTCAACTAAAGAGGAGAAGTATAATCTTAGAGAAAAATGTAATTTAAAGCATTTATACGCACGTACAACACTTAAGACCTTTAGTATATCAGTATTTGGAATTAAATTATGGAATGGACTAAGCAAATAAATCAAACAATGTACTAATATAATCCTCTTCAAACTTAAAGTGTTTACAAAGTTGAAGAACCATGATAAACATTCTGAATGTATCTCATCCATCCATTCATTTTCTAGATCAGTGTTTGTCAACCTTTTTTGGGCCAAGGCACATTTTTTGTGTTGAAAAAATCCAGAGGCAGACCACCAGCAGAAATCATTAAAAAACAAAACTCAGTTGACAGTAAAAATTTGTCGCAATTGTTGGATATGACTTTAAACCATAACCAAGCATGCATCACTATAGCTCTTGTCTCAAAGTAGGTGTACTGTCACCACCTGTCACATCACGCCATGACTTATTTAGAGTTTTTTTCTATTTTCCTTTGTGTAGTGTTTTAGTTCTTGTCTTGCGCTCCTATTTTGGTGGCTTTTTTCTCTTTTTTTGGTATTTTCCTGTAGCAGTTTCATGTCTTCCTTGGAGCGATATTTCCCGCATCTACTTTGTTTTAGCATTCAAGAATATTTCAGTTGTTTTTATCCTTCTTTGTGGGGACTTTGTTGATTGTCATGTCATGTTCGGATGTACATTGTCTTTGCTCCACAGTAAGTCTTTGCAGTCGTCCAGCATTCTGTTTTTGTTTACTTTGTAGCCAGGTCAGTTTTAGCTTTGTTCCACATAGCCTTCCCTAAGCCTCAATGCCTTTTCTAAGGGGCACTCACCTTTTTTTAATTTTTGGTTTAAGCACTAGACACCTTTTTTACCTGCACGCTGCCTCCCGCTGTTTCCGACATCTACAAAGCAATTAGCTACCAGCTGCCACCTACTGATATGGAAGAGTATTACACGGCTAGACAGCACCGACACTCAACACATTTTTCAGATTATAATTACTGTGTGTCGCTGCACAGTGGTTGAAAAACACTGTTCTAGATAATCTTACTTATCTCACCATATGAAATATAACTTACTTCACCAATTATTTTTTATTGTTATTACCTATGGAGTGTATTGTGAATAAATCGAGAACAGGAAGTGAACAAACGTTTTAGCAACTGCTATGTAAAGGAAAAGGCGTAGGATTGAATAAGCTCTGCTTCTTCCTACTCCTTTTCGTTGAATAGGGAAACTGGAAATTGTGATGTATCATGTTGTATGCGTGCATGTTCCAAATAAACTCAAAGTCCACTCAACTCAAATACGACATGCCACATGGCATACATGCTAATAGCATGTTGAAAGTAAGCACATGACATGACAGGAAGGCAACATTCTTCCATGCAGACATGACAAAAGCACCTTCAGTTGCATCAGCCAGCACAGTCAATGGAGTGGCGGGCTCGGCTATAACTGACAGGCGGCTTGTCCAATGGGAACGAAGCTTTGAATACACGCTGGTGCGTGTGGACCAATCGGCGCTCAGCGTTGGGCGTGTCCGCGGATTCTCCGCTTTCCTTCTGGTCGAGAAGCGTGGGGAGTCAGCAGTGTGTTTGGATCCTAAACCGACTCTTTCTGCGGCATTTGCGGCTAACGTGAGTATCAACGTTCGGGGGAAATCAACACAATGTACTTTTAGTATTCTGGAAGTCCGCGCATTTGGAGTTGAAAGTCCATTTGGGCTGAACGTAGTCGGCTAGCCGGTGTACTAGCTAACACTTAGCTAGCTAACGTCAGGTTGCTGTGTGCTGCAGTAACATAAGCTGTCAATTATTCAGTGAGCTACACTCGTTTAAAAGCCACTTTGGTTATTATTAAGTTGAGTTCGAAAATGCGTATTAAGTTCATATTGGCACGATTTAAGATGCCCAAAAAGGAGTAGGAAGAAAGTGTGTTATTTGGTGTTCAAAATCCAAATAGTCCAGTTGCGATCGATTGAATGCCCTGTTTATACATTGACCTGGATGAATGAGAACATCCACTGACTATATTTTAACATATACCAGTTTCTTATTTTTATATTAGAAAAATACAATTATAAAAATACTTTGTACATTTTATATGATTTTTTAGATATTTTTTTTATATGTTAGATAGGGCTGCATCTAACAATTAATTTGATAATCTATTAATCTGTCGATTATTACTTCGATTAATAATCGGATAAAAGAGATAAACTACATTTCTATTCTTTCCAGTATTTTATTGGAAAAAAAACAGCATACTGCCACCATACTTGTTTTGATTATTGTTTCTCAGCTGTTTGTACATGTTGCAGTTTATAAATAAAGGTTTATAAAAAAATTTTTAAAAATAAAATAAAAAATTGCCTCTGCGCATGTGCATAGCATAGATCCAACGAATCGATGACTAAATTAATCGCCAACTATTTTTATAATCGATTTTAATCGATTAGTTGTAGCAGCCCTAATTAGACTTAGACAAACTTTAATGATCCACAAGGGAAATTGTTCCACACAGTAGCTCAGTTACAAAGGATGGAAAGTGTAAGGATGGAAAGAATAAATAGGTCAAAGGTAGACAAAAAATGTACCATAGTAGCAATATAAAATGTAACATATATGTAATATTTACATATTGTATATACAGTATATAATATATACTGATATATTATTATATTATATTATATTTGTATATAATATATACAATAAATAAAAAAATCCCAATTACCATATACCGTATTTTTCGGATTATAAATCGCTCCGGAGTATAATTCGCACCGGCCGAAAATGCATAATAAAGAAGGAAACAAACATGTATAAGTCGCATTTTTGGGGGAAATTTATTTGATAAACCCAACACCAAGAATAGACATTTGAAAGGCAAATTAAAATAAATAAAAAATATTGAACAACAGGCTGAATAAGTGTACGTTATATGACGCATAAATAACCAACTGAGAACGTGCCTGGTATGTTAACGTAACATATTATGGTAAGAGTCATTCAAATAACTATAACATATAGAACATGCTATACGTTTACCAAACAATCTGTCACTCCTAATCGCTAAATCCCATGAAATCTTATACGTCTAGTCTCTTACGTGAATGAGCGAAATAATATTATTTGATATTTTACGGTAATGTGTCAATAATTTCACACATAAGTCGCTCCTGAGTATAAGTCGCACCCCCGGCCAAACTATGAAAAAAACTGCGACTTGTAGTCCGAAAAATACGGTACAATATTACAGTATATGTAACAGCTGCAGCATAAAATAAAGAGTAGATCCAGCAGAAAATATACATTATAAACAAAGAGAGGTAGCTAACATAGAAGCGGTCAGGTAATAGACAGATATCATCTATTGCTGTATGGCGAGTGATTATACATTATACATGATTATAATTATAATTATCCAGCCATCCATCCAATTTCTTATAATATTATAATTATAATATCATTATGCATATTATAATATTAAATACTAATAGCTGGTTAATCACACATTAGTCAACATCATACTTTGGACATATTAGCTGTCACCTTGTAATGAAGAAGGTTGTTCACGGTTTTTTACTGCTGCCTCAGCTGATGCATTCATTTTCTAACACTCTTTAGTGACCGGCCTGTTCTCAGATGGGGAAGTTTCCATCTCATTACTCTCAATGACTTTTCACCTTCCATGGTTGTCAGCCCTGTGGCTTAGTAGTCAGGCCCGGGCCGTGACTGTTTACCTTCGCTTGTGGGCCCCAGAGAGCTCCAGGCTTGCAGCTGCCTGGTTTCCTTTGCTTACCAGTTTATGAATGAACACAGTGCAATAATAGGGACTTGTAATTAAAGAGAGCTCCATGCTCTTAATGACGCATATGGGGGTAGGTGTGTTGTGTTTTAAAGTATTTCCAAATGGATGCGCATGTGGTGTTCAAATAATGTAACTGTAGTAGCTGTTCGTCAATACAAAGTTTTCAAATCAAGCTTCACTTAAATCAAATCAAAAGTTTCCACTGCTGCACCGTGTTGTAGTGTACAGGGACGGGAAGATGATTTTCAAAACAAAGTATGATTGAAATGTAAATGTGGTTTATTCATCCAAAATCAAGCAAACAAATTAATGTACCTTTCCCATAACGTTAAAAATATTTTCCCACTCGGTTGCATACTGGTCCCTTACCGACAGCCTTTATATTATATTCATAATGTTGCCAAATGAAACAAAAATAATACAAGAAGAAAGAAAACACCTCAACTAATCAGAAAACAGAATAACTAAAATATGATTGTGAAATTTAATTTACTAGAGTAATGAACACTAAATAGCCTAAATGCTACAAAATATGTAAATAGCTCCAGCAGTAACTTTTTTGGGGAAAAAAACAAAACAGCCAGAGCAAGTTAATCTAATTAGTAAATACAAAACTAATGAACTCTAAATAGCCTAAATGCTACAAAATATGTAAATAGCTCCAGCAGTAACCTTTGGCAAAAATACCCAAACAGGGAATATGTACATTTGAGTACCATTTTTACATGACAACATTTTCAAGTTTCAAGTTTATTCCAAATACCATATTACAAATTACAACAGTAGTGAACACAAATATATATATATATATATATATATATATATATATATATATATATATATATATATATATATATATATATATATATATATATATATATATATATATATATATATATATATATATTTATTTATTTATTTATTTATTTTTGGTCCGGTCCAGCTTCTCAGGCAAATCATATAGTTGATGTAGATGCCCATATAGGCTGTTCAGATTTACTTTACAAAAGAGAAGTGTAGGATGCTTCTCTTGTTGCCTTATTTGTATTTGACCACTACTGTTTTCTGCTTATTTGTTACAGTGTGGCAGGACACCTCTGCCTCTGTTTCACTTTATGTTGCTGGTAAATAATATGGGTGTAGTAGTAGGCTAAAGTTAAATTATTTAGTATGCACTGATTAAAGGGGCAGAGCTTTAAGAGACATTTTAGCTTTTATATTTTATTAGATGTATTTTTTGTAAGAACCACAATTAATATATATATTTTAGTGAATAACTTATTGTTCAAATCTGTATATAAATATGTACATAAAGTGTTGTAATTATATTGTAAAATGGATGGATGGATGGATGGACGTTTAAAACAAAACTGTTATTATTAATTAGTAAGTATACATTTTTTTAGCCTTTTTAGAGAAAATCATATCATTGTAGTAAATTATGCAAATTACTCGATTATGTCATGGTGACCACGCCCATAGTCACGCCCATAGTCACGCCCCCACCGCCACAGGTATCTTGGCAGTTTATGGGAAACACTGGTGGTAAGTGAAAGGGTCCCCCAGATAAGCTAGAAGAAGCTTTTGGCAGGAGGTCATTTTCAACTAAAACCTTTGACTGAACACAGAAACGTTGTGGTCCCCATCTAAATGTAAAAAAAAAAACGTTGCAGCTAGGGATGGGTACCTTTCACATTTTGATACAGTACCAATTTCTGGTACGTGGGGATCTATACCGGTACTCAATGGTGCCAATTTTCAGTACTTTTTGTGTGTGTTCATGTAGTAATAATTGTTAATTTCATTTGTTTAATGATAACATTTTCGACACTGTCCTAAGTGTGTTTCTATAGTCTTTTCCCAACATACTTGGCCAATAAGTCTGATTCTGATTTGGATTAAGTTGAATGTCTAAGTCTTGTCTTTTGTTGAGCCGTACAAAGTGTTTATTCTTTAAGTATTGTAATTATCAAACGGCTGTTTGATTAAAAGGTGCATCTTAGTTGTAGTTTTGACTGACATATTTGGAGGTGTTGAACTCACTATGTAAAATTGGCAATGGTAATCAGTAGCACATATATGGCATATTCAATGGAAATTAGCATCGAGGTAGTGTATATTAGTCTTTCCCATTTGCATCTTTTCCAATTCTACTTTCGAGCACTTTCTATCGGGCATGCTTGCTTGGTTGGCATTGAAAATTGCAACATTACTTAAAGTCTACGAATATGCCTTTTTTGCCCATTGAGTGCTTTAGCTGGTGCTGAGACTGCAACTGGATCTGACATCTCGTGCAGCAAAGGTACCGCCATATAGAGGGCTTTGGAATTTTGGTTAATGTATCCTGCAATGCATTGCCAGCAGCCATATTGAAAGGCTAGCGTCATTGTTCACGATAGCGCTACAAACACGTAATATTTCCAAATTAATCAGTGGAAATAACATGGAGTAATACTGGGAGTCATCCGATAAGAATTCCCTTCGTTGTTATAAGGAGAAAGCAACAGTAATCGGATGCAAGGCGTCAAGGCGAGGGTCATGCACTTTGAGAAACGATCCGACCCAAGTTTAACACCCTTGGTAATCACGGATAACCACTTTAATGTCATCTCAGTACACTGTGATTGTAAGGTAGGACTGGGAGAATGTTGTTCTCGTGTAGGTTCAGTTTTGTTTCATGTGGAGGCTACAGTCTGGATGAGAGAAGTGAGTACAGTATCCATTATCATGTCAACTACTATCAATGTTCTTCGACCAATCACATGAAGTTGATGCAAAGTGCAGCCGTCATTTATTTAAAATTAATTTCCGTTTACAAAAATGTCTTAATTGCCTGAAATGAAATGACTTGAACAAACACAAAGTCGTTATAGCACGTCACATCTGATCGGAGCAGCAATCCATGCTCGCCTTTGCCATTCACTCTTCTTTTAACCACTTCCGTTTGTCCAGGAATACGCTTAGGAACGCATAAAAGCTAGTAATACCTCTCCCACTTCGATTGTGGCAGTTGACAATTACACACGTCGTCGGCATTATGAGTATCACTCGATGAACGATCAGCAACAATGGGCATGTTTACAAATGAAGGGTTCTAATATGGCCAATGGCAATGCATTGTGGGACATGTACAAACATCCGAAGCCCTCTATAGTACCGTTTTTTTTACGCAAATTAGAACTATTTAGTGCAGACAGAATTTGGTCAGTACCTATAAAAGTACTGAATTCGGTACTATCCATAATATATATGATATGAAATACAATTTGATATTTGTGTAAAACTGCACTGCTAATGCTGTATTTTAAGGGTCTCTAACCTTTTTTTGAAACGTGGTCTGGTTAATGTAGGCAATATTTTTATGGGCCAGCCTTCCACGTGTGGCAGATAAATACAGCAAAAATAAGCACATGAAAAATACAACTCACTATAACGCTACATTAGTGGGAGTGTTGGGCTGTTTTCTTCGTGATGAGATGAGGGCTGCAGATGGAAATTAGCCTTTGGCTGCAATCCGGCATATTTAAATTTTTTTGTATTCATTAATGTACATTGTCCCATGTAACAAACATATAACAAATGGCAACTTCATATCAGGCCTTTTACAATTAATCTATGAACAAGCTTATTGGTGTGTCTTGTGGGACAGGCGAAAGTTAAGTCATTGAAAATGTGGTTGTTTCTAAGTTATTAGATGTATCAGTGCAGCCCCGTACCAAATGCGTCACAGGGTTGGGGACCACTCCTTTAATTGTATACAGTAAAGTGTTGTATCCAGGGAAAAACTGTAAATTTTTCCTGGTCTGAATTACATAATAAGTGTAATTGTTGTTTATTGTGTTTAGGCTTCAAATTTAGAATAAACTAATATTAATACAATCCAACCTGTATGTTACTTGAGCTACAGATTATTCAATGAGCGTCACATATTCCCTGAAGCCCAAATATTTTTCAAAGCGAATTTGCACAAAGCAGGATGATTGTTTTTATTTGCGTTTTATTGTAATTTATTTGATTGCTGCATTCGGCAACAGCTAGGCCTCACTAGATTCCAGTGCAGCTGCTGCTTCATGGAAATAGTCAAGGGCTTCAAGGTTTCCCCATATTGGCAATACTCATGTGGCGGTGAAGGCTTGCTAGAGGCTTGGCCAACATGACATCCTCATAAATGACGTCATGATTAATTTAATCGGTGATGATGCATATACTTTCTTACACATGTATTTAAAAACACTTGTGTTACTAGTATTAACCTTTGTTTTTTGTTTTTTATCTCATTTTGCTCTATTTTTCAATTGTTGCTGCTTATTGTAAAAGGTAACACAGGATACACTATATTCTGCCCTCCGTAAATGTTGAAATTTAGTTTGGCCAAATATGTAAACAGTCCTTTAAATTAGAGATGAAAAAAATCACTTGAGGTGGTTTATTGATATTCTCCACAATGACGTCACTGTAAAACTAAGCACACTGAGGAAAGTACATTATATACATGTAAAGTGCACATACCTGAATAAAACAGGTTTAATTAATAATACAGTTTAGAATAAACGAAAAAAAAGCAATACACGTTTACAGGATGAAGGTTGGCCCTAATGCTAACGTATAATGGACGAGCTTATTGACAGGCTAACGAAAATTTGCAAGGCCAATTGCAGAGCCATATATAGAAAAACAATCATTCACACTCCCATTCACACCAATGGGCAATTTAAAGTCTCCAATGATCCTAACATGCATATGTTTGGAAAAGTGTGAGAAAAGCCACACACGCACAGGAACATGCAAACTCCACACAGAGATGTCCAGGTTCGAAGACGCAGACGGAGTGAAGTTTGACGTTAGGGTCGGCAGTAATGTCAAAATTATGGTAGATTTCACAGGCTTGAACAAGAAATGCACTAATTAACTTGAAATACTTTTCTCATGAACTTTCTCTCCTTGCTTCAGCAAAGTGCCGATTCAGATGCACGTTTTTCCAAAATAAAACATAGAGGAACATTATGATATTTGAGATGTGTGTAAATAATAGAATGTATAATCTATGTCCATCCATACAGTATATCACAAAAAAAATACAAAAAACACTCATTTTTTAGGGTGTGGCGGCTTTTATTTTGCTGTGGCGGTACGCCAGGCTCAATTACATTTAAGGAGAACCCCGGGGCTAATTTGTAGTTGACATATCAAAGAATGTCACAGAGAAAAAGCTTGTTAGAATACACAGCTACTTGACTGCAGGCGGGAATCTTGAACTTCATTATCAGTCGATTATAGGTACAAAGCTTTTTATATTTATCAAAATACTGTATATTGTCTTTGGCTTTCTTAGTCTTTGTTAATTGAGGGTTTTTATGATTTATATAATTACAAAACAGTATTTATTTCGCATCTGTGCAGTATTGTTTGTGATTGTGATGGTATGTCTGTTGATGTACTGTTTGCTTTATTGTGGTTTTTGGGGGATTGATGGCACAGTTGCTGAGTCCAAGACACATTTCCCTGAGTGGGAGAATAAAGTACCGGTATATGGTTTTGATTTGTATTGCGATGCTAGAATCTGAAATCAATAAGGCCAAGAATGTTCATGTTGATGGTGCCATCAAGATCGGTTGAATTAGACTTACTGCAAAACAACAGGCTTCAACATGCTATGACATGTTATGTGACTGTTTCATGTTCAATACATAAACGCCATGTTCTTTATTCCATAGAGCTGATTCGGAATGGATTCTTCTTTGAGTGCAGCTCAAATCCGCCAGAAGTTCATTGACTTCTTCCACCGTTATGAACACCAGTATGTGCACTCGTCATCCACCATCCCTATGGACGACCCCACGCTGCTGTTTGCCAATGCTGGCATGAACCAGGTAAACTGTGTTTACTTATGTTGTGATAGGACACCACATTATTGTGACTTGACATTGACATGGCATTGAGTTATTCTACATACATTGGTACCTCAGTTTTCCAGTTCCCAAAAGTCAGACGAAAACCGAATTGTCCAAAAAAAAACTATTTTACATCAGAAATAATGTAATTCAAAAGTAATATAAGCACAAAACACATTTTATAGAGTATACTTGTAGATTTTGGGCAGAAAACAATGTGAAATGCATATTAACGATGAATGAAATGGATAAATGAACATTGAACGCCCATTTAAGTACCCGTAGAGTGGAAAAACAAGTTGACTTTCAGTGTTTCCCATAAACTGCCAAGATACCTGTGGCGGTGGGGGCCGTGGCTATGGCCGTGGTCACCATGACATCATCGATTAATTTGCATAATTTACTACAATGATATGATTTTCTCTAAAAAGGCTCAAAAAATTTATACTTACTAATTAATAATAACAGTTTTGTTTTAAACGTCCATCCAACCATCCATCCATTTTACAATATAATTACAACACTTTATGTACATATTTATATACAGATTTGAACAATAAGTTATTCACTGAAATATATTTATTAATTGTGGTTCTTACAAAAAATATATCTCATAAAATATAAAAGCTAAAATCTCTCTTAAAGCTCTGCCCCTTTAATTAGTGCGTACTAAATAATTAAACTTTAGCCTACTACTACAACCATATTATTTACCAGCAACATAAAGTGAAACAGAGGCAGAAGTGTCCTGCCACAGTCAGTAACAAATAAACAGAAAACAGTAGTGGTCAAATACAAATAAGGCAACAAGAGAAGTATCCTACACTTCTCTTTTGTAAAGTAAATCTGAACAGCCTATATGGGCATCTACATCAACTAACGTATTTTCCGGACTATAAGCCACACCTGACTATAAGCCGCACCAGCTAAATTTAGGAGAAAATACAGATTGCCGCAGGGTTTTGATGTGTAATTACCGTAGTATATAGGGGTTCCTGCTACCACGGAGGGGATTGTCGGGACAGAGATGACTGTTTGGGAACGCAAAGCGTCCTATTTATTAACAATAAATCTTTCAATCATTCAATCAAACTTTCACATCTTTGACATGGCAGACAGCATTCATGCAGAGTACAAATAATACAACGGTGCAAAGTAATACAAAGTGCTCGCCTGTACGTTATCAAAATAACCAGCCTACCGGTATATGAAAAGTCAGTCTTTAATCATTGTGTCATCGTCTTCCTCCTGCGTACTAAAACCACCGAAATCCTCTTCGTCGGTGTCGGAGAAGAACAGGCCGTAAATAAGCCGCACCGTTGTATAAGCCGCAGGGACCAGAACGAGGAGAAAAAGTAGCGGCTTATAGTCCGGAAATTACGGTATATGATTTGCCTGAGAAGCTGGACAGGACAAAAAAAAAAAAAAAAAAAATTTTTTTTTAAATTTGTGGCGGACGTAATTCTTTCGTGCGGGCCGCCACAAATAAATGAATGTGTGGGAAACACTGACTTTATATGCTTAATTGTGTTTCATTCTATCCAGTAAACCATATCCAATCGTATTTACAATCAGCAAAGTATGTAAAAACACAGTTTAAACATTACAAAATGCCACAAATTCAGTCATCCATTTTGAAAATTTCGCGCCGAATACCTTTGGCTATTACCGGAGATTGACGTCACAATGGGAACGTTTCTGCACTCTGACCATACTATCCGAGCAGTCATTCTGGAAATATGCAAACATTACAGAAAGATGTGCTGTCTGTCATTCACAATCCCTATACAAGACATTAACACATATTTTTCTTTTTGTTATGCATTCTAAGTCGAAAATAAATAAATACATAAAAAGTTCACTAACAATGTAGTCAATGGGGGCTCTCTATTTCACCCACAAAACCATCTAAATAACCATCCAAAACCCGCCAACAATATTCTATATACATATTGTGACCTGAATAGTAACCAAATATTAGCAATGTTATTATAAGCGCTAACGCAGACAAACTATTTCTTAGTTCTTAGCGTCTCACTCACACTTTCAGCGAAGTGTAGGACTGAATCTTAAGTGTCACACTCAGAGCTGAATTACGACATTACTATGTGCCGTAAACGGAATTTTAGGTGACGTCATTTCTGTGTCCATAGAAATGACCAATCACGGAAGGGAATCCGTTGTCTAAGAATAAAGAAATATCTTGGAAATATTTAAGTGGACAATGGGAGTGTATATTTTGACAATAAACTACAAAATAATACAAAACAAACTAGTCCCCGCCGGCACTCACGCTACCGCTCCCTCTCTTCTATCGCCCACACATTCACTGACGTCACTCACCTCACGGCCACACACATACGCTACTGTCATAACATTTTCTTTCCAATTCATTAATTAGGCAACTAATTTGAAACTGGTGTGGGTGGCTCTATATATACTAGCCCACTGCAGCCACATGCAGAAATCAACAAAGAATCGAAAAGTATTAAATCTGTGACAAAAATAATATCCGCTCTTGTCTAAACGATACCGTTTGATCAGCTGCTCGTCATCAAAAAAAACAAAAAACATTGTTCCGTTCCCTGAACGTTCGCGCACGTTTCTCTCGCCTCAGTGCCATCCCCTGCTGGCAACTCCTAACCACTTAAGACACCTCTGAAGGTCTCTTAAATATCGTGGAGAGTAGGAGTGGTTCTTAGACTTAAGAACGTTGATAAAAAGCTTTTATTCTTAAGTTTGAGAGTAGGACTAAATTTCGCAAATTCTCAGGACTTAAGTGTAAAATGGCACTCTAAGAAGCTTGATAAGTACGGCCCCTGGTCTCCTGGCCATTTTTATCTGTTTCCCCATGCCCCATGGTCCCGTTGTTTTCGACATGTTTGTTTTGCAACATCCTTGAATCCCTTAGTCATGCTTAGACAATCAAAACATTTTGTAGACTGGTCGGCACGACTCCATATTCAACTTTGTCCTACATCTGGTCTATTCAATGGTATAGAATAGAAGAGAAATGAAATGAGCAGACATTCTTAATAGACTCGAAATATAGTTCAAAGGTCAGAAATTCTACTACAGCAGCTTTGTGTTATTAGAGTAAACATTGCAACATTTTCTTGTCACATTTCACCTGTTTGCTCTTTTATACCACTAAACATATGTTTTTTAATTTTTTTTAATCGTATTTTTAAAATGTGCCGTGGGGCCGTTAAAAAATGACCTGCGGGCCACAAATGGCCCCCTGGCAGCACTTTGGACGCCCCTGCCTTAAAGCAAGTCAGCACATTTGTAGTTTTTTGTGCGGCAGGAACCCTCCTCAAAATTCCTTCGTGCCAGTAAAAGCGATACAGACCCCCTCAGGCCATGACAGAGGTGTCGTTCAACTACGGTAGTTATAAGTCAGTGCTTCTCCGATGTTTTCTGTTACGCCCACCCCTTAGGAAGAAGAAAATATTTTGCGCCCCCCACTCTCCACCGTCACTATAAATAGTGTAATTTGTCTATAAAATTAAAGTTAACTATACCTCTGTTAAACATTGTAAGCTTATTAACATTAAAGGAAACAACAACTTTCCTTCTCTCCCACCAGGAGAGCCGCTCGAACGTCACCATTGTACTTAGCTTCGGGTTTGTTCTTAAATTCAAGTGTTTCTCACATTCTTTATCAAAGTGCTGGCAGTCCACCTTTCATTTGGCCCAAAGAAACATCACTTTTCCCTTTATTAAAGACTGTTGTTGGTAATACACAGATGTCACCTTTGCCACACAGAAGTCACCTTTGTAATTTGCCAAGTTTTTTCTGAAATTCAATAGTGTTGCTCACATTCTTTATCGAAGTGCTGGCACAGGAGCAATAACATGAATAATCATAATTCAGAATAAACCACAAATTAGGTGCAATGTTTACCCAACTGCAGTACAAACTGCCCCGTGAAACTGTCTCTTTCTCTCGTTTAGTTCAAGCCCATCTTCCTCAACACTATCGATCCGTCCCACCCCATGGCCAGGCTACGTCGTGCAGCCAACACCCAGAAGTGTATCCGTGCAGGAGGAAAACATAACGACCTGGACGATGTGGGCAAAGACGTGTACCATCACACCTTCTTTGAAATGTTGGGATCCTGGTCCTTTGGTGACTACTTCAAGGTACAATGGCTCTTTTGTGATAATAGCATTCTTACACTGGAGTGGCTAAAACTTTTTGCTACAATTAATGTTTGCATTGATGCAAATCTTAATAACTTTGATTCCCCACCCGCTGTATGCTGGGATATCTTGCTTATTCTATCTGTTTTGCACGCCATCCTTCTGGAGAAACCAACTATCCTCTTATTATTTCTTCCACTGTCTTGTCATTCCCTTATTGCGCAACCTTCCACTGCGTGATGCAGCAACTGGCCTGTAAGATGGCTTTGGAACTGCTGACCGAGGAGTTTGGCATTTCCATCGACCGCCTGTATGTTACCTACTTTGGGGGTAACGAGGATGCAGGGCTGGAGGCTGACCTGGAGTGCAAAGAAATCTGGATGGCTCTCGGGTGAGTGAAGTTTGTGGAATAATTGGCATTGTATCCATTTTACACAGGAGTACTTCAATTTATAAGCTGAATTGGTTCTAGTCTCCATTACTGCAATAGCATTCTCTACGGTCTTCCAAGCTAAACCCTTAATAAACTTCAGTGTATTCAAAACTCCGTTGCCCGCCTTCTCACTCACACTCGGTCCCGCGACAGCATCACGCCCATCCTCCAAAACCTCCATGGGCTTCCAATTCAACATCACCTACATTTTAATATCCTCAGACTCATTTTCAAAGCACTGCATAATCTGTCTCCCCCCCTAACTCACAGACCTGCCCCACCTGTACTCCCAAACCAGTCCCCTCGCTTCTGACGCCAACCTCCTTTCCCCACCCTCATTGGCCAAGCACCGGACCTGGGGGAACAAAGCTTTAAGCGTTGCTGCCCCCGCCCTCTAGAACTCCCGACCCTGCTTATCGTATTCTCTTAACTCGACTTTTTTGCTGATTGTAAATTGTCTGAGTTTTTTATTATTATTATGGAGCGCCTAACTCAAAGCACTTGTATCTCAAATCAACGTCACACACAATTGCTTGGCCGGTCTCTAGCCATAAGCTAATGCTAGATATTAAGACCAGATAATTTGGCTCTCACATGGTTCACTGTGACATTTGATGCACCAACTAATACCGTGGCTGCTTGTAGCAAAAATGTTTGTTTGCATCATAAAGCACAACAATTAGCAGAGAGACAGCTTATCCAAAAACACTCTTAAATTCAAAAATATTGAAATTCAACGACTTGTTTCATTTGCTAACAGCTAAAATGATGTACAAAGCAGACTATAACCTGCTACCCAATAATGTACAACAATTCTTCTCAACAAAAGAGGACAAATACTGTATAACCTTAGAGGAAAATCTAATTTAAAACATTTTTATGCACGTGCAGCACTTAAGACCTTTAGTATATCAGTATGTGGAATTGAATTATGGATTGGATTAAGCAAGAAAATCTAAAACACTAATATGATTTAGTTTAAGAGACTGTTCAAACTACAAGTGTTCACAAAGTACAAAGAAAAATAATTATGATAAACATCCTGAACCTTTTAAAAAAAATACATATTCTCATTTATCTTCTAGGTGAACCAAAAATTACTTAACTATTTATTTATGACAACTTTAATTATTGTGTAAATGGGTTATTTTTTTTAGAGCGCTTTTCTACCTTCAAGGTACTCAAAGCACTTTGACACTTTTTCCACATTCACCCATTCATACACACATTCACACACCGATGGCGGGAGCTGCCATGCACGGCGCTAACCATGACCCATCAGGAGCAAGGGTGAAGTGTCTTGCTTAAGGACACCACGGACGTGACTAGGATGGCGGAAGCTGTGGATCGAACCAGGAACCCTCAAGTTGCTGGCATGGCCGCTCGACCAACCAAGCCACACCGCCCCGTGTATATGTTTATATGTCTAATATTTACTTATGTATTTAATATTTGTTTACGTCCTTATTGTATATTAATTTATCACTCATTTATTTATTCACTGTTCTGTTACAGAGAACAAAGAAATGGGATAAAACTGCTCTTGTTATGAAAAGGGGTAGGATTAAATAAAACCTGTTTCTTCCTACTCCTTTTCGGACATGCTGTAATGAAACAACTGGAAATATGTGATGCATTACATTGTATTTGTATGTTCGAAAAAAAAAAAAAAAATAAATAAAAAATAATAATAAACATTACATAAACAGTTAATGCTTACAATAACAAGTCACATTGTTTGGTCAATCAAAAGTTTTGATGCTCATTAATGTGTGCCAATGGGAAATAATCTAGTCCTGCATGCTGTCTTTCTGTTAGCGTGGCGGAAGCGCGCATCCTGCCAGGCAGTATGAAGGACAATTTCTGGGAGATGGGAGACACCGGTCCCTGCGGTCCCTGCAGTGAGATCCACTATGACCGCATTGGAGGGAGAGACGCCGCCCACCTGGTGAACATGGATGACCCCAACGTCCTAGAGGTCTGGAACCTGGTGTTCATCCAGTTCAACAGGTAGCGCACACGCACACACCACCAAAGCAAAAAACAACAACTAACAAGGACGTCTCACTTAAATGTATGTCTCAGAATTTTCACCTGCTCGTCTTAGGGAGTCGGAGACATTGCTGAAACCGCTGCCCAAGAAGAGTATTGATACGGGGATGGGTCTGGAGCGCTTGGTGTCTGTATTGCAGAACAAGATGTCCAACTATGACACTGACCTCTTCGTCCCATACTTTGAAGCGATTCAGAAGGTATGTAAATAAATATCCTAATTTATAATATATTCCTGGTCAGTGTAAACCAGAGGTTTCAAACTTCACAAACCCACATCTTTTTAGGTATTTGATCTCAAGCCATGTACAACTACTTACTGCACACTTAAAAAAAAAACAAATGTTTATGTGATTTATGACTACTGTTTGTTTTTTTTGACAATAGGGTGCACCGGATTATATAAGGCACACTGCTGATGAGCGCGTCTATTCATGTCTATTTTCATACAAAAGGCACACCATCATAAGGCGCATTAACGGGTTCATATTCAGATTTTTTTTTCCTACATATAAAACACTTCCTTGTGGTCTGCATAACATATAATGGTGGTTCTTTGGTCAAAATGTTGCATAGATTATGTTTTACAGACCATCTTCAGGATGCGTCTTATCTACATGGCTTCACTTTGACAGTGTATTCTCCCCGTCATCTTTGTTGTACTACTTAATATTAGAAATGGCAACAACGGAAGATGAATGCCCCACAATAAAAGGGTAGAGAAAAAGAAGGAGCTTATTGACTACGGCGTGAACTCCAATTGAAGACGTGCGCAAATTATCGGGATTTATGCAGATCCCAAATCCACATTAGCAGGTACCAATAGGTATGAGAATTTGGTTTTGCACAATATTGCAAAACAAAACACCAGATAATGTCTCCGAATTAGTGCCATTTTGGGGTCCTTATACACACACCACAATAATACCCATATGTTTAAGGACAGTACGTCTGACTACAGTAGCCATAATGATCCATGTTCCATCTTGGTAGCTTACCAAAGTTGTAATAAAACATTTTGACAGATTTTTTAGCGCCGTGTCCATGTGTAATGTTGTGTATTCTCAATGAAACATCAAAGTTTTGGTGTTGCTTGCTTGCGGGTACATGCTAGCGTCATTTATTGAAAAGGCTTCAACCTGCAGTCCACATGTTTCTCTTATGTGGGACTGCCATCTACTGGTCACACTTATCATTACACCTAGTACCACAGAAAATTGCTTCAAGGTCGGTAAACACAAACAGGAATTAATACGTACATTAGGCGCAGCGGGTTATAAGACGCACTGTCGATTTTTGAGAAAATTAAAAGATTTTAAGTGTGCCTTATAGTCCGAAAAATACAGTACAAATTATGCTTGTTTCAGGGCACTGGTGCCCGACCATACACTGGTAAAGTAGGGGCAGAGGATGCGGATGGTGTTGACATGGCTTACCGTGTGCTGGCTGACCACGCTCGCACCATCACTATTGCCCTTTCAGATGGTGGGCGGCCTGACAACACCGGGAGAGGGTAAGGATTTTTTTTAATGTGAATTATTTTACAACTTTACGTAAGAATAATTAGTCTTGATTAGCTGTTAATTGTGTTAAAATGTGAGAGTAAATGGTTTGTGTTTTCCATGTCATTCAGCTACGTGTTGCGGAGAATCCTACGTCGTGCAGTTCGTTATTCTCATGAGAAGCTGGGAGCTCAGAGAGGTTTCTTTGCCTCTCTGGTAGACGTGGTGGTCAATTCTCTGGTGAGATTCTGTCTCTTCACATTATGTACTGTTTAACAGTGCAGCAACACATGCCGTTAATGCATTCTGAGCGCCTTGTCTTGCATAAACTGTGTTATTAAATGACAAAACTGCATATATTTGTAGAGAATGTCAAAGATTTACATATAATAGATCCAAGTCAGCTTTTAGCTCCAACCAGTCAAACTCAACCCACTTGTAAGCAGTGAGAAGCTTATATGTATTGTCACCCCCAACTGATTTTTTTTTTTACTGTTTGAGTTTGCAGTTGATTTACTCAATGGAACCTTTTTGCTTCTTCCTCTTGATGGCTCTCACTGACTTTTTGTATTTTTTTCAGGGTGAAGCATTTCCTGAATTGAAGAAAGACCCCGAAATTGTAAAGGACATTATTAACGAGGAGGAGGTGCAGTTTCTCAAAACCCTTAGCAGGGGGCGCCGCATCCTGGATCGAAAGATCATGAGTATGGGGGACTGTAAGACTATCCCAGGTGAGAGACGTTTGAGGAAAAGCTTTTCTGTTGCATGTGTTTTGTGAAGGAATGTGCTCATGGTGGCCTCAGGTGCTCTTTAAACAGCGTTTTTGTCCATCTGTGCATCCAGGAGACACAGCATGGCTTTTGTATGACACTTATGGCTTCCCTCTGGACTTAACCTCCCTCATTGCTGAGGAGAAAGGCATGTTGGTGGACTTGGTTTCCTTTGAGGAGGAGAAGAAGGCTGCACAGGTAAGGCACTTAAGAGTTTAAACCGCATCGGGACACCTCTCGTTAAAAGGGGATTTATGGTGACTTTTATTTATATTCGAACACTTCTTGTGCTCTAGATATGGATTAGAATGGATCTGATTTGGTGTAAATTTTGCCCCCGTCGCATGTATAACCCACTCTCTTCGTATGTCTGCAAGATGTTCGTTTGTTGAGGCGTTTTTCAGACATGGTCGAAAAATTAAATTCATACACTTTATATAGATTCAACCGGTCACAGCATTTGATACAGAGCTGTATTAAAAACAATTTTTTTAGCAGTATATACAGTGCAGGCCAAAAGTTTGGACACACCTTTTCATTCAATGTGTTTTTTTTATTTTCATGACTATTTACATTGTAGATTGTCACTGAAGGCGTCAAAACTATGAATGAACACGTGGAGTTATGTATTTAACAAAAAAAGGTGAAATAACTGAAAACATGTTTTATATTCAAGTTTCTTCAAAATAGCCACCCTTTGCTCTGATTACTTTTTCGCGCTCTCTTGGCATTCTCTCGATGAACTTAAGAGGTAGTCACCTGAAATGGTTTTCACCTCACAGGTGTCATAGTTTTGATGCCTTCAGTGACAATCTACAATGTAAATAGTCATGAAAATAAAGAAAACGCATTAAAATGAGAAGGTGTGTCCAAACTTTTGGCCTGTACTGTATGTCACTGTATGCTGCATGTTGCTGTTATTAGGTGCATGCCAAAATTAGATGACAATAAAACTCTCCTACCTTTTCTTGTGTTTCCTCAAGCCAAGTCGTAATGTCACCGTCTTTCTCCGTCAGAGTTTAGCGGCCAGTCTCATTTCATTCATGTCATCGTACAATGTCATAAAAGCAAATAAACCATTACAAACTGCCCTGTGAAACTGTCTGTCCAAATAAATCAAATAGATCTCAGAGCAGCTGGGACGGCATTAGCTGAGAATAATATTATTTTCTATATAATATTATATTCTCACAGCCTAAAGCATATATGGTTGATAGCTTAAATGTTAAAGTTCAAATAGGTACCTCGCAATGACATCACAACGTAGCCAATTTTAAAAAAGGCCCGTGCGCAGATGCTTACTGCTTACAAGCTCACACCCAAATGCATAAACCTTATAATTTGATACTTTGGCATTTTTTAACATGGCGATCCAACTCTTGTAACATTTGTAAGTCAGAAAAGACGGAAATCATTATAGGTCCCCTTTAAGGACTAGACTTGACACAGTAGAAAGAAAAATGCAAATAAGGTCAATTATTAAAGTAAGTTCATTGATGCAATCTGGCTGTGTAGCACCATTGCAGTCCAAAGTGATTTTTAGGATCAACTACATCCTGAAAGTATTAAAAAGTTGAACTTATTTGAGACAATTCAAGTTCATAATTAAAATGCATGTGGGCTTGTTTTTCATGCATCTAATTTACAAACATTAAACTACACATTGCCTCAAGGTACGTGTTCAGACTTCTAACGACAATGATGTTCCTGTTGATGCATTATAATTAGTTTAGGAAAAGAAATAGCTTGTAATTGTGTATTCGATTCTTTTTAAATGTTGTTTAGAATTTGACTACTGTATCCTAGAGCTCACACACTCCTAATATATATATATGTGTGTGTAGTTGAAGTCCCAGGGTAAAGGTGCAGGAGACGTGGACCACATCATGTTGGACATCTATGCCATTGAAGAGCTGAGAAATAAGAATATCCCCGCCACAGATGATTCTCCCAAATACAAATATAGCTCTGATGAAAAGGGCACCTATGGTACAAACAACCTAAATACCAAGACAGACTGAAAGGTTCTTAGGACAAAATGGTGTTTTAATTCTGGTCTTTGTTGATGTGTCATTAGAGTTCCAGCAGGTCTCTGCCACAGTGTTGGCCCTGCGCCGCGACCGCGCCTTCTGTGATCAAGTGACTTCTGGTCAGGAATGTGGCGTACTTCTGGATCAGACGTCTTTCTACGCCGAGCAGGGAGGACAGACATTTGATGAGGGCTATATGCTTCGAGAGGATGACAGCACAGAAGACGTAAGTGCATTAGTATACATTCACTATACATTCTTGAAAAAACATCTTACTCAGAATTATTTCGGAATACATATATTTCAGAATATTTATTCAATTGATTAATTAGGAAAATTAAATCTTTACAGAAGAGCATGTCCCACTTAATCATCCTTCATGAATGTACGCACATACAGTACACCAGGGCGTGTGCCAGGCCAGCTATATCTGTTGACTTATCCAGCTCTAATGTGTACAATTCACTGACTAGTATGTACTCTATTAGCTTTTTTAAAACTTCCTCAACTATGTCATTAATGCACAGACAAATGTTGTTTGATGAAGGCATGGTCTGTATAGTTTTTCTGGCCTAATCCTTGCTGGGGGAAAAACTAATGTGCTTGGTTTCTAAATATCTGCATAGCAGTGAATGTTTTACTGAGCTGTGAGACAAAACCTTTGCGCGTTTTTTTGTAAATCCACTAGAAAAAAAACTTTTTGGTCAGCTAAATTATCAACATAAGTACGAGTTATATACCGTATTTTTCGGACTATAAGGCGCACTTAGAATTCTTTAATTTTCTCAAAACTCGACAGTGCGCCTTATAACCCGGTGCGCCTAATGTACGGAATATTTTTGGTTGTGCTTACCGACCTTGAAGCTATTTTATTTGGTACATGGTGAAATGATAAGTGTGACCAGTAGATGGCAGTCACACATAAAAGATACTTGTAGACTGCAATATGATGGCAGTCACACATAAGAGATACGTGTAGATTGCAATATGACTCAAGTAAACAACACCAACATTTTTATATGTTCCATTGAAAATATAGAACATTACATACGGCGCTCAAAAATCTATCAAAAATGTTTTAGTACGACTTTAGTAAGTAGTACTAGGTGTGTCCAGTTATGATTCAGAAAACGTACTTATCAGTTACAGTACTACTTAAGAAGACGAGCCTTAATTTAGCACAAAATCTAAATGAAATCTTCAAGATTAAACATTCTAAATGCGCGACATAATCATAGGACGTACTTATAGGTTGATCTAACGCACACAGGGCATTGAACAACATTGGTGTCTTCTAGATCAATAAGCACCTTGATGCCTGCAGCATGCAAGATGAGGCGTTCAAGGACACTGCGTAACTCTAGCCTTTCAGACAGCAATTTAGTCAGAGGTGTTTAATTTTTGTTCCCGTAACTCGATTTGGGAACCTCGGTGCTTTATTGATTCACTAGTATGCTTATTATTATTGCGGTTGTGTTTAATGTGTTTTAAATGTTTCTGTTCAGGCGGATTTAGTACAAAAAGTATATAAGTATATCTTATTATTTTTTCCAGCCAACCATAAGTGACTATGTGATCTGTCTTTGCAGAAAATGGAGTTCTCAGTGAAGAACACACAGGTTAGAGGAGGTTACGTTCTGCATGTAGGGACTGTTTATGGAACGTTACAGGTTGGAGACCGTGTCACCTTACACGTAGATGAGGTAAGCTTAATTAGTGCAACTAAAAACTTGGAAAATCCTGGATGCCCTTCAATTGGCGCATGTGATCCCATCTGTTATCCCCAGGCTCGTCGCAAACCCATCATGAGCAACCACACCGCCACACATATCCTCAACTTTGCTCTAAGGGGAGTTTTGGGGGAGGCCGACCAGCGGGGGTCCTTGGTGGCCTCTGACCGCCTGCGCTTTGACTTCACTGCCAAAGGTGCTTTGAGCACGGGAGAGGTCCGGCGGACTGAGGAGATCGCCTGTGCAATGATTAGAGATGCCAAGGTCAGTTACGGCTCATAAACAAGTCCTGATGCTTAATTCAGCATCTTTTATATTTACATTTAAGAATGTTTTCTTATTGAAACTATCGTTCAAAAGACAGGGACATCATATCTGTTAAATCTGTCCTTTTTATGGTGACAACCAGTCTCAGACCGCAGTTGTTAACATTACATTTTAAACCTGAAGGGGTCATTTCCATGAAAAATGCCTATGTTTATGTCATAATGCGTCATCGCAAAGCAGTGTGAAATGACAACAGCAACATACTGTAACTACTGTCTAGTTACACTGTAGATGAGTACCTTACCTTTCACTGTACCAGTTCCCAGGACATCGGTTTCGGTACTCATTGTGGTTTTGTGTGGTAATAAATGTTAATGTGTTTAGTAACCAAAAGTATTTTTTTTACTCATTTAACACCAAGCTGATAATGTTAACTGTGCTGTCCAGTTGTTATATACTGTAATGTTTTCTTACACTTCTGAGTCTCATTAGCAAGTATGCATTCATTTCAGTTAGTCCTGGGTGTCTTTCCTTAGTCAGGAAGTAGTGTCATATAATTAAGGGGAATGTGCCAGTTTTGTCTTTTATTGATCCCTACAAGGTGTTTATACTGTAATTCAAAGGTTCCTAACCTTTTTGACCTCGGGGCCTAACTTTTCCACGACAGAAAAGCCCGGGGCCCACTCAAATATTAACACTAAAATTACTTATTTTACTCTTGTTTTTAATTGTATTCAATAATATCTAACCTACATACAGTTTAAAACTTTGCCATATGATATGAAACCATGTGTCAATAACAAAGATTATTATTTATTTAAACCGAAGGCTTAGGTCAGGCTGATTGGAAAAATAAGTACTAACCAAATTTACTGCATAAATAAAAAGGGACTTATAAATACATGATGGAAAATACATTGACATACAAATTATGCTGTGCTAAAATAAACTAAATAATAATGAATATGTTTCTTAACTAAACTGTCAATACAATTAAAGTGCAAATGAAATTACAGCTTCACCACTTTAGTCATAGTTTTCCCGCTAAGAAACTTCTCTGTGACTTTAACTTCAGACTTTTTCTGTTTGTTTGAAATTGTCATTACTACCCCAAGTGGTGGAAAAGGGCAAACAGCTGACATATTTTTTGGCGGCCCTCTAACCCCTGATTTCGGTGAACGCTTTTCTCTTTTATTAAGTCAATGTGTCGGTTTTCACCAGCTGCGTTAAGGCACAGGAATGGCGGATCCTTGCACTAAATATACGCAGGGCTTCTATTTTTGCCGGTCGCCGCAATGCGGCCGTTCGGTTTAGCTAAAAACCGTGTTGGACAGGAAGTCATGCACAAACACAAAATAAGTTATACGGTTTACTTCAAAATAAAATAGTAATGCGTAATGAGCCGGCATGAACATTTTCAGACGTAATTTCACCTTGTTGACTCAAATGCTGATTCTAGAGGTCTAAAATTAAAGAATCCGTATACTGGCTTATCCCGGACAGCTATGTGCGCATATGGAGTCCTGTGTCAAATGCCAGCTAATACCAGGGATGGGGAAGGTGAGGCGTGATTCTTGGGAGTTGTGTTTGTCTACAGCGCTCGGCATGGATGATGTTATTGTGTTCCTACAAAAAATAAAATTGTCTTTCTGCAAAGCAATTTTTGTCTTTTTTCACGAGTCAAGTCAATGTCGTCAAAGACACAGTAATGTTGTTAAAAAAAAAAAAGTGAACGTTCCAAAAAAAAGTGCAGTTCCCCTTTAAAGCGGCGAATTACTGCCGTTAAATGTGACTGAGCTGATAAACCATCTTCTCGCCTGAACTGTTTTTCCAGACGGTCTACGCCATGGACGCCCCCCTAGCACAAGCCAAGGCCATTCAGGGTTTGCGCGCTGTGTTTGACGAGACGTACCCCGACCCTGTGAGGGTTGTGTCTATTGGCATCCCCGTTCAGGACCTGCTGGACGACCCCAGCAGTGCTGCTGGTTCTCTCACCTCCATTGAGTTTTGTGGTGGAACGTGAGTATTTCTTATTACTCGTGAGGGAGACAGAAATCAGGCATAATTGGAATCAAAGTCTTGAATATAGAAAAAGGTCATTTTCCACCCTTTTTCATGTGCTGCTTTTTTTAATATCCTATATTCCCTCATCCACCTCAGCAGCCTCCTTCAGTGTGCTCACACCTGTCCCTGTTGCATGTTGTTATCTCTAGCCATCTGCAGAACTCTGCTCATGCCGCACCGTTTGTCATCGTCTCAGAGGAGGCCATCGCTAAGGGGATCCGCCGCATCGTTGCTGTGACAGGAAGCGAGGCCCAGAAGGTCGCTACACTCACACACATTCACACATATACTAAATATTCAGCCATTATTTGTCGTTGGTGTTTATGGTCAACATGACTTTTGTTTTTGCTGACAACCAAACTGAAAAGAAAGCTCTTACTGCAGATGATCACATTTATAATTTTTTGTAAGTGTTGACATTCAACATTTTGTCTTCTCACTGCTTCTGATGGATCTGTATTCATAGATGTAACTTCATCTACTACACTTCTTTCTCATCTATCTCCACAAGTGTTGCTGTGGTACATGAATTGTTAGGCAGCATACACACACATAACTGTCAAAAAACTGTATAGTCAGCTAAAATGGGAAATAGTAGAGCACATGCTGATGTGCAGCTTGTCATATAATGAATGGGATTGTTCCTCCCTGCAGTTATTAATGATAGCCCAGTAGAAACAAACACATGGACCTGAAATGAGCCACATAGTTAGAAAAGTGTCAGTAATGCTTATGTTGTGTTGTGTTCACCAGGCCCAGAGGAAAGCAGACGCACTGCACCAAGGTCTGAGTGCCCTGGCAGACAAAGTGAAGCAGCAGACAGCGCCTAATAAGGACGTGCAGAAAGAGATTGCAGACATGACAGAGGTGTGTCTTTATCATCTTTATGTTATGCATTATTTGTATTCCCTCAATTATATTGCAAAGACTTTTGCCTTAGACAACAACAAGCTGAAATGTCCTCATTTTCAGCCGCCCTGCCGACATGCACACACGCTGTCACTAGCCCTGTGGTGCACTCACAGTTTGAAATCACAAAACTCCTTAACTTCAACAACTAGGTCGCAAAAATGATTAAAAATAAAAAATAAAATGTGTTTAATCGTGTTGGTTAATCTTCTTGACCACATGTGCGTGTGCGTGTGCGTGCGTGCGCGCGTGCGTGCGTGCGTGCATGCGTGGACATACACACACGCACATATACATATGCACACACATATAATCTACCGTTCAAAAGTTTGGGGTCACCCAAACAATTTTGTGGAATAGCCTTCATTTCTAGGAACAAGAATAGACTATCGAGTTTCAGATGAAAGTTCTCTTTTTCTGGCCATTTTGAGCGTTTAATTGACCCCACAAATGTGATGCTCCAGAAACTCAATCTGCTCAAAGGAAGGTCAGTTTTGTAGCTTCTGTAACGAGCTTAACTGCTTTCAGATGTGTGAACATGACTGCACAAGGGTTTTCTAATCATCAATTAGCCTTCTGAGCCAATGAGCAAACACATTGTACCATTAGAACACTGGAGTGATAGTTGCTGGAAATGGGCCTCTATACACCTATGTAGATATTGCACCAAAAACCAGACATTTGCAGCTAGAATAGTCATTTACCACATTAGCAATGTATAGAGTGTATTTCTTTAAAGTTAAGACTAGTTTAAAGTTATCTTCATTGAAAAGTACAGTGCTTTTCCTTCAAAAATAAGGACATTTCAATGTGACCCCAAACTTTTGAACGGTAGTGTATGTGTGTGTATATATATATCTGGAAAAAAAAACTGCTGTACAGTATGTGTGCTTGGGTCCCTTTTTTCAAGAACACTAATACAAAAAACTTACAATGTCTGTTTTGATGCTAAAAACTTTTACAGAAATGAGACACCCAGAATGTACATGAAAATAAAAAATGGGGGATTTACAATATTAACAATCAACGATAAAACACTGAATATTTACAATATATGAACGTCGCTCCTTTTTTACTTCTTACACCACCTCCTCGATTGACATCTGTTACAATCAAGCAAAATGCAACAAACACGGCGAAATATGAATGTAAAGGGTACAAAACACCTACAATCTGATTATAATATCACTTTTCTGCAGAACTTTGTTGTAAACATGTGCTTTCCCGTGTCTCGGGCTGGCCGCTCTGGAAACAAAACCCGCCCACACTGCTTGGTGCCTCTCCTGAGCTGCTGTGTCGTAGATTACCATAATAACTTTTATACCACTCAAAAGTGCAGATTCCAACCATTGAAATACTCTATAGTTCAAGACTTACGGTAATTTGATAACTGATGATGGCGGCTACAGTTTTGATGCTAAAAAAATGTTTGGAAATGTCCGTAATTTGCCCAGATCTGCTGTAAAAATACTTCCTGAATGTTTAAAATCACACATCAATTGCTTTCTTTGGATTAATTTTGAGCTAGCAAAACTAGAAAAATATTGTAAAAAGGCCAGAAAAGTACTTCAAAAGCACACAAAGTAGCACAGGAGCCAATGCCTGCAACAATGAGCACCAGAGATCTAGCACCCTGCCCACAATGGTTGTTCTCCGAAGCAAACAATGGGTGGATGAAACGTTTGAACAGTGAGACAAGATTTGTACACGAAAGTATATTTTTATTCAATCTGTGTTTTGTAAATCGAAAAGTTCCTACAAGGAGGGGTTCATAAATCAAAAGTTCCCTTGTAAAAAGAAAGGGTGGCAGGCAGGCAGGAAATGAAGAGGCACTTTTTATTTCAACACAGCCTTGTTTCTCTGACACACAAGCCCAATTAAAAATGTTGTATCAAGAATTGGTTTGTATCAACAATTGATTCTGGAATTAACCATCGGCCCAATATTTTTAATTGAATTGTAATTTGAAAGATTCCCATCCCTACTTAAATGACATGATTTGTTTAATGCACAAATTTTATGTAGACAAAAGCGGTCGACCATGTGTGGATGACGTACTGGACCAGGACTTTATGACTTAGTCCATGTAGCATGTGTGGATGACGTACTGGACCAGGACTTTATGACTTAGTCCATGTAGCATGTGTGGATGACGTACTGGACCAGGACTTTATGACTTAGTCCATGTAGACTGGTTGGACTGTTGACATAAACAGGACTGACTTTAGTGGGTTTCACTGTATTTATTTATTTTGTAGGGTTCTGAAAGAGTTTAAAAATAACTTTTATTTTGAAAATGCTGCATGACACCTACCTGTAGTGTTACAATCGGTAACTTGATTGATTGTCTGGTGTGCAGTGGATCGGCACTGCAGTGATCTCCCAGTGGCGGAAGGACGAGATGAGGGAGACCCTGAAGGGCCTGAAGAAGACCATGGATGACTTGGACCGTGCCTACAAGGCGGACATCCAGAAGAGAGTCCTGGAGAAGATCAAGCAAGTGATGGAGGAAAGCCCTAATCAGGATCTGCTGGTGATGGAGATGGAGACCGGAGCCTCGGCCAAAGTGAGTTTTTATAAATGAAACTGAAGTGTTACAAAAAGAAGTAAAAGTATAAAATGAAGTACAAAACCCAAAACCAGTGAAGTTGGCACGCTGTGTAAATAGTCAATAAAAACAGAATACAATGATTTGCAAATCCTTTTCAACTTATATTCAATTGAATAGACTGCAAAGACAAAATACTTAACGTTTGAACTGGAAAACTTTGTTATTTTTTGCAAATATTTGCTCTTTTGAAATGTGATGCCTGCAACATTTTTCAAAAAAGCTGGCACAATTGGCAAAAAAGACTGAGAAAGTTGAGGAATGCTCATCAAACAACTATTTGGAACATCCCGCAGGTGAACAGGCTAATTGGGAACAGGTGGGTGCCAAGATTGGGTATAAAAGCAGCTTACACGAAATGCTCAGTCATTCACAAACAAGGATGGGGCGAGGGTCACCACTTTTTGAACAAATGCGTGAGCAAATTGTTGAACAGTTTAAGAACAACATTTCTCAACCAGCTATTGCAAGGAATTTTGGAATGTAACCATCTACGGACTGTAATATCATCCAAAGGTTTGAGTTTGAGTTTATTTCGAACATGCAAGCATACAACATGATACATCACAATTTCCAGTTTCTCTTTTCAACATGTTTGAAAAGGAGTAGGAAGAAGCAGAGCTTATTTAATCCTACCCCTTTTCTTTTACATGACAGTTGCTAAAACTTTTGTTCACTTCCTGTTCTCAATTTATTCACAATATACTCTATAAGTAATCACAATAATGTTTCAGGTTCTTCATCACGTACACAGCTACTCCTCCTCCATTTTTGTTGGTTCTGTTGATGTAGTTTAGTTCATATCCTTCCAGATCAAAATCTATTCCTTTTTTATCATCAATCCATGTTTCTGTGACAGCAATCACTTTGAAGGGTTCGTTGATGTGTTCCAAAAAGTTCTTAATGTTATTGTAGTTTGCATACAAGGTTCAGGGAATCTGGAGAAATCACTGCACGTAAGCGATAATATTACGGACGTTAGATCTCTCAGGCGGTACTGCATCAAAAAGCATAACCAGTGTGTAAATGATATCACCACATCGGCTCAGGAACACTTCAGAAAACCACTGTTTACAGTCTGTCGCTACATCTGTAAGTGCAGGTTAAAACTCTACTATGCAAAGCCAAAACCATTTATCAACAACACCCAGAAACCCCGCTGGCTTCGCTGGGCCCGGGCTCATCTAAGATGGACTGATGCAAAGTGGAAAAGTGTTCTGTGGTCTGACGAGTACACATTTCAAATTGTTTTTGGAAACTGTGGACGTCGTGTCCTCCGGAACAAAGTGGAAAAGAACCATCTGGACTGTTACAGGCGCAAAGTTGAAAAGCCAGCATCTGTGATGGTATGGGGGTGCATTAGTGCCCAAGGCCTTGGTAACTTACACATCTGTGAAGGCACCATTAATGCTGAAAGGTACGTACAGGTTTTGGAGCAACATATGTTTATGTATACGTATGTGGGCTCTGTACCGAGGATGTCGTTGTGGCTTGTACAGCCCTTTGAGACACTTGTGATTTAGGGCTATATAAATAAACATTGATTGATTGATTGATTGATTGATTGATATGTTGCCATCTAAGCAACATTATTATTGACGCCCCTGCTTATTTCAGCAAGACAATGTAAATTGTCATATTCATAGTAAAAGAGTGTGGGTACTAGACTGGCCTGCCTGTAGTCCAGACCTGTCTCCCATTGAAAATGTGTGGCCCAATATGAAGCCTAAAATAACACAGTATTAAAAATGCTCCTGTGCCAACTTTGTTGCAATGTGTTGCTGCCATTAAATTCTAAGTTAATGATTATTTGCAAAAAAAAAAATTGTTTTTCAGTTCGAACATTAAATATCTTGTCTTTGCAGTCTATTCAATTGAATATAAGTTGAAAAGGATTTGCAAATCATTGTATTCTGTTTTTATTTACGAATTACACAACGTGCCAACTTCACTGGTTTTGGGTTTTGTATTTTGAAATGCTGATTGTGTCATGTGACTAAAGTGAAGTGTGTGTGTCTCATTAGTTTGGACTGAGACATGAGGATGGTGATTAAAAGACAATGGTGCTCTCCACCCTTTCACCCCTCCTCCTTTCACAGGCTCTGAATGAGTGCCTGAAGCTGCTGAAGTCGAGCTCTCCTCAGACCGCCGCCATGCTCTTTGTTGCGGACCCCGATGCCGGCAAAGTGGTCTGCCTGTGTCAAGTCCCTCAGGTGATAGAACTCTCGTCAGCAGGGTCTTCAGGGTTTTTTTCCTACACACGATCCACTTCATTGTGCAGCAAATCACAACAATACAAGTGCTCATGAGAATCTATCGTCCCTCCAGGAAAAGGCCAACCGCGGACTGAAGGCCAGCGAGTGGGTTCAGGAATTGTGCCCCCTGATGGACGGCAAAGGAGGCGGCAAGGACATGTCTGCCCAAGCCACTGGTAGGAACACGCAGTGCCTGCAGGAGGCGCTGCAGATGGCCCAGCAGTTTGCATCTCTCAAACTGACAGAAAACTGAAGGCAAGAGAAATGTGGCGTGGAAGATGGTAAAGGGTAATAACATTTTTACTTCTCCCATTTTGCGTACAGTGGACCACTGTTGGGGAGTGGGGCGGTTAATTAACGTCAGTCAAAGTATCTGTGGAAACTACACTCAATTGAAATATGCTCATGGCAGAAACCTGCATGCTTGTGTACAGAGATAGGAAATAGATTTGGAATCAGTGAGTTTGACACGTTTGCACTTCAATCTCCGGTTGTGAGCGTTGTGCTCTCCAATCTGTCGGCCCCTATTTTGTGCACTTTTTCATCCTGGTGGGTTATGATCTTCCTTCAACCCCAAACTGACCGACGACTCATTCTGCACAGCTTCATTTTTAGGAAACACAAACAATTTGAAGCCAACTGTAAACTAATTTAAAGTTGTAGCAGTGTTCATCTATGCTGTCAATAGTTGTAGCTGCTTGTCAATTAAGACTAAATAATTCAGCCAGTCCTGTGTAAAAGATCATGTTCTGTATTTGTAACTTCATTTCTAGATCAAATGTACAATAATGTCTTTTATCATCGTTGCTTTTCCATGACACATTACTGGATTTGAATAAACAGATCTACATTGCCATGTGTCTACACTTTATATTTTATTATAATGCCAGTGTGTTTTGATGTGTAAAAGTATGACATTACTTCACATTGCACCTCAGATGATGAAGGAGCAAAATGTCAGGAGGGCGATGTTAATTAAGATACATTTGCACGAGCTTTGGTGATACATTTTTAATAAACTACTTAGCTAAAGAGCAAGTCTGCCCTTAAACCAGGGGTGTCCAAAGTGGTAATTTTTTTAATGGCCCCACGGCACATTCTAAAAATCAGATTTAAAAAAATTAAGTAGTGGTATAAAAGAGCAGACAGGTGAAATATAACAGGACAATGTTGACTCTAATAACACAAAGCTGTCATGCAGGGTGTTTATTTCTTAAAAAAAAATAGAAAATGAATCAAAATCAATGTCATGAATTAAATATTCCACTTTCAGATATTTTTTGGGGAAAATGTTGCATCATTTATGTTTGCCGTATAAAAAACTAAGCTGTTTTTTTTTTTTATTATTAAAGAAGGGCCTAAAACGAACAAACAAAAAAGATAAACAATAAAATGTATAATTGACGGATACATCTGAAGTTGGTCTCGAGATTATTGTGTTCAAAATAAACAGTAAAAAATGTATGATTTATTTTTTATCACTTTAATGAGTAGGACCCTTTTTGATCCCCAATCATTTTAGTGTGATTTTTTTTTAAGTGTCATTGATGAAAAAATAATAATGAATTAAAATCAATGTTATGAAAATGTTAAATTTTTAAGTCTCCAATTATTATATAATCTCAAATATTCCACTTAAAAATTTTATTTGGGGAAAATATTGCATATTTTGTATTTTTTCCATAAAAAACTGGATTTTCTTTGACAAAAAGAGCGTACAACTTAAATCTTTAAAAACGTTATACTGACAGATAGAACTAATGTTGATCTAGAGATTTAAACCTTGAATAATGATAAAGATAATAATACTAAATAATGACACATTTTTTATATTTTGGGTCCCCGGGATCAAGCCTGAGTGGAGGCCTAAATGTATATTTTTTATACATGTATTGGTTTTTAAAATATCAAAATGGCCCCGGCTTGCTTTGATTTTTCACTGTGCGGCCCTCAGTGGAAAAAGTTTGGACACCCCTGCCTTAAACTGATCATTTGGCTCATGATTGGAAATATTTTGTAAATGACCTTTTAAACAAGCTATGAGGACGATTTTCCACACAACTTTCAAATGTTTTAGGGGGTTTTCCTATGTGGGGTGCTGAACAATCAAATTACTGACATTTGCATGTTCAAATTTCTAGTCTATGCTGTTCACTTCCAGCCAGGCACCAAACTTCATTGTTTCTTTGTCTTGTGTCCTGAAGATGCATGCCAGTATGATAACGGGGGACAAGGTTTTACATGCTGGTTATCAAGACTGAATATACAGTAGATATTAAAAAAAACTATACCATGTAATGTGGTTGACTCAGCAATGACTGTTCAGTATTGTATCTATTTTTAAGTGCATTTTATATATATATATATATATATATATATATATATATATATATATATATATATATATATATATATATATATATATATATATATATATATATATATATATATATATATATATATATATATATATATATATATATATATATATATATATATATATATATATATATATATACATACAGTACAGGCCAAAAGTTTGGGCACACCTTCTCATTCAATGCGTTTTCTTTATTTTCATGACTATTTACATTGTAGATTCTCACTGAAGGCATCAAAACTATGAATGAACACATGTGGAGTTATGTACTTAACAAAAAAAGGTGAAATAACTGAAAACATGTTTTATATTCTAGTTTCTTCAAAATAGCCACCCTTTGCTCTGATTACTTTTTCCGCACACTCTTGGCATTCTCTCGATGAGCTTCAAGAGGTAGTCACCTGGAATGGTTTTCACTTCACAGGTGTGCTTGAAACTCATCGAGAGAATGTCAAGAGTGTGCATAACAGTAATCAGAGCAAAGGGTGGCTATTTTAAAAAAATAAAATAAAATAGAATTTAAAAAAACATGTTTTCAGTTATTTCACCTTTTTTTGTTAAGTACATAACTCCACATGTGTTCATTCATACCGGTAGTTTTGATGCCTTCAGTGGCAATCTACAATGTACTAGAGAGTCATGAAAAAAGTCAAATAAAAACGCAGTGAAGGAGAAGGTGTGTCTTAATTTTTGGCATGTTCTGTGTATATAAATATCACAGATTAAATGTGTCAATACCAAAATATTACATCTAATCCCTTTTGGGCAACCAAGAGGGGTTTGGTCTATGTAGACCAAACCAAAAAGGGGTAGGATTGTATAAGGGCTGCTTCTTCCTACTCCTTTTCGGACGTGCTGAAATTAAAACAATTGGAATATATGTGATACATAACATTGTATCGTATCCATGTTCGAAACAAACTGAAACTGAACTGAATTTGTCAAGTAAAATGGAAAAAAAAAGGCATTTTGAAAGGTCAAATCTGTCAAAGTATCAGCTTCCTCTTTTATTTTGAAAGGTGATTGTTAAAAAGGAAATGGCGTGTTACAATCAGCGTTTGGTCACCGGCTAAGTTATGCCTATCACCGAGATAATGTCACTAAAATGTCTAACGAACAGCTAAATGTGTTTATATTTCATTGAAATATAATAATACAACATATGTGTGACCAAAATTACGCTACTTGGCTAAATAAATGTACTAAAGTAGGTTAAAAAACGAGGAGAAAGATCAAAGACTTCACCATTTTCTTCAAATTGGACACCAAGCTTCTATTAAGGTACTGTACCACTATTTGTTTATCTTCAGAGGGTACATTGAGATAATTTAATTCCATGGCAACAGTACTTTGATTTAATGTATTTTAATCATTGGACTACACATTTAAATACAGCTTTTATTTCGTAATTTAAGAAACAAAAGAGTGATAACATATACGTGTTCTGCTGCGTCCTAACTAGATGTAGGCAGATCCCCACATCACTAGTTACCATAGAGCTAAACTGTCCTCTACTTTGTTTTCATGCATCTTCTCTATGTAGTCCAACCTACTGTTTCTTACTAGATAGACTAAACAAGAACCTGTTGCAGGTGAATATTACAAATAACTGAGTTTACTGTTAGTTTCAGTAACTATGAAGGATGCAGCCAACCCAGGGGTGTCAAACTCAATTTAGCTCAAGGGCCGCATGAAGTAAAATCTATTCTATTCATGGCATAATAACTTAAAAGTAAAGACAACTTCAGATTATTTTCTTTGTCTTACTTTGGCCAACAATAGAACAAGTACATTCTGAAAATGCACATAACTACAAATAATCCTCTTGGCAAAACACTTGACGTAAGTGAAAAATTGGTGCCGTTTCAAAAACACCATGAAGAACACAATGAACTTAGACTTTGTCTCAGTGTTTTTACAAAACCATTAAAACTTTAAGCACTTCCTGTTTAGCATTCTAACGTTGGCAGTTTATTAAAAATGATTGGAAAAGCAACCGATTGTTTCCACAAACTGCCGCATTGGTGAAATCCGCGTACTGCCACAACACATTCATTTATCATCATTCAAATATTACAATTGTAATTAAACATGGTGTCAGTTATCAAAACGACCGCCATAACCACAACACCAGGGGGAGCTCCACTAACCACGTTAAACCCAGATTCCGATCTAACAAAGGTCTTAACTCATTTTCCTTCTATGCCACATCAATATGGAATGCACTCACAATAGGTGTAAAAGAAAGGGCATCTCTATCCTCCTTCAAAGCAGCAGTAAAAGAACACCTCCAGGCAACTTCAACCGTAAACTAACAAACTTCCTTTCACATCCTACCTCCCCGGATTGTAAAAAATCAAATGTAAATAATCAAATGTAGATACTTATTCTTATGCTCTTTGATCTCTCTCTCTATGTCCACTACTTGCTGTACATATCCTACCAAGTCAGTCCTACATTGTTCCAATGTCCATTTCTCTGATGATGCAATTGTTGATGACTGAATTGTTGATATCAACTAAACCTAACCCCCCCCCCTCCACACCCCGGATTGTAAATAATTCAATGTATATACTCTGATGTTTATCTTGTGTGATGACTGTATTATGATGATAGTATATATCTGTATCATGAATCAATTTAAGTGGACCCCAACTTAAACAAGTTGAAAAACTTATTCGGGTGTTACCATTTAGTGGTCAATTGTACGGAATATGTACTGCACTGTGCAATCTACTAATAAAAGTTTCAATCAATCAATCAAACCATAGAGCTAAACTGTCCTCTACTTTGTTTTCATGCATCTTCTCTATGTAGTCCAACCTACTGTTTGTTACTGAGAACCTGTTGCAGGTAAATATTACAAATAACTGAGCTTACTGTTAGTTTCAGTAACTATGAAGGATGCAGCCAACCCAGGAGTGTCAAACTCAATTTAGCTCAAGGGCGGCATGAAGTAAGATCTATTCTACTCATGGCATAATAACTTAAAAATAAAGACAACTTCAGATTCTTTTCTTTGTCTTACTTTGGCCAGCAATAGATATACACTACTGTTCAAAAGTTTGGGGTCACATTGAAATGTCCTTATTTTTGAAAGAAAAGCACTGTACTTTTCAATGAAGATAACTTTAAACTAGTCTTAACTTTAAAGAAATACACTCTATACATTGCTAATGTGGTAAATGACTATTCTATCTGCAAATGTCTGGTTTTTGGTGCAATATCTACATAGGTGTATAGAGGCCCATTTCCAGAAACTATCACTCCAGTGTTCTAATGGTACAATGTGTTTGCTCATTGGCTCAGAAGGCTAATTGATGATTAGAAAACCCTTGTACAATCATGTTCACACATCTGAAAACAGTTTAGCTCGTTACAGAAGCTACAAAACTGACCTTCCTTTGAGCAGATTGAGTTTCTGGAGCATCACATTTGTGGGGTCAATTAATCGCTCAAAATGGCCAGAAAAAGAGAACCTTCATCTGAAACTCGACAGTCTATTCTTGTTCTTAGAAATGAAGGCTATTCCACAAAATTGTTTGGGTGACCCCAAATTTTTGAACGGTAGTGTATATATATATTGATCTTTTTTAACTGTTATTCCACAAGTGTTGGCTTTAGCTAGAGTCATTATCACGACTGGGAGCATGAGGCGATTTCTTAACCCTCCTGAAGTTGCGCTAAGTTGCTGTCCTACTCCTCCAGGATGGCACATCCATGCGTGCTGTTGCAAGAAGATTTGATGTGTCTCCCAGTACAATCTCCAGAGCATGGAGGAGATTCCAGGAGACAGGCAGTTACTCTAGGAGAGCTGGAAAGGGCCGTAGACGGTCCTCAATGGCAACCAAGGTAATCAGAAAGGTTAACCAACGAACAAGATTTCTCTACAGAATCTCCTCTCTGGTCAACAAAAGCACCATGAGGATTCTGGCGGGAACTCTCGTTCAACCCCTTTTCGATTACGCATGCACCTCCTGGTACCCTAGCACCTCCAAAACCCTCAAATCTAAACTCCAAACATCTCAGAACAAGCTAGTCAGGTTACTTCTAGACCTCCACCCCAGATCCCACCTCACTCCTACCCACTTCTCCAAAGTGGGCTGGCTCAAGGTGGAGGACAGAGTAAAACAACTTGCACTGAGCCTAGTCTATAAAATCCACTACACCTCCCTGATACCGAAGTACATGTCAAACTACTTCCTTAACGTAAATGACCGCCATAACCACAACACCAGGGGGAGCTCCACTAACCACGTTAAACCCAGATTCCGAACTAACAAAGGTCTTAACTCATTCTCTTTCTATGCCACATCAATGTGGAATGCGCTCCCAACAGGTATAAAAGAAAGGGCATCTCTATCTTCCTTCAAAACCGCAATAAAATTTAACCTCCAGGCAGCTACAACCCTTAACTCACACCCTCCCCGGATTGCTAATAATCAAATGCAAACAATCAAATGCAGATACTTTTTCTTATGCCTTTTGATCTCTCTCTCTCTCTCTCTCTCTCTCTCTCTCTCTCTCTCTCTCTCTCTCTCTCTCTCTCTCTATGTCCACTACTTGCTGTCCATATCCCCCCCCTCCACACCCCTGATTGTAAATAATGTAAATAATTCAATGTGATTATCTTGTGTGATGACTGTATTATGATGATAGTATATATCTGATAGTATATATCTGTATCATGAATCAATTTAAGTAAACCCCGACTTAAACAAGTTGAAAAACTTATTCGGGTGTTACCATTTAGTGGTCAATTGTACGGAATATGTACTTCACTGTGCAACCTACTAATAAAAGTCTCAATCAATCAATCAAAAAACTCATCCCATCAGCAGGACCGATATCTGCTGCTTTGTGCAAGGAGGAACAGGTTGAGCACTGCCCGGGCCCTACAGAATGACATCCAGCAGGCTACTGGTGTGAATGTCTCTGCCCAAACAGTCAGAGACAGACTTCACGAGGGTGGCCTCAGGGCACGACGTCCTGTAGTGTGCCCTGTGCTCACTGCTCAGAACTGTGGAGCTCAATTGGCATTTCCCATAAAACACCAGAATTGGCAAGTCCGCCACTGGCGCCCTGTGCTTTTCACAGATGAGAGCAGGTTTACCCTGAGCACCTGTGATAGACGTGAAAGGGTCTGGAGAAGCCAAGGAGAGCGCTATGCTGCCTGCAACATCATTCAGCATTAGGGTTGGGTATCGTTTGCATTCGAACGATTCCAATTCCGATTCCGATTCCTTACGATTCTCGATTCCGATTCTTTTAAGAGGCACGGTCAAAAAAAAGTTTAGGATATTTTAAATGAGCTAGCTAACCTACAGTCTTTCTGAATGAAATAGTCTGACATTCTCCATCAAATTTTAATTCTATTAACTTTTTATGAACTTTACTATAAATTCCTCACAGGGCCGTTTTCAACTAGAATATAAATATCAAATCTATGAACTTGAATATAAATATTATAAACATTAAAAAAAATAAAAATAATAATGATAAATTATGAATACATTTTCCCAGGGGTACACTTTCCTCAAGAGAGCTTTATTTTTGAAAACCTCATGAAAACACATTTACACATAAGTGTATGATGCTGCAGGAAACCTCATGAAAACACATTTACACATAAGTGTATGATGCTGCAGGAAACCTCATGTAAACACATTTACACATAAGTGTATGATGCTGCAGGAAACCTCATGAAAACACATTTACACACACAAGTGTATGATGCTGCAGGTACTTAAACATGTTACCGTGCTCCCACTGATGGGCTAACCTGGTGCAGAAAAGCAAATAAACAATAAGAAACAACTTGCAAAACCCAGTCCAGATTAGCAGCAGGTACAGTATAAAATCAGAGACAGTTCTTGTTTAGGAAAATGACCATATCCGCCTTCTCAAGGAGGATGCGTGAGCGTTCTGGACAGATAGTGTCTCCTGCTGTGGGAAATACACGTTCGCTGGGTGTGGAAGAAGCTTGAAGGCATAAATAGGAGAAAGCTAGATCTGACAGCAAAGGATAAGTCTTTTGTTGGTTCCACCGGACCACCACCATGCAGCAGGGTCGTCAGACATAAGTATCGGTGGAACGTCCTGGTACATCTGCAGCTCTCTCTCCACTCGTTTCTTGATGGACATGGAGCTCTGTTATTTCGCGGTTATTTCATTTTTTTGTAAAGTAAAGCCACACTTTCGACCGCCGACGCCCGCTATCCATGCTTGAGCTTGACTGACTCGCTCGGCTATGCTAACACTTCCGGCGGTGGGCGCTTCTTCGTTGGTGTTCAGCGTCTTCTTCTTCGGATTCGGCGGACATATTTTTTTCCGGTCGGCGGACTGGTATCGAAAATAGGAATCGAAATTTAAACTTTTGAACGATTCCGGGAGAATCGGAAAGTTAGTCCCGGTTCCAATTGATACTCGATACTCGATACTCGATACCCAACCCTATTCAGCATGACCCGTTCGGTGGTAGGTCAGTGATGGTCTGGGGAGGCATTTCCATGGAGGGACGAACAGACCTCTACAGGCTAGAGAACGGCAGTCTGACTGCCATTAGGTATCGGGATGAAATCCTTGCACCCATGGTCAGACCCTACGCTGGTGCAGTAGGTCCTGGGTTCCTCCTGGTCCACGACAATGCCCGGCCTCATGTGGCAAGAGTATGCAGACAGTATCTGGAGGATGAAGGAATTGACACAATTGAATGGCCCCTAAACCCGATAGAACACCTCTGGGACATAATGTTTCGGTCCATCAGACGCCGCCAGGTTGCTCCTCAGACTTTACAGGAGCTCACTGATGCCCTTAGACAGATCTGGAAGGATATCCCACAATATGCTCAGCCTTTGACCCGAGCTGAGTCCGCCAACTAGGCCACCATTTCTAGTCCCCCCCCCTCCCACCCCTTCGCTTTAGTTGTATTTTTCAATTTGTCGCACTTTCATTATTATTATTTTTATTCTGCAAATTTTTTTAAAAACGTTTTATTCGACCCCTTTTACCGTATTGCATTTGCACTATCTTGTTTAGCACATTCATTGTTTATGTTCTTTTTTTTTTTTTTTTTGTTTTGCTTAGTTTTTTTTGTTGCTCTATGCCTTTTTAACCTGTAAAGCGCTTTGGTTCAATTTAAAAGTTGTTGAAAACGTGCTATATAAATAAAGTTGACTTGACTTGACACCATCCGTCGTCTCATTAGGAGCATGCCGCGACCTTGTCAAGCATGCATACAAGCACGTGGGGGCCACACAAGATATTGAAAATAATTTTGAGTTGCAGAAATTTAATTTAGGCAAAATGGACGAGCCTGCCACATAATTTTTTCACTTTGATTTTTGGGGTGTCTATATACTGAGCCCTCTGTAGGCTGAAAACTTTTATATCCATCAAAAGATGTGGCATCCTTTTGTTCCTGAGACATTCAACTGTCCATATCAGTATAGATATCCGACATTTTTTTTTTTCACCATTGAAATCTGATGTGTTTTTAAAGTGTTCCTTTAATTTTTTTGAGCAGTGTATTTGACATTTTTGCATGCAAAATTATAAGTATTATTTTTTAAATATATTTTGTGTTAATAATGTTGGGTGTCATAAATACAATTAATCCATTTCTATTTTATATTTCTTATGGAAAAACACTGCTGAAAATTCTAATCAAACAGGTGTTTTCTCCTCAGATGCTACTCTTATTGGGGGTTAAATCACCTAAAATGATTCCCGGGCGCGGCACCGCTGCTGCCTACTGCTCCCCTCACCTCCCAGGGGCTGAACAAGGGGATGGGTCAAATGCAGAGGACAAATTTCACCACACCCAGTGTGTGTGTGACAATCATTGACACTTTAACTTTAACTTAACTTTAAATATTCATGCACACTGAAGTTTTACTGAGTTGTCGACTTTTTGTTGTACTTGTGGGAACCTTGAGTATTTTAGTCCCCAACTGATTCACATTCATCCTTGCTTTCTTTTGAATGAGGATTGATGTACTCTTTTCAGATTTGTTAGGTGTACTTGTTGAAATGCAAATTTTGGGGTTATAAAGGATTGGAACAATAACAGTTGATCATGCATTGACCTGAATATAAGACAACTCTAAAAAATAAGAGACTCCTTTTTAACAACCTACTTTGGCAAAAGATCTACTGTAACATGACATATTTGTAGTGTAAAATCATGCTTTCAATATGACAAATCACCAAAACCTCTCCCATTTAATAACTTACCTAACCTTTCGACTACATTTTGGAGAGGGTCTCTGTGTCGCGGCTGCATCTCTCCTCATCACTTATGTGAGTGATCAGAAGAAAAGCTCTTGCTTGTGAAGGAGTCTTACGGCGCCACTCGCTGATTTGCATGCATGGATCTTGAATATAAGACAATACAGCAAATATTTTGAGGGAGAAAAACTAACTTATATTTCGGTCGGTAGTGTATTTGTTCATTTCACACAGAACCTAATCAAGCACCATATTTCTGTAACTGTGTGTGTCTTAACTCGCAAAACGGAATCCTGCTGTAAGATAATTAGATGTATGACGTATAAAAAACTAAGTCAATTGTTTCAAACGCAACAGTGCAGGAAAAGTGAGTCAGCTGTCAAACCTTACCCCGGTTTGACATATTGCACAGGGTAAACTTTCTCACCGGCGTCGGCCCACCTCTGTTACAGCTGTAATACAATACCTCTCAAGCAAAAATACAGTACAGGCCAAAAGTTTGGACACACCTTCTCATTTCAATGTGTTGTCTTTATTTTCCTGACTATTTACATTGTAGATTGTCACTGAAGGCATCAAAATTATGACACCTGTGAAGTGAAAAACATTTCAGGTGACTAACCTCTTGAAGCTCATCGAGAGAATGCCAAGAGTGTCCATCCATCCATCCATCCATCCATCTTCAACCGCTTATCCGGAATCGGGTCGCGGGGACAACAGCTCCAGCAAAGACCCCCAGACTTCCCTCTCCAGAGCAACATTTGCGACTTCCTCCTGGGGAATCCCGAAGCGTTCCCAGGCCAGAGAGGAGATGTAATCCCCCCATCTGGTCCTTGGCCTGCCGGGGGGCCTCCTCCCAGTGGGACGTGCAACAAGGACCTCCCTAGGGAGACGCTCGTGAGGCATCCGCACGAGATGCCCGAACCACCTAAGCTGGCTCCTTTCCAAGCCAAGGAGCAGCGGCTCTACTCCGAGTCTCTCTCGGGTGACTGCACTTCTCACCCTATCTCTAAGGGAGATGCCAGCCACCCTTCTGAGGAAACTCATTTCGGCCGCTTGTATCCGCGATCTTATTCTTTCGGTCATTACCCACACTTCATGACAAGAGTGTGCAAAGCAGTAATCAGAGTAAAGGGTGGCTATTTGGAAGAAACTAGAATATCAAACATGTTTTCAGTTATCACACCTTTTTTTGTTAAGTACATAACTCCACATGTGTTCATTCATAGTTGTGATGCCTTCAGTGACAATCTACAATGTAAATAGTCATGAAAATAAAGAAAACCCATTGAATGAGAAGGTGTGTCCAAACTTTTGGCCTGTACTGTATGTTTTGTCCGTGTCGGTACTGTACAAACATTATTGAATCAAAAATACTGAAATTCCACGACATAGTGAATTTGCAAACAGCTAAAATTATGCACAAAGCAAACTATAACCTGCTACCCAAGAATATACAACAATTCTTCTCAAAAAAAGAGGAGAAATATAATCTTAGAGAAAAACGTAATTTAAAACATTTGTTTGCACGTACAACACTTAAGACCTTCAGTATATCAGTATGTGGAATTAAATTATGGAATGGATTAAGCAAAGCAATCAAACAATGTACTAATATGATACACTTCAAGAAACTCTTCAAACTTAAAGTGTTTACAAAGTACAAAGAAGAAGAACTATGACAAACATTCTCCATTTATTTCATCCATCCATTCATTCATTCTTAAAGTAATCTTACTTATCTCATCATATGAAATATGACTTACTTCACCAATTATTATTATTAAATTCTTACTATTATTTATTTATTTATTTTTATTGTGATTACTTATGGAGTTTATTGTGAAAAAATTGTGAACAGGAAGTGAACAAAAAGTTTTGCAACTGTTATGTAAAGAAAGGGGGTAGGATTAAATAAGCTCTGCTTCTTCCTACTCCTTTTCGAACATGTTGAAAAGAAACTGGAAATTGTGATGTATCATGTTGTATGCTTGCATGTTCGAAATAAACTCAAAACTCAACTCAACTGTTCACACAGAACAGCCATACAGCAAAAAATAAGATTTTAAGGGAAGTGTCAAATGAGTAACACTGTAGATATTTAAGGACTACCTCATTCAGTGCCTCCTGCCATTACAGAGATGATATTACTCAACGTGGACAGTCATTTAGCAATATTTAGCATTTTTGTGGTCGTAGTCTGAAGAGCTGGGGTTGTACACTGAATCATAATGATAGCTGATTCCTACATTGTGCTGTATTAGTTTGTACAAGTGTGGCCTAATAAAGGCTATGTTGGGTAGGGCTACCCTTGGTATCGATGTAGGCCAATGGTAACATACTAAAACTATTTTTTTTTCGTCCTCTTCTGTTTATGTTCACAAATATCTGGGTTTTTGTTGTGTTGTTTGTTTTTATTACATTTTTATAGACTGTATGCTGTATGCATAATGACAAAACCCCACCTCATAGAATAAGTTTTGTACACAGGACTGAAGGACTTTGGAGTTGAATGAGATTTAAGAGTAGTTCTTGTTTTTCTTGACCTATACACTTAACTTTATTTTGCTGAAACAACTGTTTGCAATGAAAGGTAATAATTACCGTATTTTTCGGACTATAAGGCGCACTTAAAATCCTTTCATTTTCTCAAAAATCCACAGTGCGCCCAATGTACGGAATAATTCTGGTTATGCTTACCGACCTCGAAGCAATTTTGTGGTACATGGTGTAATGATAAGTGTGGCTAGTAGATGGTAGTCACACAAGTAATACGTGTAGACTGCAATATGACACCAGTAAACAACACCAAAACTTTAAATGTTCCATTGAAAATAAAGAACATTACACACGGCACTCAAAAATCTGTCGAAATGTTTTAGTGTGACTTTGAAGCCGCACCGCTTGATGGATTGTCGGCCCATTACGGCTACCGTAGTCAGAGATACAAGTATTACTATGGTGTGTGTATAAGGACCACAAAATGGCACCCATTAGCAGACATATTATCTGGCGTTTTGTTTCACAATATTATGCAAAACCAACTTTTCTTACCTTCTGGTACCTGCTGATGTGTATTTGATATCTGCATAAGTCCTGAAAATTTGCGCACGTAGTCCGTGGCGATGCCGTAGTCGATAAGCTTCTTCTTTTTCTCTATCTTCTTGTTATGGGGCATTCACCCTCTGCTGTTGCCATTTCTAATATAAAGTAGTGTAAAGTTCTAACTTATATCTCGCTACAGAAGTGCTAACAACTACCAGTGTAGTGGGTTTACATTATTCACCCACGGAACTTTAGCTATTAGAGAGTTCCGGTCGGACGTTTTTTCAAGGGACACATTTCCGGCGTTGTTGTTGCACTAGTGAGTCACGGATGAGGAGATGCTGCTAAGTTATTGATTGAAGTAAAGTCTGAATGTCATTAAAACAGTTAGCTCCATCTTTTGACACTTCTTCCACTCCCGTCCTTGCACGCTACACCGCTACAACAAAGATGACGGGGAGACGACGCTGTCGAAGGTGAGCCACGTAAATAAGACCGTCCACAAAACGGCGCATCCTGAAGAGACTGTCAGAAAGCGACTTGAAGATGATCTGTAAAACATCATCCATGCAACATTTTGACCAAAGAACCACCATTACATGTTATGTAGACCACGAGGAAGTGTTTTACATTTAGAATAAAATCATAATATGACCCCTTTTTAAAGCGCCCCCAAAAAAAGACCTGAATAGACCCGTTCATCGGCAGTGCGCCTTAAAATCCGGCGCGCCCTATGGTCCAGAAAATACAGTATATTATTTTGTAGCTATTGTTACATTGTTGTATATTGTTGTATTAATATATTGTTAAATGATGGTTTTATCAACCATGTATAGACAAAATCAAGTAATTGAAGGATCTTGAAAATGTTCAAATAAAAAGTATCTTTACCATTGAGTGCAAATGCTGAAAGATTTTTACCATTGTCACATCCTGTATGCTAAATACAAAGCTAAAGACAAAAAGGCAGGAAACAAAGGAATTAATATGCTGGGAAATATTCTGTGGGTAAGACTAATGTATTTAACAGACAGTTAATAGTGCTACAGATAATTTGCATGTAGCAAAAATGTAGACATTTTCCAACTGTTGAATATCTTAACATCAATGTAAAATACACTTAAAATACACTTGAACACATTTGAGAGAGCGGCAACAGTAGCAAGCCATGTAAAACAATCAAAACAAAGGTGACACGTCTTGCTGAAAAACAGAACAGGAAGTGCATGTGATATGGTAATTTCTAAGGCATCTGGTGGCTCTTACCGCCCCCAGAGAGTGTTTTAATGGCAGATACCAGGGCTAGCAGTCAATGAGGCTGTCAGGTTCAATGAATTCACGTCAATTCACGTGTTTTTTTTAGTCTTCTTCCACGCTGTCAAATGGGCACTAATCTGGAAGTAGCAACATTTTCCGGGATAGAAAAGTCAAGTTGTTGTCCTTTTAAAATGTGGTGACGTTGTCTTGGAGCATTAAGTCACAGCATAACTCACAAAACAACACCAACCCCAAACCAAATTGTGTTCTTGCTGCGCTGCAACTCTTAAATTAGGCCGTGACAAACCACATGGGGATTACTAAAAGTCTGATCCAGAAACCAGCCTGCATTCATCCAAACATGAAATACTCACGCAGTCAAATCAACGTCCTCCCAGAAGGTTAGTCAGATGTTTAAATACTCTGCGAGGCTTTGCAAGGTGTTGGAATGTTTGATAGAAACTTCCAGCAGTCACCTGCTGACTTTAAAACCCATCACAATCACACGCAGGGCAGTTGTTATAAGAATTCTGGGCCGCCTGAAAGAATATCGGTGTGGCTTCTTCCACCCCATTCATTGCCTGTGTGTGTGTGGCGGTGTGGGCCCTTAGAATTGCCACCACCTTTCCCCCTTATACAACGGCACTGGTCACGATTACAGAGTATTCACCTCTGTAAAGTCTTTTAGAGGAATTATTTCCTACCAAAAAGCTTATGGTTCTGTGAGAAATGAAAAATCTCGCTTTTTGTATCCGATGATTCATCACTGTCTGTCTGCACGCCTACGGTGCAGCACTTTGTGGTGGTCAACATCCACAGCTCAGTTTGTTGCCATTGGAAACAAAAAAGCTGCAGAACAATAGTCCTTTAGACTGCTGATGCGGCTTTTTCCTGCTTGAGGCAAACTGTATTTATATAAATGGTGGGGGATTAGATCCATCAATCCATAGAGAATATGACAGAAAGGGATGGTTGTCTCTCAGGCGCTCGGTGCTGAGTCTAGTGCCGATCATAGTCGTGGTTTGATTGACTTACTATACGTCACTATTTTTCACTCCTGAGTTGAAGCTGAGTGCTGGTCTTTTAGTTTGAGCCATGAGAGGTGTACACCCCATGATTTTGGCAGCAGATAGGTTGCATCAATATACTGTCACGTCTTAAGCCATGGTCCACATCCTAACACGAGGGAGTGATTTAATTGAATCTGTTATGCTGCATCTCAAAAATTACCTTTTTAGCCTCTGTGGAAAACCCCCAACTTGTAACTGTTCAACACACCACAGTGTTTACGACTTAACCAGATTTCCATCCGATGTCCTTGAATAAGTTGGCATGTTCTTGCGCTATTTTCCCGGGAACACAGTGATTTTTCCAGCTTGAGCCAGTCTTTCAATGATCTGGGCTTCGAAGTCTGCATCGTGGACCCCCGTTTTTCGGAATTCTCCAGCATAACGGTTCTGCTCCCAGTAGTGGTGCCAGTTTCCACGACCGTCCGCCCCGAATCCAAACACGTTCACCTGTAGGAGAGTTGGCAATGGAAGTGTATGAGAATTTTCCGAACGAGAAGACATTGAAGTTACCGGATGTCGAAGTTATTCACTGACCTCATCGCAGACGTGCAGTGCGAAGAAGAGCACCAGCATGCCTGTGGACGGGTAGCGACCGTGATGCCTGGTCCAGTGATCGTGGATGTATTTAAAGAATGCTGGGTTAAAAATTTGGACCTGTAAATAGACCAGAAGAAAATATTTGAAGAACTCAACATTTTATACCAGGCTCGACTTGGGCTAGATTGCCTCTCCTCCTTGGCCTCCACCCACACTGAGCATTCGTCTTTCAGCATGTTTGCTTGTCTCATCACTTTTATACTGCTGTATTATTGCAATTTCCCTGATTATTTTGAGTCTTTTCAATAATGATATTGTTGAAGTTGGTAGCTATCATTAATGATGACGGACTAAGTAGCGATTGCATGAATAATGTCTTTATTCTGCACACTAATTGGTATCAAGGCTTAGCAAACATGCCGCAAAATTGACTTTAAGTATTTATAGTCTTAGTCTTTTGTTTCTACCTTGAAATGTGCTGTTATCATTACGTACTTGCAGGGAGTGATCGCATTCCAGTCATTCTCTGACTTGGCTATGTTGTGCGAGGGAAAGTGCGTGGGCATGTAATCCTTCCATGCTTTTGTAGGTTTGATTATGCTGTGGTTCTCCTGAAGTCTTTTTAAACACTGACTATTTCATTATTTGTAATACTAATGCTGAAGTGTGAATGGTTGTTTGTGTATACTGCTTGTGCCTTGTCATTGTACTGGAGACCAGTTCAGGGTGTAGAAAATCAATTAATCATGCAGGTATGCATTTATGCTGGTACTATTACAACATTTTCTAGTAATATCACAATAAAATGTTCCTAATAATAGGATATTATTATAGTAGCCAGGTACTGTATGCTAACGTAACACATTAACAGTTATTTAGCTTCATAGAATAATATATAATAGGGTGCATCAACATAAAAAGCAAGTTACCAGTAAACAAGTTCAAGTCCCTGAAATCATTCCATATCACTAAAACCATTGAATTATCCTCTCTGTCAAACACGAGTAGGGATGGGGACCGAAACCCGGTGCTATAATGGCACTGTGCCAACATAAACGTTAGTAACCAGACCGGGAAAAGAAGAAACTATCGGTGCATAATTTTTGTGCCAAATGAGTGCTTGTCTGTAATATTGTACAAGTACCGACAGCCATCAGACTGTATAATGCATATGTTCCTTTTTGACTGTACTTAAATGTATAATAGACTGTATTTATATTATTCACATGTGAATAATGCTGTATAATAGACTGTATTTATGTTATTCACATGTGAATAATGCTGTATAATAGACTGTATTTATGTTATTCACATGTGAATAATGCTGTATAATAGACTATATTTATATTATTCACATGTAAAAATACCTAAATGTTTATTGTCTATTGTGAGCAAACTGTGGTGCTGAATTTCCCCCAGGGATCAATAAAGTACTTTCTATTCTATTCTAAGTATGTAATGTGGCGTCCCAAAAGAAGCACAATGAGTCCAATGCTCTTTTAAAATTGTATTGCTGACCTTAACATGCTAACAACAACCTTCATAACGCGAGTAGCCACAACAAGCAACACTTCCTCATTATGCACTAAAGACGGTTACAGCGAGCAAAGTTGCATTCATGAACCCCCTGGAATTATGAGCATCAATATTACACAAGCTGCTTTTTGCACATTCTCTATGTTCTGCATTGCTGTTTGCTGTGCATTTTATTTCTTATTTTTGAATGTATTGCCTAGTTATTTCATTTATAAAAGTATTTCAATCAGTAGTCTGTTCAACTTGAATGTCACAAAATTCCTTTTTTTTTATTTTTATTTTTTTTTAAATAAAATTTAAAAAAATATATATATATATATATATATATATATATATATATATATATATATATATATATATATATATATATATATATATATATATATATATATATATATATGTGTGTGTGTGTGTATATATATATATATATATATATATATATATATATATATATATATATATATATATATATATATATATATATATATATATGTATATATATATATATATATATATATATATATACATATATATAATTTTTACAAAAATAAAATGTTTAGCATTTTTTTAAGTACAGGTTCAGGTGCTGTTTAAGCACTGGCAACACAATAGTCCTGAGTTAAATCCAGGGCTCGGGATCTTTCTGTGTGGAGTTTGCATGTTCTCCCTGTGACTGCGTGGGTTCCCTCCGGGTACTCTGGCTTCCTCCCACCTCCAAAAACATGCACCTGGGGATAGGTTGATTGGCAACACTAAATTGGCCCTAGTGAATGAATGTTGTCTGTCTATCTGTGTTGGCCCTGTGATGAGGTGGCGACTTGTCCAGGGTATACCCCGCCTTCCGCCCGAATGCAGCTGAGATAGGCTCCAGCACCCCCCGAGACCCCGAAAGGGACAAGTGGTAGGAAATGGATGGATGGATGTCAAGTTATACATACGTATTTTGCACCTGACTAAGTTGCAGAACCAGCCTAACTATGAAAAAGTGTCCAGAAAATATTCATTATAATCATTACAACTTATTTCTTGCAAAATTACGCCTTAATCTCTTTATAAACTTTACTTTCTTAATTCTATGACGTTTTCTTCTCTATATGGCCCCAATACAGTGGAACCTAATCGACTTCCGTGTGTCACGGCGGGGTCGCATTTTAATGCACGGATCGTTTTCCCAGGATGCAGACGGAACTCCAGAGGCAGCGTGCAGGTAAGACAATGATTTATTTACCATAAATCAGTCAGGAAATACAAATCAAACAGAAAAGAATGCCGATAGCATGGGAAGCTATGGCAAAGCTTAGTCCAAAAACAGGAATCACTAAGGTATTCACACGTAACTTGTTGCATACAGCAAACTAGACAGCCAGACTGATTGTGGCAAAAAGCAGGAATAAGTAGCTCTCTGATTAGTGCCCGGGAGCAGGTGAGCGTCCCGAACACTAATCAGAGGCAGGTGAAAATAATCAGCACCCATGGCAACCAAGAACACACAAACCCAGAACTAAGGGAGTCTTTAACTAAACAAAAACATGATCACAACGGATCATGACACCGCGGGCACTGTTGGCCGAGACTTGATGAGTTGGCCTCCGTACGTTTTGCATGGATGGAAAAAGTGACAAAGAATCTTTACAGTCAACACAAACAGGTTGTCGTTAAAAAATGGCCCAATCTAAATAGGATCCTCTCTAGTCCTGTTTACAGATTATGAAACTATTTGACCCTTTAATATTAAGACCTTCGGAGGATTTGGTCACTGTAAAGGACCAACCAGATGATGAGGAATGATTAATAAGGCTCGGGGCCTACAACCTACAAATCTATATTTTTGACCGCATTTCGAAAAACACTGTAAAAGGATGTCTGTGCTGAAGCAAATATATGCACCGTGAAGTCTCCACATGGTGAGGATTAGTTGCAAGTTTTTTTATTGTCACGGATTAAAGCAGAAGTAGAAGATTAGAAAAAACAATGGGATGGTTTCTAATCTAACTGTAATCCTTTGTCAACAATGTTGACATTATTGTTTTTGTATGTGTGCATAGGCATTTCTGTCTGTTGTGTTAATGAGCAAGTAGCTACAAATAATGACTTACCTTGTCTTTATCCACACGGAGGAACTGCTTCACTGGAGCGTAGGTACTAAAGAAGAGACGTGTTTAATTAGCATTTGTCAATTGGATTGGCAACTTGTCTGAACTGTACGCTGTTCTTACAATCGGATCTGGCCACTGGACAGTGCGCTGGTGATCCAAACCAGATCCAGAGTTTTAAAAGGAACCAGGACAAAGCTGACGTTGGCCGCCAGGTTCTTGGCGCTCTCCGGGTACATGAAGTGGTGAGTGGTGTGGCTGCCGGCGTCTTCCTCGTAACCCACCGTCGGGGCTAAGTTTATTCTAAGTGTGAGAGAGGAGCAAAGTGAATTGGTTGTTATTATCCTTTTTCAGATTGTATTGTTTTTCAAAATGTTGACTTGATAATTTAACATGTTTGATCCTGGGTTCGATCCTGCACTCAGGATCTTTCTGTGTGGAGTTTGCATGTTCTGCCAGTGACTGCATGGGTTCTGTCCAAGTACTCCGGCTTCCTCCCACCTCCGAAGACATGCACCTGGGGATAGGTTGATTGGCAACACTAAATTGGCCCTAGCGTGTGAATGTTGTCTGCCTATCTGTGTTGGCCCTGCGATGAAGTGGCGACTTGTCCAGGGTGTACCCCGCCTTCCGCCCTAATGCTGCTGAGATAGGCTCCAGCACCCCCGAACGGGACAAGCGGTAGAAAATGGATGGAATAAAACCTTCATTATTTCCCTTATTCATAAAAGGCACCAAGCAAATAATAATGTCACCAAGTTTGCATCATACAGAATCATACTAAAAGTTCTTGAGTCATGCTGTTATTAAACAGCAAAAATAATGAGACTGGTGGTACAATCGGAAGAGTGGTAGTAGTGCTGTAGGAGGCAGTAATGTACTTTTACTCTTAAACTCTGTGCATTAAAGAGCCATTTTGCTTGTAAAAGAAATGTCCAAAATGTTTCTAGGTCTAAGGTCTAAAGCAGGGGTGCACATTACGTCGATCGTGAGCTACCAGTCGATCGTCGAGGGTGTGTCAGTTGATCGCCAGCCAGGCATTACAAAAATACACCTAAAAATTAGCAGTCACAAATCTTCACTATGACGTCACCTTCGTCACTTCATTGACATTCACGGCACCCGAGGGTCTTGTGAGTTCATTGCTAAGAAAAAATGACAGAAAGGAAGGCGAGAAACACTTTTCATTTCAACAGAATGCACAGTTCCTGTCTTCACAATAAAAGCCCTGCTTCATCCTGCCTGCGCTAACGAAATAGGAGTCTCAGAAAGCTAGTGCGTACAAGCTAGCAAGCTATGGAGTTTGCCATCAATGTATTTCTTGTAAAGTGTATAAAAAGGAGTATGGAAGCTGGACAAATAAGATGCCAAAAACCAACCACTTTCATGTGGAATTGGACTTTTTTTCTCCTCCATTAGAAAATGTGGACGTTATCATCACTACTGTCTGATTCCAATCAATGCAAGTCATCAGAATCAGGTAATACACCAACTTATATTCTTGTCTTCATGAAAGAAAGGAATCTATATGTGTTAAACATGCTTAAACACCTTTCACTTTTAACAAAAACGTCTTTCATAAATAAATAAATAAAAATTATATACATGAATGAGGTAGATCCCTTCGACTTGGTCAATTGAAAAGTAGGTCGCCTGCAGAAAAAGTGTGGGCACCCCTGGTCTAAAGCATGGATTCAGTTGAAAATTATACTGAGCGACTTACAACAAGTATATTACATCGATTTGATGGCACGTTTGGACGTCTATAGGCCTTTTTCTACCGCAGGACCATTTTTTTTTACCAGGGTAAATAGAGTAATCCCTGTGTTTCCACCAAAAACTACCCGGGTAGATTTAGATTTAGTTCTTCAGGAACTATGTAGTTCTTGATAGTGAGGTGGGACTTTCGGGAGTTCCTCAGGAACCTTTGAAGGGTGGCCTCTTCAGTTTTCTAAGTTTCAGCTGCCATTAGAGTATGCGAAGACAACTTGTTTATGTATTATTTCTTGTGTATTTCTATTACAACATACTTGACAATGGATAGAAAGAAGAACAAAAGGGAACGTTTGACCTGCATGCATTATGTGGGGCATCTGTGTGCTGAAGAAAGCGGATTAGTGGCACTATCTTGCATTGTTTTTACTCAGCCGTAGTCTTTAAACGTTTATGAATCTTTTTTAAACATAATTTCAATGCTTGGAGCTACGAGAAATGAATGGACTCTTGCAAACTTGTTTACAGAGAAATATAAAGTATTCAGCTGGACTTCGAAACGGCGAGGCGAGCTGCTTCTTGGGACTTTCTTTCTGTTTTCCTAAAATTTGTTTGGTTGAGCTTTTTCCTGACGTTCTTTCTTGTTACGCGGATGTATAGAATCCGTATATTGCATAGCAGTTTGGACTGCCCACCTGTTCTGGGGTCATGAGGTTTTTAAAGATTAAGAAGAAGTAGTCAAGGCTGCTGTCTTCTATGGATCAGGTTTCTTTTGGTAAATGCAGGATTCTTCTGCAAGAGAATGACCTCTGTCAATGTGCCACGCACATCAATACTGAATATAAAACAGGCAAAATCTGTCGTCTCCTTTTAATGCACAAAATCAATTCACCAAAGTCAGACTAAAAGTGAAGCTCATGGCTGCGAAATGTGTTGAATAATGATGACGGCAATAATGTCACACTAATGTGCTCATATTTAGACAGTGAGCAGAATCAGTAATCATGCCATTAGGACGTGGACATTGCAAGCAGGAACTTAACAATGTCCAAGAAATGATCACGGTATCAACATGTCATCTTGTTGCATTACAATATGTCGCAGACGAGACCGACCACAGCGAACAAAGCAGTTGTTTGTTCAGACAGGCAGGAGGTAGCCGGGCAGTGGTGCTTGTGAGCTACAGATGTTTTTTGTTTAATAATCAAACTTAAAAAATGCAAACGTCTAAGTTGTAAACTGCCCAGACATGCGTACTCCAATGTTAATGTATGCTAATTGATTTAGCACTAAGAAACATAAATTTTACTTTTTTGACCCGCCCTTTGTATACCCCCATAACGTACGCTTCACAACACATCTTAAAATACTTTTGAGCATTCCGTGGCTAGAGAAGGCTCAAAAACAACAAGGGTGCCAGCTTGCCACATAGGCACGTTGCTTAGCAGGCTGCTATAGCGCACATATATCTAGGGTTCTGATAGCGTCCGAAAATGACGAGCCAAGGGAGGAGCCTTATATACATATTTTTTATTAAATATAATTAAATCATGTGAGACATGCACCAGGGGATAGGTTGATTGGCAACACTAAATTGGCCCTAGTGTGTGAATGTTGTCTGTCTATCTGTGTTGGCCCCGCGATGAGGTGGCGACTTGTCCAGGGTGTACCCCGCCTTCTGCCCGAATGCAGCTGAGATAGGCTCCAGCACCCCCCGCGATCCCGAACAGGACAAGCGGTAGAAAATAGATGGATGGATAATAATAATAATATACCATACAATAATTAAATATGCATAAATAATCAATTTATATTGTAATCATAGCCCCTGAATTGTAATCCAATCGTTAGGTCCCTCCCTTAGTTAATGCTATGCTAGTAGTGCAAGTGTTAATGTTTGTGTGTCCCTCTCTACACCTTAATGTTACATTATTGTATGTGATGGCAGTGTTTCCCATAAACTGCCAAGATACCTGTGGAGGTGGGGGCGTGGCTATGGGCGTGATCACCATGACATCATCGAGTAATTTGCTAAATTTACTACAATGATATGATTTTCTCTAAAAAGGCTAAAAAAATGTATACTTACTAATTAATAATAAGTTTTGTTTTAATTGTCCATCCATCCATCCATCCATCCATCCATTTTACAATATAGTTACAACACTTTATGTACATATTTATATACAGATTTGAACAATAAGTTATTCACTGAAATATATTTATTAATTGTGGTTCTTACAAAAAATATATCTTATACAAATATAAAAGCTAAAATGTCTCTTAAAGCTCTGCCCCTTTAATTAGTGCATACTAAATAATTTAACTTTAGCCTACTACTACAACCATATTATTTACCAGCAACATAAAGTGAAACAGAGGCATAGGTGTCCTGCCACAGTCAGTAACAAATAAACACAAAACAGTAGTGGTGGTAGATAGACACAGAGCTTCATCAAACATCTGATCCACTGAACAAAGAGCTCCAAAAATCTTGATCCTACACTTCTCTTTTGTAAAGTAAATCCGAACAGCCGATATGGGCATCTACATCAACTATATGATTTGCCTGAGAAGCTGGATAGGACCAAAAAAAAAAAGCTGAAAAATCTATTTGTGGCGGCCTTAATTCTTTCGTGGCGGGCCGCCACAAATAAATGAATGTGTGGGAAACACTGGTTGATATGTATTACCTAGGACAAAAATAACACAAATGATGGTAGTAGTGCACATTAGTGCTTCGTAGAGCCACACACAGGCATGGACAAACACAACTCATTAGCATTAAAGCTACAAGCAGACCAACCATTGTGTTCCACTCCCAGTAGGTCTTATTAAAAAAACATTTTTAAATGTTTAAATTGTAACATCAAGGACAGATTTTGAACAATGACTTCAATTAGTCAATTTTTTAATTGACTGTGTGAAAGGGGTTCCTGTCAGGATGGTTTACTTGCAAGGTTTTGTGGATAGTATGTTGCCCGCGACCCCGAACAAGACAAGCGGTAGAAAATGGATGGATGGATGGATGTTGTTTGGCACAATCCTGCTGACAATCAAAACAACCAAAAATACATTTAACAGACCAAATGGTAGATTTGCTCTTGGCACAATGCAACAGAGGGGATAGATTAAGTCCAAAGGATTTATTTTTTATATCCGTGCGAGCAATATAATTCAACTTCTTAGGATTCTTGACCTCCCAAGAAGCCCGTGACCCCTCTGCCAACCATTTGCATCCAGGAGCGTATGAAATGTTAATATTACATATAGCATTAGGTGCACATCTGTTTACTTTTCGTCTTTCAGCCGTGATGTAACTTTAATGACACATGCCGTGCTGAGTGACAAGAGTATCGTGCTCCTTTGTGACGCCCTCCAGCCATCTGCCGCCTTCTTTCCCTCTGCCTTAGTCTTCATCTCTTTCTTCCCCCATCCCCATCCTCTCGTCTCTCACCTCATGACATAGTTGTGTTCGTCGATGGTGGCCCCATATGCAGCCCCACGTAGGTTTCCAGAGTTCCCCACCACGGCGCACCGCAGGCATCGTCCCGGATCCCAAGAGCCGTACGGAGATCTTCCGGGTATCACCTTTGACAGAACATCGTCGTCACAACTAGGAGCTTTCATTAGCAGGCAGATACAATATTCATTTGAAGAGTTTGATATTACATTAAATTCATTCCAATTCAGGGAATTTCCCAACAGCCAAGTAACAGGAAGGGTTTCTCACAAGTTTTAACACAAGTTTTGACTTGAATACTAAAAATACTTTACAAACACTAAAATGAAACACAAATTCACTTCATTGTGAATAGTTATATACTGTAAATTAAATTTTATTTCCCACCATTTTGTTCATAATTGTGTGTGTGTGTATGTATATATATATATATTAGGGCTGCAACAACTAATCGATTAAATCGATTAAAATCGATTATTAAAATAGTTGCCGATTAATTTAGTCATCGATTCGTTGGATCTATGCTATGCGCATGCGCAGTTTTTATTTATTTATTATTTTTTTAATTTTTTTTAACTAAACCTTTATTTATAAACTGCAACATTTACAAACAGCTGAGAAACAATAATCAAAATAAGTATGGTGCCAGTATGCTGTTTTTTTTCCAATAAAATACTGGATAGGGTAGAAATGTAGTTTGTCTCTTTTATCCGACTATTAATCGATTAATCGAAGTAATAATCGACAGATTAATCGATTATCAAATTAATCGTTAGTTGCAGCCCTAATATATATATATATATATACTGTACAGGCCAAAAGTTTGGACACACCTTCTCATTCAATGTGTTTCTTTATTTTCACAACTATTTACATTGTAGATTGTCACTCAAGGCATCAAAACTATGAATGAACACATGTGGAGTTATGTACTTAACAAAAAAAAAGGTGAAATAACTAAAACATGTTTTATAAAAATTCTAGTTTCTTCAAAATAGCCACCCTTTGCTCTGATTACTGTTTTGCACACTCTTGGCATTCTCTCGATGAGCTTCAAGCACACCTGTGAAGTGAAAACCATTCCAGGTCCTCTTGAAGCTCATCGAGAGAATGCCAAGAGTGTGCGAAAAAGTAATCAGAGCAAAGGGTGGCTATTTTGAAGAAACTAGAATATAAAACATGTTTTCAGTTATTTCACCTTTTTTTGTTAAGTACATAACTCCACATGAGTTCATTCATAGTTTTGATGCCTTCAGTGACAATCAACAATGTAAATAGACATGAAAATAAAGAAAACACATTGAATGAGAAGGTGTGTCCAAACTTTTGGCCTGTACTGTGTATATTAATGGACAAATTGAATGATCTGTTTATAAAAGATGCTTGTATCATAATTTTCGTTAACAATATTTGCTATGAAATAACACAATATAGACATTAAGTTAATTTTAATAATAATTATATGAAAAACAGCCATGTATGAATTGTATACTGTAAAGGATGTTTCTGGAATAGACAGAAATTAGTAATTAAAATGTTTAATTCTCCTTCCTTCAATTGAAATGGGAATTACAATTTTTTTTGGAGACATTTTCAATTCAGTTTAAGATTTAACAAAAGCCAATTCATTAGAAAAGGTTAAATCATAACTCCACCATTTGGCAGATTTATATTTAAAAAATTATTGATATAACAAATAGGAATGGGACAATATATCAAAACATTGCGATATGTAACCTTACAATAAGATAATCACATCTTTCCACCTTGGGATGGGCGATATGGCCTAAAATCTAACAAAATTGATAAAAAAGTCAATATTTTGCACAGATGGGAGCAATCCATTCTGCCTCTAAATCACTTTAAAAATGAAAACAATACTTAATTCACATTTCACAACCTGTCTAATAACCAAGATGTAGCAACATTGTTATTGTAAGAGCGAACACTGAGGAACTGTTTAGCGCCGTAACACATCGCCATGCTACGGCATTAGCCAAAAGCTAACTACGACAAGAAGTAAGATAGCAACCGCGTCAACAGCTCAACGGCTTTTAAGTTTGTAATACACCAAACAATGCACAATACATTAATCTGTACTGACGGAAAAACATGAGCTATCATATTGCAGTATCTGTAAAGTATTTGCACACATTTCATGTTTTGTTTCCAAAGTTTCACCCTCTGTTCGTGCTCGCCTCTATAAGTTCATCCTATGTATTTTCAGGTTAAAAAAGATAAGGTTGTGAAACCTCATTTGTCCCAGAATAGTCGTCTTCGTTGTTTATTACCAAGTCTGCCATGTTTACAACACACTCGCGTTTGTTTCCAGAAGTAGGAACACACGTTTGTTGCTGGAAGCCAGAAGTATGTTGCTATTGAAATGCGCAGAGGAAAAAAGATATGGTATTGCTTCAAATGACCAAAATACGGTAAATATTGTACGTACTACATATTTTTATGAACGTGTCTGTTACTACATTTTATATATATATACTTTTAGTGTGTATATAAAATGTTGATGGAGGGTTTTGAAGTTGTATTAGAGGGCTTTGAAGGCTACAACGGTGACTCCCATTAGCCGCATCTTGCAAGTATTTATCATCTTTAAAATCCCCCCCTCCCAAAAAATATGTCTTCTTGTAATGATTGTGAACGATAGGCAAAATGCTAAAAAATTTACAGTTCCTCATTAAAAAAACTGCTCTGACTTTTGCTCAGGACTTTCCCTGTCTGTCCGATATTGCCATTACTGCCTTAAGTGGTGGAAAAGTGTATTACAACTGAATACCCTTGCCGACCACAGCTGAGAAACAGATGTTTTTCGCGGCCCAACAATGGCCCTATGGTTAAGAAACATTGCTGTAAGGCACATTAACTTTGCCCCTCTCACGACTCACAGAAGAAAGAGAAACAAAGGGGCTACAACATGCAACATGAGTTGTAAAAATGCAAAATATGAGCTATGAATGTTTTCCTTTGTTTTAACTGTATTGCAGAATCAACATATCGAGATATTATCGTTATTGTGAACCAAATATCGTACATCATATGATCACACGGTGAGGTACCCTGAGGCTCCCAGCCCGAATAACAAGCAGCACACATCCTTCTCATATACAGGTAGATGCATGCCATTCATTCCTGGAATACTGACGCTTTTTGAAAAGTCTTGTAAGCTTATTTTCAAATGCAGCAGAGTAATAATGTGACAAGATGAATGAGTAGAATACCTGGAACAACCTGAGCAGCACCTGCTGGATGCTGTGAGATTTAAACTGGGGCTGCAACATCTACAGGGAAAGAAAATCTGGTTAGGAGGCTCTGCAGAGAAATAACATCATTGAAGTGTAGTACTTTGCGTGCGTGTGTGTTCTTTTTCTGATTTGATGAACATATCTAGTAGGAAGGAACACACCCATGTGGACCAACCCCAAGTCCAAAATGAGGTCAGCAACAAAATAAAGGATGGACAAATGCAGGAGATTCCATTATGTGACTTGCAGTGAATATTTACATTATTTCTTATGTGAAAATGTTTACATTTTTTTATTTATTTATTCCAATTTGGTTTTGACGAAGCCTATGGAACCAATTCCAGTACAATAGCTAAAACCGAGGTATCATTCCACTTGATTTTTTTCTGTTACTTAGTTCTTGCAAGAGTATTCATTTGTGTTGGCCTTTTAAATATAGCTTTATGCTACTGTAGTTAACATAAAAAAGAACTGCAGACAAATTGGAATTGGATGAATCAACTTTCAAGCTTATGCTTCTGTATAGTAACCGTCCCCTCCAACGCCGCATTGTTCCTTTTATAGCGCTTTGTCAGGGTCGATGTGCAATTCTCTGCCGAAACGCTTAAGGCGGTGTTGTTAGGGGAAAAAACAAAGAGGCTACATATTGTGTATACCCTGCAAATGACAAAGAGGAGGTTTTTTCCCCCTCTTTTTTGCCTCTTACAACCCAATTGTTTATCTAACTTGATGTATTGTTACATTTGAAATGATAGTAATGGTGACAACAGAGCTAAATATTATCATTGATGATCAATATTGATGTGTACGGGTATGACAAATAAATAAACACAATATTTGTCAATTTAAACAAGTATCAAGTAGTTATAGTTGCATATTACTTGCACATACAAAGTCTCCAAGGGAACGTATCCAGTAAAAAACGTGTCTGCATCATTCAACCTACTGCGTCATGAGCTCAACTTAATTATCTATATTATAATAAATAGGTTGGTGTTTTTCATACCTACCATTATTCTCTGTTTGACTAATTTCATGCGATGAAGCCTTTTTAAAAAACATTTATTAATCAATCCAACAAAATAATTTACAATAATACCATAATAATACAATTCCAAAACCAAACGAGGCTCAGCAACATCCAGAATAGCAATCAACAGAGCAATTGAGAGGACAACACAAACATAACACAAAACAATCCAAAAGAAGTCAAACAAAACAATAATATCAACAACAGTATAAATATATTAATAAGAATTCCAACATAACAGTGATCAGAAATCCCTCATTTACATTATCATCACAGCCATTAATACAAAATAAAATAAAAACATTTAAAAAATGAACAAAAGTGCTTGCATCGATTCGTATCTCATAGGTTTGACAACACATTATGTCCAATATTTTCCACAAAGATAAAATGAATAAAATTAAGCCTTTTCTAACATTCCATTACTACAAAACATTACAGGTATGTGCTATTTTTGTTGTCATATTTGATTGATATAAGTATTTGCCAGTACTCAAGGCTCCAATATTGGTTTTGTATCGGAAATGAATATTTCGATACAATACCCCTAATTTAGGTATTTATTTTTTGACAAAAAAAAACACGTTTGGAATATTTTGTTGCATGATCAGATCATTGTAAAGTTTTGAATATATGCCATTGAATGCATTTTTCCTGAACAAATACATTGAGCAATACAGCTGAAGTGCTTTGTCAAGGCACATTATTTCCAGGCTTTAGCAGGCCACATAAAAGATGTGCCTTGAGTTTGACACCTGTGGTTTAAATTAAGAGGACAACGATGGCGTAGCTGTAGCACAGACTGAGTCTTATTGACATTTTACAAAGGGGTTGAGCTAGAAGTGCCCCACTTTCTAAACAACAGCTACCAAATGATCCTCTGTACGTCTTGTAAAGAATCAAACATCCCCTCCTCGTCTTTCCTGTTATTTCCACTCAACAAACTTCTCTAACACTCTCCTCTACCAGCGGCCGAGTTCTGCTCCTCCCTCACATTTCCATTCATGCGTCATCCCTGGCAGCATGCGTGCTCTTATGTCTAATTCTTTCTCTTTTAATTTCCCCCGCTCCCCCTTTGCCTCTCCTCCACCCCTTCTTGTTCTCTCTGAGACGCCTGTACACTACGCAGCTCATCAGTGCTGATCAGAGAGCACTAAATCTGTCTTTCACTCCCCCATTACCTCTCTCATTCTCCGGCTGGTCTCTTCTTCCATGAGTCTCCCTATCCATTTTTTCATCCCGCCATCCTTCGGCTTTTCCCTCTCTGAAGCCGCCAAATCCAGCTTGGCACATTGTGCCGCTGTTGTTCAGGGACCATTAAACTCCCTGTAAGCTGACTACTAAGGTCTACGATACCTGCCAGCAACTTTGAACACACGGATATTGTCTTTTCTAGCAAGCGTAACAACACACACTCGCGTTACTCTTTGCATGCTTTCAAGCAGACCTGGGCAAAATACGGCCCGCGGGCCACATGCGGCCCATTAAGATTTTCAATCCGGCCTGCCGGACTTTCTACATAATTTTTTTAGACCTTTAACATCAAAACTGTAGCCGCCATTATGATGTGCAGTGCTGTTTTTAAATTACCATAAGTCTTGAACTATAGAAAGTAGAGATGTCCGATAATGGCTTTTTTGCCGATATCCGATATTGTCCAACTCTTAATTACCGATTCCGATATCAACCGATACCGATATATACAGTCGTGGAATTATGCCTAATTTTGTTGTGATGCCCCGCTGGATGCATTAAACAATGTAACTTTACCATGAATTGATTAACGTGGACCCCGACTTAAACAAGTTGAAAAACTTTAGTGGTGAATTGTACGGAATATGTACTCTACTGTGCAATCTACTAATACAAGTTTCAATCAATCAATCAAAAACAAAGTTTTCCAATATAAGAGAACAACTTCAACTCCAGTTATGGAAAAAAATGCCAACATGGCACTGCCATATTTATTATTGAAGTCACAAAGTGCATTATTTTTTTTAACATGCCTCAAAACAGCTTGGAATTTGGGACATGCTCTCCCTGAGATAATCCTGATACCCATTACAACTATGGGAAATACTATACTTTGACTTTCACAAAGTGCATTATTTTTTTTAACTTGCATCAAAACAACAGCTACAAAAACAATGAAGGCACACAGCTTCAGTCCAGAGTATACTACAGCATACTTGCCAACCTCAGTGTTTCCCACACATTCATTTATTTGTGGCGGCCCGACACGAAAGAATTACGTCTGCCACAAATAACAAAAATTTAAAAAATTTTTTTTTTTTTTTTTTGTCCTGTCCAGCTTCTCAGGCAAATCATATAGTTGATGTAGATGCCCATATAGGCTGTTCAGATTTACTTTACAAAAGAGAAGTGTAGGATACTTCTCTTGTTGCCTTATTTGTATTTGACCACTACTGTTTTCTGTTTATTTGTTACTGACTGTGGCAGGACACCTCTGCCTCTGTTTCACTTTATGTTGCTGGTAAATAATATGCTTGTAGTAGTAGGCTAAAGTTAAATTATTTAGTATGCACTAATTAAAGGGGCAGAGCTTTAAGAGACATTTTAGCTTTTATATTTTATAAGATATATTTTTTGTAAGAACCACAATTAATAAATATATTTCAGTGAATAACTTATTGTTCAAATCTGTATATAAATATGTACATAAAGTGTTGTAATTATATTGTAAAATGGATGGATGGATGAATGGACGTTTAAAACAAAACTGTTATTAATTAGTAAGTATACATTTTTTGAGCCTTTTTTAGAGAAAATCATATCATTGTAGTAAATTATGCAAATTACTCGATGATGTCATGGCGACCACGCCCATAGCCACGCCCCCACCGCCACAGGTATAATGGCAGTTTATGGGAAACACTGAACCTTGAGACCTCCGAATTCGGGAGATGGGAGGGGGCGGGGTTTGGTGGTAGCAAGGGTGTATATTGTAGCGTCCCAGAAGAGTTAGTGCTGCAAAGGGTTCTGGGTATTTGTTCTGTTGTGTTTACGTTCTGTTACGGTGCGGCTGTTCTCCCGAAATGTGTTTGTCATTCTTGTTTGGTGTGGGTTCACAGTGTGGCGCATATTTGTAAAAGTGTTAAAGTTGTTTATACGGCCACCCTCATTGTGACCTGTATGGCTGTTAATCAAGTATGCCTTGCATTCACTTATGTGTGTTTAACAGCCGCCTAAAATATGTGACTGGGCCGGCACGCTGTTTGTATGGAGGAAAAGCGGAAGTGACGACAGGTTGTAGAGGACGGAAACACATTTTTACGGGATAATACATCATATTGTAGGTGTTTATTACACTTTTCATATTTTGATGTTTGTTACAATTTTGTTGTTTTGCTTGATTGTAAAAGATGTCTATGGAGGAGCTGGTCTGAGAAGTAAAAGAGGATCGATGTTCATATGTTGTTAATATTCAGTGTTTTATTGTTCATAGTTAATATTGTAAATCCCACTTTCTTTATTTTCATGTACATTTTGGGTGTCCCATTCAGTAAAAAAGTGTACAATTCCATTCGTTTTTTTTGAGGCGGTCTGTCTTAACTTTTTTAGAACTCTATCGGATGTTGTGACTTTTGGTATTAGTGTTCCTGAAAAAAAGAGGGACCCAAACACACATACTGTACAGCAGATTTTTTACAGCTAAATGTGTATGTATCATTTATACACACATACACCTTGGTCCCCCCAAACACATTTTTTCCTCTCAACGTAGCCCCCCAAGTCAAAATATTTGGAAATATCAGAAAAAGATGCAGAAGCAAATTTTTACATGATAATATATCATATTGTAGGTGTTTATTACACTTTTCATATTTTGATGTTTGTTACATTTTTGTTGTTTTGCTTGATTGTAAAAGATGTCTATGGAGGAGCTGGTCTGAGAAGTAAAAGAGGATCGATGTTCATATGTTGTTAATATTCAGTGTTTTATTGTTCATAGTTAATATTGTAAATCCCACTTTCTTTATTTTCATGTACATTTTGGGTGTCCCATTCAGTAAAAAACTGTAAAATTACATTTACAAAATTAAATTTTTAGAACTCTATCGGATGTTGTGACTTTTGATATGTTCCTGAAAAAAAGGGACACAAACACACATACTGTACAGCAGATTTTTTTTACAGCTAAATGTGTATACATCATTTATACACACATACACCTTGGCCCCCCCAAAACACATTTTTTTCTCTCAATGTGGCCCCGGAGTCAAAATATTTGGAAATATCAGGAAAAGATGCGGAAGCAAATTTTTACAACAAATGTCTGCATAAAAGTGATAATATATCATATTGTAGGTGTTTATTACCCTTTGCATTCATATTTTGCTGTTTGTTGCATTTTTGTTGTTTTGCTTGATTGTAAAGATGTCTAAGGAGTAGCTGGTCCGAGAAGTAAAAGAGGAGCGATGTTCATATGTTGTTAATATTCAGTGTTTTATTGTTCATAGTTAATATTGTAAATCCCACTTTCTTTATTTTCATTTACATTTTGGGTGTCCTATTCAGTAAAAAACTGTAAAATTCCATTTCGTTTTTTTGAGGTGGTCTGTCATAACTTTTTTAGACTTTTGGTATTAGTGTTTCTGAAAAAAGGGACCCAAACACACATACTGTACAGCAGATTTTTACAGCTAAATGTGTATATATCATTTATACACACATACACATTGGCCCCCGAGACACATTTTTTCTTGCAATAATGTGAAGGTTTACAACACTACAGCATATGTTGACATAAATGCACCTATGTTTCTTATCAATAAACCCTTTGAATCTCAAAGTTTACGTTGACAAAACGGTCTGCCACTTCTAGTGTATTGATGTCGACCTACAGGGCCACTTTTTTCACAATGAAGCAAACACGGTGATTGTGTTGTTGATAAAAGCGGGACCGGCTTAAACTAGTTCTGCTGTAAGGAGAAAAGACAAAACAGGGTTTCTTAACCATTGTTAGCCAGCTAGCGCCTTCAAGAGGACTGCCAAAAAATATGTTTCTCAGCTCATGTCCGTATGGGCCGCAGCGGTACTCGGTTGTAATACACTTTTTCATCCACTTGTGGCAGTAATGACAATATCAAATTGTAGACTGTCGATTTTACAGTAAAAACTTTACATTTACAAAATGTTACTGTAAAATAGTGTTGTTTTTTTTTCTTACATTTTACGGTAAATATAAAAACAGTACCACTGTTTTGTTTTTTGTTTTTAGCGGAAAAAGCTGGCAGCTTAGTTGCCAGAATGTTACTGTTAAATTTACATTGGTTTTTACTAGGGATGTCCGATAATATCGGCCTGCCGATATTATCGGCCGATAAATGCGTTAAAATGTAATATCGGAAATTATCGGTATCGTTTTTTTTATTATCGGTATGGTCTTTTTTTTTTTTTTTTTTTTTTTTTTTTTTTTTTTTTTTTTTTAATTAAATCAACATAAAAAACACAAGATACACTTACAATTAATGCACCAACCCAAAAAACCTCCCTCCTCATTCACACAAAAGGGTTGTTTCTTTCTGTTATTAATATTCTGGTTCCTACATTATATATCAATATATATCAATACAGTCTGCAGGGATACAGTCCGTAAGCACACATGATTGTGCGTGCTGCTGGTCCACTAATAGTACTAACCTTTAACAGTTAATGTTACTCATTTTCATTAATTACTAGTTTCTATGTAACTGTTTTTATATTGTTTTACTTTCTTTTTTATTCAAGAAAATGTTTTTAATTTATTTATCTTATTTTATAATTTTTTTTTAAAAGTACCTTATCTTCACCATACCTGGTTGTCCAAATTAGACATAATAATGTGTTAATTCCACGACTGTATATATCGGTTGATATCGGTATCGGTTGATATCGGTATCGGTAATTAAAGAGTTGGACAATATCGGAATATCGGATAACGGCAAAAAGCCATTATCGGACATCCCTAGTTTTTACAACATTATATTGTTAATGGGAAAACAGTACAAGTTATTTTTTATTCTGGCAACTTACCTGCCAGTTTTTCTACCGTAAAAACAAATGTACCATCTTTCCATTTACAGTAGTACACCGTTAAAAACAACAACCGTAGATTTTGGCAGCTCAGTCAACAGAATTTTAACGCAAAAAACAGTAGTAGTTTTTTTCAATTTACATTAATATGCTGTAAAGAACAACATCAAATGTATTGTCATTTTTATTAATTTGATGGGTAGTTTGCTGTAAAGTTAAGCATTTTAATTTAGACAAGCATGTTTGGAAACTATGATAATATACTGTAATATTTGTTGCAATATTGGATACTATTAAAGTTTAAAATGTATGCAATTTCAAGCAGTACATGTATTTTTTCTGTCAAAATGAAAAAAAATCAATTACATTTAGTGAGAAAACATATATAATTTCCAAGTGTTTGCGGGCCAGATAAAATGATGTGGCCCCCGGGCCTTGAGTTTGACACCTGTGTTATAGTGTAACATGTCAGTGTTTCCCATAAACTGCCAAGATACCTGTGGTGGTGGGGGCGTGGCTATGGGCGTGGTCACCATGACATCATCAAGTAATTTGCATAATTTACTACAATGATTGGATTTTCTCTAAAAAGGCTCAAAAAATGTATACGTACTAATTAATAATAACAGTTTTGTTTTAAACGTCCATCCATCCGTCCATCTATTTTACAATATAATTACAACACTTTATGTACATATTTATATACAGATTTGAACAATAAGTTATTCACTGAAATATATTTATTAATTGTGGTTCTTACAAAAAATATATCTTATAAAATATAAAAGCAAAAATGTCTCAAAGCTCTGCCCCTTTAATTAGTGCATACTAAATAATTTAACTTTAGCCTACTACTACAACCATATTATTTACCAGCAACATAAAGTGAAACAGAGGCAGAGGTGTCCTGCCACAGTCAGTAACAAATAAACAGAAAACAGTAGTGGTGGTAGATAGACACAGAGCTTCATCAAACATCTGATCCACTGAACAAAGAGCTCCAAAAATCTTGAACTTTAGACTGCCATCAGTTTTACTCCCTACACTTAACCATGTGTTTCCTACTGCCTGAGGACTTTGCACCCTTTGTTATATACACATGTTGTGTTTCTAATATAAATACATTTAATAAAGTCAAATACAAATAAGGCAACAAGAGAAGTATCCTACACTTCTCTTTTGTAAAGTAAATCTGAACAGCCTATATGGGCATCTACATCAACTATATGATTTGCCTGAGAAGCTGGAGAGGACAAAAAAAAAAATAAAAAAAAAAATTATAATTTATTTGTTTTACTTTTTTTTTTTTATTTAAATTTTTAATTTTTTTTTTATTTGTGGCGGACGTAATTCTTTCGTGGCGGTCCGCCACAAATAAATGAATGTGTGGGAAACCCTGCATGTACTGTAGGTATCGGCATTCCTGTCCATTCATTCCATTCTTTCAGCACTGAAAATAAGATTTGTTTCAAAGTGGTAAATATTACAGTTGGTTTGGATCGCCACACAATTCATGGCCATGAAGGTTTATAGATAATCATTCACCAGGTCTCAAAAAAGTTTTAGGACCCACAGAGGCAATACAAGAAGCTACATAATGTCTATAAATCCTTTGTAGTGATCTCACAGGTCTGCAGTCAATGCCATTTGTCTTTTTCTTTGCTTTTTCCTATACTTTCCTCCTCACTAGTTTGTCTCACTGTTGCAGTGTGACCTAATGACTTGGCAGCTGCTGGCCTATGTTTGGACTCTTTTTGCCTTTAATGAGCTGGACTGAGCCTGAGGCAACACGCACTCCCACCACATTCATGCTTAAAACTTGGATTTATACTCGGGCCAACAAAGTTAATGTACTAGCGCATCCATCCATCCATTTCTACCCCTCTTGGCGTCGCGGAGGGGCTGGAGCCTATCCCAGCTGCACTCGGGTGTAAGGCAGGGTAGACCCTGGACAACCTCATCGCAGGGCCAACACAGATAGACAACCGTTATTTATCACAAAATTCAAAAAATATTGCGTTAATCATGCATGAACACTGATTATTCAAATTTAGCTACAACATACACCCCGACAGGAATCGGGATAAATGATTTTGAGCAAACAACATTTTGTGCATTCAAGTAAAACATTTAAAAAACTTTCCTGGATGACATGGATGAAAGCAAAATTGCATTTGGGTGAAAATGTTGGAGTCTTTTTTTTAAAAGTTGATTTGAAAGTTGAAATTCTGCAAGCAAGTTATTTACTGCGATTCATTTTGATTCATCATCATTCAGTAGTGCGATTAATCTGATTTCAAAACTAATCGTTTGACAGCACTAATGTATATATACAAGACAGTGAGGTAAAGCGATTACCGTATTTTTCGGACCATAGGTCACACCAGATTAAAAGGCGCACTGCCGATGAGCGTGTCTAGTCAGGTCTATTTTCATACAAAAGGCGCACCAGATTATAGGGCGCATTAAAGGGGTCATATTATGATTTTTTTTCTAAATGTAAAACACTTCCTTGTGGTCTACATCAGTGGTTCTCAAATGGGGGTACGCATACCCCTGGGGGTACTTGAAGGTATGCCAAGGGGTACGTGAGATTTTTTTTAAATATTCTAAAAATAGCAACAATTCAAAAATCCTTTATAAATATAAATAAAAACCTATCTTTTTTTCCAAACAGTTCAAGAAAGACCAATACAAATGAGCAATATTTTGCACTGTTATACAATTTAATAAATCAGAAACTGATGACATAGTGCTGTATTTTAGTTCTTTATCTCTTTTTTTCAACCAAAAATCCTTTGCTCTGATTAGGGGGTACTTGAATTTAAATTTTTTTACAGGGGGTACATCACTGAAAAAAGGTTGAGAACCACTGGTCTACATAACATGTAATGGTGGTTCTTTGGTCAAAATGTTGCATAGATGATGTTTTACAGATCATCTTCAAGTCGCTTTCTGACAGTCGCTTCAGGATGCGCCGTTTTGTGGGCGGTCTTATTTACGTGGCTCACCTTCGACAGCGTCTTCTCCCCGTCGTCTTTGTTGTAGCGGTGTAGCGTGCAAGGACGGGAGTGAGAGAAGTGTCAAAAGATGGCGCTAACTGTTTTAATGACATTCAGACTTTACTTCAATCAATAACGGAGCAGCATCTCCTCATCCGTGGCTCACTAGTGCAACAACAACGCCGGAAATGTGTCCCGTGAAAAACCTTCCGACATGAACTCTCTAACGACTAAAGTTCCGTGGGTGAATTATTATTATTATTATTATTATTATTATTATATATTTTTTTTTCATGTTTATTTCGAATATGTAGACAAAACAAAAACAAACAAATTTTGCAAAAAAACAACAAAAAAGCCATTCAAGAATGAATAACAAAAACAATAATAATAATAATAATAATAATAATAATAGTAATAATAAAAAGCAAAAAGAAACAAGAAATGAAAATAAACATTAATGTAAACATATCCGAAAAATATATGTATATATATATATATATATATATATATATATATATATATATATATATATATATATATATATATATATATATATATATATATATATATATATATATATATATATATATATATATATATATATATACATACAACATACATTTAACAAGTAACTATGAATGTGACACAACAGCTCTTAGTACAGTTCACTATATCCTGTGAACAATATATTTTTGTACATTCTTTTAAAAACATTGATGCTTGGACTTTGCTTATGTACTTCACTCAGATTGTTCCACAACTTGACACCTGTGATGGAAATGCGAAAACTTTTCATGGTGGAATTTCTCATCTGAATTTTTAAATTGAGTTCTCTCCTCAAACTATGCCCCCCCTCACGTTCACTAAACATGTTTTGAATGTTCAGTGGTAACAAATGGTTCCTAGCCCTGTACATAGTTATTGCTGTTTGTTATGAGACGATGTCGGTGAATTTTAATAATTTAGACTGTAGAAATAGTGGATTGGTGTGTTCCAGATAGCCAACCTTGTGAATGATCCTTATGTACACCCACTACAGTTTTTAGCACTTTGATAGCTAGTCTACTGACCGATATAAGTAAGAACTTTACGCTACTTTATATTAGAAATGGCAACAGCGGAAAATTAATGCCACATAAGAAGATAGAGAAAAAGAAGAAGCTTATGACTACTGTGTCGGCATGGACTACAATTGCGGACACGCGCACGTTTTCAGGACTTATGCAGATCCCAAATACACATCAGCAGGTAAGAAAAGTTGGTTTTGCAAAATATTGCGAAACAAAACGCCAGGTGATATGTCTGCTAATAGGTGCCATTCTGCAGTCCTTATACACACACCATAATAATACTCGTATGTTTAATGCGCCGACAATCCATCAAGCGGTGCGGCTTCATAGCTTACCGAAGTCGTACTAAAAACATTCTGACAAATTTTTGAGCGCCGTGTGTAATGTTCTATATTCTCAATGGAACATTTAAAGTTTTGGTGTTGTTTACTGCCATTATATTGCGGTCCAGACGTACCTCTTAAGTATGACTGCCATCTACTGGTCACACTTATCATTACACCATGTACAAAATAAAATTGCTTCGAGGTCGGTAAGCACAACCTGAATTATGCCGTACATTAGGCGCACTGTCGATTTTTGAGAAAGTGAAAGAATTTTAAGTGCGCCTTATGGTCGGAAAAATACGGTAACTGACAAAAACATATCAGATAATCTAATGTAATAATTTGGATTGATCATGATTAATCACACTAAATTACTTACTTACTTGCATAATTTAGACTACCCTTTTGACAAAACCTTTTTTAGCCAAAATCCATCCATTTTCTACCGCTTGTCCCTTTCGTGGTCGCGGGGGGTACTGGAGCCTATCTCAGCTGCATTTGGGCGGAAGGCAGGGTACACCCTGGACAAGTCGCCACCTCATGTCATATACTAACATTTTTTTCATATTTATACATGATTAATGCAATTATTTTTTGTCATAAATCACATGCGCTACTGTTAACTTTGACGGGCCCAGGATAAAATTTAAAAAAAAATAGATATCCCTAAGAAGATGTATCTGTTTCAGGTTTTCAAACATTTTGGCACTGTGGTGGTGGTGGAAAAGTTCTTCTTTTTTGCCGGCATATTAACATGGACACATGGAGAGCATGTAGTGCTTGAAGCAGTGGATTAGTTGGCATGGCGACAGCAGAGGATGAAGGGGATTTGTGATTACTGTTATACTACTTTCTCTATATTGGTGTAAAAGAAAAAAATCAAACTGGTTGAAAGGACAGCGTTCCTATGGACAATAAATGTACTATTGCAGGCTTCAGTTTTAACCTGAGGGTGTATTTACGATATCAGCTGCAGATGCAGCGCGGCCAGGAAATACAAAGGTCGCTGCCCCTCAGGAGGTTTCCGGATGAAGGCCGATTGGCAGACAGTCCGCTTTTCTTTTCTTTTCTTTTTTACAGATAAAAGCTAAAGCAGCGGACAGAATCACACATAAGAGCTGTATAAAGGCCTTGAGATAAACCGAGAGCTCCTTCATAACTCATGAAGGGAATCCAACCCACAATGGTGTATAAAGAGAGTACGGCCAACTAAATGATTGCTACCAAGGACGTGTGTGGCTGTGCCCGGATGCATGCAACTGCTGGATGGATGGATGGATATATAGTTCTAAACCTCAGGTGTCAAACTCAAGGCCCGGGGTCCAGTTCTGGCCCGCCACATCATTCTATGTGGCCCGCGAAAGCCTGGAAAAAATGGGTTTCAGTAAAATAATAATTATTTTCTTTTTTTTACTAAATGCATTCGTTCTTTAAATTTTGACAGGAAAAAAATGCACATTTTAAATTTTAATATCTGATCATGCCCGGCGGGACAGGGGTTAGTGCATGAGCCTCACAATACAAAGGTCCTGAGTAGTCCTGAGTTCAATCCCGGGCTCGGGATCTTTCTGTGTGGAGTTTGCATGTTCTCTCCCTTTTCTGCGTGGGTTCCCTCCGGGTACTCCGGCTTCCTCCCACCTCCAAAGACATGCACCTGGGGATAGGTTGATTGGCAACACTAAATTGGCCCTAGTGCATGGGTCCCCAAACTACGGCCCGCGGGCCGGATCCGGCCCCCCAGCATCCAAAATCCGGCCCACAGGAAGTCCCAAGTAAAAAAAAAAAAACTTTTTTTTTTTTGATCTTTCCTTTATAATCCATTTTCTACCGCTTGATACTCTTGGTGTCTCCTCGTCGCTCAGGCGAATCATATTGTCTAAAAATTTATTTTCCCATCGATAACTGGTGTAAAGCATACCTGTCAACCCTCCCCCTTTTGCCTGGAAATCACGTATTTTGTCCTCCGTTTTTGGCGTTTTGCTGATCCCCTCTTTGAAAAAAAACAATCCTCGGCAGTAATGTCAGCAATCTGGTCCGTTTGACTTAAGCCTCTGCAAACATGCGTTCATGACAGCGGTGTGGCGAGTGGCAATTTTCGTGATTCTATGAAATCAACAATGACAGAGAGATGGATGCACTTGAAAACAATGTAGAAGACACTTCTGACAAAAAAAAAAAGCTTTGTATGAATAGATATTTTTCCTCGTTGCAATGGTATGAAAAAACCTATTCAAAAAGCTGCCAGAAATAATTGACATGTTATACGAGTTTCCCAGTTTGCTCAAGAGGCACTGCCACAACAAATGTATACACAACATGAAAGGGTGTTTAGCCGCAGTGGCAATATTGGCACCTGCCACGCAGCATCCTGCACTTGGTAGCTTGGAGTTTGTGGCTTACATTTTTAAGGATCTTCTAATAATGGTGAGCTAAAAAAAAAAAACACGATTACTAAAGGTAAATTATTTTCCTGTTACTGCAGATGTTTAAAATGTCCTCTCAAACCAGGAACTTCTTTTTTTATTTTTTTTATTAGCTGGGGATTTGAGTGTAGCTAAAGATTATACTAAGACTATTTACCGGGGGTCAGCAACCCCGTGGCTCTAGAGCCACATGTGGCTCTTGAGCAGCGCCCTGCTGGCTCCATGGAGCTTTTTCACAAAATGAAAAAAATGGGGTGAAAAAAAAACACTTCACAAACCTTCCTAATTGTTAGAAAGCCAACTGTTTAATATGTTTGTGTTTATGCTTCGCTGATGAGAGTATTTGGCGAGCGCTGTTTTGTCCTAATAATTTCAGCGGCCCTTGAACTCACCGTTGTGTGGAATGTGACTCAACAGTTTATTTACATGTAAATCTTTCTCCGACGCTGCCACAGAAAGATGTTTTATGCCACTCCTTCTTTGTTTAATTTTGTCCACCAAACGTTTTATATTGTGCGTAAATGCACAAAGGTGAGCTTTGTTGATATTGTTGACTTGTTATGGAGTGTGAATCAGGCATATTTACATCATTTTAAAGTTAAAGTACCCATGATTGTCACACACATACTAGGTGTGGCGAAATTATTCTCTGCATTTGACCCATCACCCTTGATCACCTCCTGGGAGGTGAGGGGAGCAGTGAGCAGCAGCGGTGACCGCGCCCGGGAATCATTTTTTGTGATTCAACCCCCAATTTCAATCCTTGATGCTGAGTGCCAAGCAGGGAGGTAATGGGTCACATTTTTATAATCTTTGGTATGACTCGGCCGGGGTTTGAACTCACAACCTAACAATCTCAGGGCGTGTTGCCATCATTATAACACTTATATAAGTCTTTACATTTTTTGCGGCTCCAGACAGATTACTTTTTTGTATTTTTGGTCCAATATGGCTCTTTCAACATTTTGGGTTGCCGACCCCTGCTATATACCAATATTTTATGTGCATCTATCCATGCGTGAAACTTTAAAAAATCCAGAAATGTGTTCATGTTTGTCAAAGCGTGGACTTTGGGTTGGGGAAGTTGGAGCGGGCAAGGCGTGAAGGTAAGGACATATTTATTTAAACACTAACAAAAGGAACAAACGAAAAGGGCGCACAATGGCGGAAGTACAAACTTGGCTATGAAACAAAACTAACTCTTAGACAGAAACTATGGACATGAAACAAAACTACACTTACTGTGACGTGAAAAAACAAAACTTACGTGGCATGGAACTATGGCTTGGAATGAACGCATGGGTGTCAGAAGTAATGTCGCCAGGCCGACTGCCTGGCAACTGAAAGCATAAATAATACCGACATGATTAATGACAGGTGTGTGAGTGCAGACGTGGAACAGGTGAAACTAATGGGTAACCATGGAAACAAAACAAGGGAGTGAAAAAGCAGGAACTAAGTGACCAAAACCAAACAGGACATGACTAAAACAAAACATGATCTCAGACATGACAATGTTAAGTATTTGTTTCAATAAAACAACTAGAAACACATATTTGGGTTTTGACTGCAAGTTCACTTCCCCCAAAAAATTTTGCAATATAAATCGGGATGTTAGTTTTGGTCCATATCGCCCAACACAGCACCCATCGACACACGAACAGATGTGTAGTTGTATTGTTCCTCAACAATTCTTCAATAAATACAATAAATACATGACTTAATTTAAGTCTTTATCCATTTCATTTGTCACTTCCTGGTATACAATTATTTTTTTCATTGTTGATGTAAACTTAACCATATTTTAGGGAGTAGCCAGAACAGAGACATTTGTACCATTCCTACGTCACAATAGCTAGTATTTCTAGTCCTATGGTCAACACCACACATAGGGATAGGTACATTTCACATTCCTGTACCTGGGAATTGATACAGGTATTCAACGATTCAGTACTTTTGTGTTCTCAAATGTGTTAAATGTTTGTTTTTAAAACAAAAATCTAATTTATTTTATTTAACAATTAACACTGAGCTCTGCTGTCCGGTTGTTATCTTGTTTTCTTACACTTCTGTGTCTCAATTGTAAACACTGTATTGTAATGTAAAGTACACTTTGCATGCAGTTGCCTTAGACAGGAAGTAGTCTTTGCCATTAGGCTGAATGTACCAGTCTTGTCTTTTTTTGTTCTACACAGTTTTTATAGTGTACATATTGTACTTATTACACACCAGCTGTTTGATTACCGGTAAGTGTGTTTTAGTTGTAGTTTTCATGACTAAATTTGGAGGTGTTGAAATCGCCTTGTAAAATCAATTATGCTAATCTTAAGCATGTCTATGGCAATTTAGCGTTGAGGTAGTGCATTTTGATAAGTGGATCGTGACTGTACTTTTGAGCGCCTTCTTCACTTGGAGTTAATCCTTCAGATGCTCACGAAGTGGAAGTTTCAAGATATATGCTGACATGTCACATTGTGACTGACTTAATTGTGTAATCTCAGGTGTGTTCAACATGGATGCCTTCACTATAGTTTAATCAAAGGGGTCATATTATGATTTTGTTCTACATTTAAAACACTTCCTTGTGGTCTACATAACATGTAATGGTGGTTCTTTGGTCAAAATGTTGCATAGATTATGTTTTACAGACCATCTTCGAGCTGCGTTTTGACTTGTCTCTTCTAAATGTGCCGTTTTGTGGGCGGTATATTTACGTGCCTAAGTCTTCTTCGACTGGGTCTCCATTCCGTCAGCCTTGTTGTAGCTTTTAGCACTTCCATATGGAGTCTACTGAAGGATATAAGTATACGCTATTTTTTATTAGCAATGGCGGCAGTGAAGGATTTTACCATGCATGTGCATGTACGAGCCAGTCTGCCTCACAACAAGAGGACAGAGAAAAAGGAGAAACTTATTGACTACAACTGAATAAAAATGTGGGTAAAACTCTACCATATATGAGTACATCCACTGACTTAAGTAATGCAAAATATGCTACTAAAATCTCAAATTCCAAACGGCCCGTTCGGAGAAAGTTTGGAAGAAGGCAAGATTGTTTGTAAATATCTCCACCATGCCTCTATGATTTCATTTAAAATTTTCGAGACTTATAGGGATCCCGACTACACAAAAACAGGGACCAACAGGTAATAAAAGTTGATTTTACATAGTGTGGCCGCTAGGCTTATACGGTATACCAGTACTAGTATAGTATCGCGGTACTAATTAATTAAAAACGGTAGTATACTCTGTTTGAAAAGTACCTGTTCCCGGGCATGACGACGCGTCGTCACGTCGTGACATTGCTGGTTTTACGAGCAGAGGAGCATGTTCGGCAGCACAGAATCACGGAGTACTTACAAGCAGACACAGTGTGTAGACAGAAAAGGGAGAAGAGACACATTTTGACCTATACACTAAAGATAAAGGTGGAGTTATAACACTGAAACGCCCTCAGGAAGAGGTACTTTAAGACATGGCTAGCTGGCTAGCAGCGAACATCCATTGATTGATTGATTGAGACTTTTATTAGTAGGTTGCACAGTGAAGTACATATTCCGTACAATTGACCACTAAATGGTAACACCCGAATAAGTTTTTCAACTTGTTTAAGTCGGGGTCCACTTAAATTGATTCATGATACAGATATATACTATCATATATACTATCATCATAATACAGTCATCACACAAGATAATAACATTGAATTATTTACATTATTTACAATCAGGGGTGTGGAGGGGGGGGGGGGTAGGATATGGACAGCAAGTAGTGGACATAGAGAGAGAGCGAGAGAGAGAGAGATCAGAAGGCATAAGAAAAAGTATCTGCATTTGATTGTTTACATTTGATTATTAGCATTTGATTATTAGCAATCCGGGGAGGGTGTTAGTTTAGGGTTGTAGCTGCCTGGAGGTGAACTTTTATTGCGGTTTTGAAGGAGGATAGAGATGCCCTTTCTTTTATACCTGTTGGGAGCGCATTCCACATTGATGTGGCATAGAAAGAGAATGAGTTAAGACCTTTGTTAGTTCGGAATCTGGGTTTAACGTGGTTAGTGGAGCTCCCCCTGGTGTTGTGGTTATGGCGGTCATTTACGTTAAGGAAGTAGTTTGACATGTACTTCGGTATCAGGGAGGTGTAGCGGATTTTATAGACTAGGCTCAGTGCAAGTTGTTTAACTCTGTCCTCCACCTTGACCAAAGTGGGTAGGAGTGAGGTGGGTCTAGAAGTAACCTGACTAGCTTGTTCTGAGATGTTTGGAGTTTAGATTTGAGGGTTTTGGAGGTGCTAGGGTACCAGGAAGTGCATGCGTAATCGAAAAAGGGTTGAACGAGAGTTCCCGCCAGAATCCTCATGGTGCTTTTGTTGACCAGAGTCCGCAGTCAGAAGTGTTTTAGCTACTTCTAAATCACTAATCCTCGCCTCCATGGCGACAAATAAAGTAAGTTTCTTACAAGAATCATCCCTGCTTCACTACACACTGTAGGAGGATACGATAGCTCATCGGCGTCACTGCTAACGAAAGCTAGCGTGCCTAAATGTAAACAAATGCCATGGGTGGATCTACACCTGACATCCACTGTAATGATACCAAGTACAATAGCGTACAGTATCTAGTCGATGCTACTATGATCACAGCAATATTTTTTATCGTCACAAAATATTTTTTCCTTTTTTAAAAATTCATACTATATTTATAAACTCCGGCAATACGTACCTGGACACATGAGGACTTTAAATATGACCAATGTATGATCCTGTAACTACTAAATGTGTGGTATCATCCGAAACTAATGTAAAGCATTCAAACAACAGAAGAATAAGTGATTATTACCTTTTAACAGAAGTGTAGATAGAACATGTTGAAACGGAAAATAACCCGATATTAACAGTAAATGAACAAGTGGATTAATAATCCATTTTTACAGCTTGTCCCTCATAATGTTGACAAAATAATAGAATGATAAATGACACAATATGTTACTGCATATGTCAGCAGACAAATTAGGAGCCTTTGTTTGTTTACTTACTACTAAAAGACATGTTGTCTAGTATGTTCACTATTTTATTTATGGAGTAAATTGCAATAAGAAACATATGTTTAATGTACCCTAAGATTTTTTGTTAAAATAAAGTCAATAATGGCATTTTTTGTGGTCCCCTTTACTTATAAAAGTATCGAAAGGTATCAAAATACATTTTAGTACCAGTCTCTGTACCAAAATATTGGTATCGGGAAAACCCTAGTGGCCCCTTTAAATAAATTAAGTAGTTAGTAAGTTATTTAATTAAGTTAGATAAGTGTGCTTGTAGTGTTTACCAACAGGCACATTCAGTATAATACAATCCATTAAAGAAAATATATATATTTTTTAGAAGTGATGGGATCAATACCACTCTCCTGTCTGAATGAAGTGAATGCATCAAGAGAACATGGAGGTGCATTAAGGTGGATGTTAAAAGTGGGAGGATACTTACCACCCACCAGTAGTAGACATCAGAGGGCAGCTGGATGTTGTCTCTGGTCCACACAGGTGAGACATCTGGGTCATAGTTTTCATCAAACCAGTCCGATACCCCGGGGTCTCCAACACAACGAGGACAGGCACATGTTTTCTGTTGCTGGGGATCAGGGGGGGACAGTCTGTGGGCGCCCACGTAGCTGGGCACCAGCTTCACCCGCCGAGACTCCTCCCATCCGGGCGGCTCCAAGTAGTTGAATCCGACGCTCCCCCGGAGCGAGACGGAGAAGAAGAGCGAGGTGAAAAAGATGAGAACCAGAGAGCCGAGGACGACCAGGACTCTGCGGGAACATCTGATCCGTCCGCTCCCTTCCACGTTAGGACCTGCGGCCCCCGACCCTTGGGGGGCTCGGCTTAGCCAAGGCCTTAGCTCTGAGAGTCTGGATGCACCTCTGAAGGGGCCACCGCCCCAAAACCCCCAGCGTCTGTCCCGTTGCAGGGTGGAGGAAGGGATGCGGCCCCCCCATGGCCATGCGCCCACAACTGGGCCTGCCAGCGTACCCAGCTCACCTCTTCCTGCGCTTCTAAGGCCTGGTGAACGTGCACAGGCCAACCTCTTGTGCAACGCCTCGGACTACGAGGTCACACACCCTGTCATTCTAGTACACACACACACACACAGTCACAGTTAATGTGCACTTGGCAGTCTTCTGACGTCAGCTTGATTTGTCTCTCGCCTCACACGCTAAAGTTGCATTTACTTAAAAGACACACAGCTGCAGTCTGAGAGGGTCGGAAGTTCTTTCTTTCCCATCAGGACACAAACCGCATCTGATTCTTTATCCTGATCGCTACCCTCGCTGCCCTCATTTCCTGCCTCCTTGATGCCTTCCCGGTTTTAACAGCGGAATCCAGCAAAAAGTGAGGGTCCATGCAGCCGGTCGTCTTCTTTCTCTCCACCATCCGCACTCCGGCTCAAACGATCCGCTTTCTCTCTCTTCGCTCGGTGTCTTTGGTCGCACTGTAGTCGGAGCCCGGGAAAGCTGGCACTCTAGTTGAGAGCAGGGGAGAGAGGGAGGGACGAAGGCTGGAGGAGGAGGAGCAGTAAAAGGGAGAAAGTCAGAACTGATGGGTATTCTGTCACTTCTTGAGGCATCCTAGACAAAAAGTAGCGTGATGTGGTCTTTCTTTTCTCCCACTGCACTTGCTCCCATTGCTACCTGCTGAGGGACTATTTTAAACTGACCCTTTTCTTTCCGTGCTCCGCCTGAGCATCTTTGCTTGGGGGATTGCCGGGTCACGATCTTCACATGCTCCTAAAAAAAAAAACCCCACCACCTAGACAGTCATGTCCTTGAGGGCTTCCAGAAATAAATCCAGACGACTTAATCAAAGGAGCCCAAAAGCGTCGTAAGATGATGTTTCTACGTTTGTTTGGCTGCGGGATGGCAGGCCGGGGTGGGTGGAGTGACGTGGGCAAGTAAAAAAAAAGAACCAATCAATCCTAAATCTCATCTTCTCTCCAGCTGGCTTTCAGAGGACAATAGGAGAAAGGGCGGAGGCAGCATCTGTCCGGGGGGGCCACCCGGGGTGTGTGTGTGTGTGCCACTTTGTGCCTTTTGATTGAATGTGTGTAAGCTAGGGTTGCACACCGTCTGCCCGTCGCATTGCTTTAATTGTGTGTGTGTCTGCTGCTGCGAACCTGTTCAGCTGGCATTTGAAAGCAGCACAACTGCAGCCGTCTCCTTTAGCTCCGTTCCATTCATCCAACACCTTTTCAACACAGTTGCATGGTGTGAGTTTGGGAGATCAACGGTCTTTATCTAGTGCAACACCACTGCAGCCGTCTCCTTTAGCTCCGTTCCATTCATCCAACACCTTTTCAATACAGTTGCATGGTGTGTGTTTGTGAGATCAACGGTCTTTATCTAGTGCAACACCATGGTCGAATTTCTGTCCAACCAGTCTAATGCTCCAAGGCACAAAGCAAGTGCAGACAGGAAACTACTTCATTCCATATCCAAGCTTTTGTGTGTTTGGGAATCCACGTTTGGGAGACACGCTGCTTCTTCCTTTGACAACCTGAAACGATAGAAAGAGAGAGAAATTCACTCACCATTAAGATTGATGTCCCGTCTTTAGGTAACGATTTTCATGAGGGGAAGACGGTGTCGAGTAGTATTTAGTGAGGCATGGTTTCAGTCTTTCCCACAGGACTGCAACGCATTTATGGTGGTGGGGTGTGTTTAATTTGCATAAATGGCCTTGAGGCATTTTTTAAATGGCTAAAAAAAAGTTATAATGTATTTAAAGTAGAAATGTCCGATTATGGCTTTTTTGCCGATATCCGATATTCCAATATTCTCCAACTCCTAATTACCGATTCCGATATCAACCAATACAGATATATACAGTCGTGGAATTAACACATTATTATGCCCAATTTTGTTGTGATGCCCCGCTGCATGCATGAAACAATGGAACAAGGTTTTCCAAAATAAATCAACTCAAGTTATGGAAAAAAATGCCAACATGGCACTGCCATATTTATTATTGAACTCACAAAGTGCTTTTTTTTTTGACATGCCTCAAAACAGCAGCTTGGAATTTGGGATATGCTCTCCCTGAGAGAGCATGAGGAGGTTGAGGTGGGCGGAGTTGGGGGGGTAGCGGGGGGTGTCTATTGTAGCGTCCTGGATGAGTTAGTGCTGCAAGGGGTTCTGGGTATTTGTTCTGTTGTGTTTATGTTGTGTTACGGTGCGGATGTTCTCCCGAAATGTGTTTGTCGTGTGGGTTCACAGTCTGGCGCATATTTGTAACAGTGTTAAAGTTGTTTATACGTCCGCCCTCAGTTTGACCTGTATGGCTGTTGACCAAGTATGCCTTGCATTCACTTGTGTGTGTGTGAAAAGCATTTATCGGCCGATAATATCGGCAGTCCGATATTATCGGACATCTCTCATTTAAAATAATGCTGTCAAACAATTAATTCTAATCAGATTAATCTCACGTTTAAATTTTGATTAACCGTGGTTTCCAACTTCCGGCAAAAAATGTGTGTTCCTACTTCATGTGTGTTTTAATCATGGCAGACTTGGTAATGGACGACGGTGATAGCTGTTTTTGGACAAATGAGGACTCACAACTTTATCTTTTTGAACCTGAATATAAGGAAGATGAACTGCTGCCTACAGAGGTGAGCACGGCCAGAGGGTGAAACGTTGGAGCAGACGGAAGCCGAGAGTGTTAAAGTTAAAGTTAAAATCCCGACGATTGTCACACACACACACACTGGGTGTGGTGAAATTTGTCCTCTGCATTTGACCCATCCCCTTGTTCACCCCCTGGGAGGTGAGGGGAGCAGAGAGCAGCAGCGTGTGCCGCGCTCGGGAATCATTTGGTGATTTAACCCCCAATTCCAACCCTTGATGCTGAGTGCCAAGCAGGGAGGTAATGGGTCCCATTTTTGTAGTCTTTGGTCTGACTCGGGCGGGGTTTGAACTCACGACCTCCCAGTCTCAGGGCGGACACTCTAACCACAAGGCCACTGAGCTGGCGTGTCACAACTGCCGTGACTCGACGCTGCAAATGTGGCATTTGGAGTTTGTTATGTCGACAGAAATGGAGGCTTTACCCAAAATGAACTGGAGAAAAAAAACGTCCCTGACCAGCTGGACCAAACAGACAACTGTCCATCGAGTGAGTCACTTTAATATTGATCATGATACACGCAGCACGTCATGCTTGTTAGTACAACTACATACACTGTCGAGCAAGCTGTGTACAAACAAAACATGAAATGTGGGCTAATACTTTACAGGTACTGTAATATGATTGTTCATGTTTTTCAGTCAGTACAGATTGGCGTCCTATCGTGTTGTGTTGTGCATTACAAACTCAAAACATTCAGCTGTTGACATAGAAGCTAGTTTACGGCTAATATCGTAGCATGCCGTCGCAAAGAAGAAAAATAGTTCCTAAGTGTTCGCTCTTACAATAACAATGTCGCTCCAGCTTGGTTATTATATATCAGGGGTGCCCATTACACCGATCGCGAGCTACCGGTCGATCGCGGAGGGTGTGTCAGACCTAAAAATGATCAATCATCAATCTTCACCAGGACGTCACTTTCGTCACTTGATTGACATTCACGGCACCCAAGGGTCTTGTGAGATGACGCCGGGTGCTGCCAGATCATTATTAAGAAAAAATGACAGACAGGAAGGCGAGAAACACTTTTAATTTCAACAGACTCTCCTGCCGTACCTGCCGTCAAAACTCTTAAGACCGACCGCACAGTTCCTGTCGTCACAATAAAAGCGCTGCATCATCCTGCCTGCGCCTACAAAACAAGAGTCTCAAAAAGCTAGCGTGCACAAGCTAGCAAGCTACGGAGTTTTTCGTCAATGTGTTTCTTGTAAAGTGTATAAAAAGGAGTACCACTTTCATGTGGTATGGGACAGAAAGGAGGACTTTTTTTCTCCTCCATTTTAAAATGTGGACGTTATCATCACTACTGTCTGATTCCAATCAATGCAAGTCATCAGAATCAGGTAATACACCAACTCATATTCTTGTCTTCATGAAAGAAAGTAATGTACAGTAGGGCAAAAAAGTATTTAGTCAGCCACCGATTTTGCAAGTTCTCCCACTTAAAATGATGACAGAGGTCTGTAATTTTCATCATGGGTACACTTCAACTGTGAGAGACAGAATGTGAAAAAAAAAATCCAGGAATTCACATTGTAGGATTTTTAAAGAATTTATTTGTAAGTTATGGTGGAAAATAAGTATTTGGTCAATAACAAAAATTCAACTCAATACTTTGTAATATAACCTTTGTTGGCAATGACAGAGGTCAAAGGATTACTATAGGTCTTTACCAGGTTTGCACACACAGTAGCTGGTATTTTGGCCCATTCCTCCATGCAGATCTTCTCGAGAGCAGTGATGTTTTGGGGCTGTCGCCGAGCAACACGGACTTTCAACTCCCTCCACAGATTTTCTATGGGGTTGAGGTCTGGAGACTGGCTAGGCCACTCCAGGACTTTCAAATGCTTCTTACGGAGCCACTCCTTCGTTGCCCGGGCGGTGTGTTAGGGATCATTGTCATGCTGGAAGACCCAGCCACGTTTCATCTTCAAAGCTCTCACTGATGGAAGGAGGTTTTGGCTCAAAATCTCACGATACATGGCCCCATTCATTCTTTCCTTAACACGGATCAGTCGTCCTGTCCCCTTAGCAGAAAAACAGCCCCAAAGCATGATGTTTCCACCCCCATGCTTCACAGTAGGTATGGTGTTCTTGGGATGCAACTCAGTATTCTTCCTCCAAACACGACGAGTTGAGTTTATACCAAAAAGTTATATTTTGGTTTCATCTGACCACATGACATTCTCCCAATCCTCTGCTGTATCATCCATGTGCTCTCTGGCAAACTTCAGACGGGCCTGGACATGCACTGGCTTAAGCAGGGGGACACGTCTGGCCCTGCAGGATTTGATTCCCTGTCGGCGTAGTGTGTTACTGATGGTAACCTTTGTTACTTTGGTCCCAGCTCTCTGCAGGTCATTCACCAGGTACCCCCGTGTGGTTCTGGGATTTTTGCTCACCGTTCTCATGATCATTTTGACCCCACGGGATGAGATCTTGCGTGGAGCCCCAGATCGAGGAAGATTATCATTGGTCTTATATGTCTTCCATTTTCTGATAATTGCTCCCACAGTTGATTTTTTCACACCAAGCTGCTTGCCTATTGTTGATTCACTCTTCCCAGTCTGGTGCAGGTCTACAATTCTTTTCCTGGTGTCCTTCGACAGCTCTTTGGTCTTGGCCCTAGTGGAGTTTGGCGTCTGACTGTTTGAGGCTGTGGACAGGAGTCTTTTATACAGATAACGAGTTCAAACAGGTGCCATTAATACAGGTAACGAGTGGAGGACAGAAGAGCTTCTTAAAGAAGACCCTGTAACTTCAGGTCTGTGAGAGCCAAAGATCTTCCTTGTTTGAAGTGACCAAATACTTATTTTCCACCATAATTTACAAATAAATTCTTTAAAATTCCTACAATGTTAATTCCTGGATTTTTTTCCACATTCTGTCTCTCACAGTTGAAGTCTACCTATGATGAAAATTACAGACCTCTGTCATCATTTTAAGTGGGAGAACTTGCACAATCGGTGGCTGACTAAATACTTTTTTGCCCTAAACATGCGTGTATTATCATTAAACACCTTTAACTTGTTAACAAAAACCTCTCTTTCATAAATAAATAAATATAAATTATATATATGAATGAGGTAGATCCCCTCCACTTGGTCAATTGAAAAGTAGCTCGCCTGTAGAAAAAGTGTGGGCACCCCTGCTATACAGGTTACGGAACGTAAATAAAGTATTGTTGACGGTTTTTTAATGCGTTGCCAAAGGGATTTTAGAGGCAGAATGGATCTCATCAGCTGCATTACTATCCACCGAGAACAAGCCGATGAAAAAAACCACACCCTCTGTGTCTCTCATAATTATTGTTAAACGAAAGGCAAAAGTCCCCAAAAAAGTGCATTTCCCCTTTAATATTATTTTACATTGGTCAAAGAGTTGAAATGAAGTGTAGCAATAGAGGACATATCTACATTTGTCCAAAGTTTTCTCTGAAAGTACACTTTTTCATCTTGTTCAGGCCACGTCAGTGAGGTTGTTGTTTTTAATTAGTGCTGTCAAGCAATTACGATTTCTAAAGAAAACTCCTTCCTGCACTGCATACATAATACTTTTGTTTTTGTCTTTTCTTTTACTTACCGTATTTTCCGGACCACAGGGCGCACTGGATTATAAGGCGCACTGCTGATGAGTGGGTCTCGTCAGGTCTCTTTTCATACAAAAGACGCACCGGATTATAGGGCGCATTAAAAGGGATCACTTTTTTTTTCTTTTTCTCAATATAAAACACTTCCTTGTGGTCTACATAACATGTAATGCTGGTTCTTTGGTCAAAATGTTGCATAGATGATGTTTTACAGATCATCTTCAAGTCGCTTTCTGACAGTCGCTTCAGGATGCGCCGTTTTGTGGGCGGTCTTATTTACGTGGCTCACCTTCGACAGCGCCTTCTCCCCGTCATCTTTGTTGTAGCCGTGTAGCGTGCAAGGACGGGAGTGGAAGAAGTGTCAAAAGATGGAGCTAACTGTTTTAATGACATTCAGACTTTACTTCAATCAATAACAGAGCAGCATCTCCTCATCCGTGTCTCACTCGTGCAATAATGCAGGAAATGTGTCCCGTGAAAAACCGTCCTACCGGAACTCTCTAACAACTAAAGTTCCTTGGGTGAATAATGTAAACTCACTACACCGGTATGTTTTAGCGCTTTCATGGCGAGTTTACTGACAGACATAAGTAAGAACTTTACACTACATTATATTAGAAATGGCAACAGCGAAGGATGAATGTCCCATAACAAGAAGATAGAGAAAAAGAAGAAGTTTATCGACTACAAAGGCGGAAGCGCGCAAATTTTCAGGCCTTAATCATTTTACTTATCGTACTAAAATATTTTGATAACATTTTGATAGATTTTGGAGCGCTGTGTGTAATGTTCTATATTTTCAATGGAACATATAACATTTTGGTGTAGTTTACTTGAGTCATATTGCAGTCTACACGTATCTCTTATGTGTGACTGCCATCATTTTGCAGTCTGCACATATCTCTTATGTGTGACTGCCATCTACTGGTCAGACTTATCATTTCACCACGTGCCAAATAAAATAGCTTCAAGATCGGTGAGCACAACCAAAATTATTCCGTACATTAGGCGCACTGTCGAGTTTTTAGAAAATGAAAGGATTTTAAGTGCGCCTTATAGTCCGAAAAATACGGTAAATGTCTTATGGAGAAGACCAGTGTGCTGTTTAGCACCTTCCATCTTGACTTGTCTTTCTTCTCTGCTTGTCACTACTGCACGTTCGCACATGCGCCGCAGTAACACGACATTGACAAACTGCCCGAAATGCTACACCGGAAACGTTTCAGGGATTTTAAATCATTCTGCAAATGGGTTGCTTGTGTTAAAATGTTAAAATCGGATTAATAATGATGGATTAATCTACATTTATGCCCTACTTTATGTTTAATCCTGTTAACAGACAGCACCTGTAAAAACACAACCATGACACAAACCCACATCATAGATTTCAACACTGTTTGGACTCGCACTTTAGTGAGCTGCTAAAAGTTCAACCTCACAGTTTGCCCCCTGCAGATCTATGCAGCAGCTTGTTAGTTAGTGTCCCTATCATTTGTCAGCCACGCCAAGGGATACAATTAAGTTGAGTATGAGACGAGCATCTACTCCATTGGGTTTATTAAGCCCTGAATACAAGTCCAATTGTTATTCATTTGCAGGGCAGTTGCAAACAAATCGAGAAAAGTGTTTTACTGACAGGATCTATGCGCCCACTATATTTTCACTTTGGCTCCCTGGCGTCCTGTCGAGTCCCACACAGCTGTCGCAGCCTCTGTTCTGTGTGTGTTGTTTCCACAAAAGTGACTGTGGCTCATTGCTATTCCACTCTCATTGCTGTAACACAATGATGCAAAGCCCAGTGCTGCTCACACAGAGCATGTTTTCCATCAGCGCAGGTGTTAGAGCCTTCTAGCTGTTAATGTGTTTATACGGCTCAGCAGCAGCTTTCACAGTGTGAACTTCACCTTTGTGTTTTCTTTTCTGTCGACTGCATTTCTTTTGAATTGATTTCACTCTGGCTGGATAGCACAAACTTGCCACTCTCAATTGCCACCTTGCTCCATTTTGAGCATACAGGTCATACTTTTTAAATCGGATGCCGTCTCATTTTTACAGCTGGGTGTTATGATTCACTTTAATTGTCTCTGTTAAACCTGTACAACAACAGGTGGTGGAAATTGTCCTAAAATATGTGAAATATGTCCTGGGCATGACGTTAAAGTGCATCCGGCAGTGGAGGCTCTTCTATGGGGTCTTTGGGCACTAGGAGGTTAACCCCTTTACTACTGTTACCCCAGGTGGCCCTTGGCAAAGACCTAGTACCTGACTGCCCCCTAGCCAGGGATATGGTGAAGACCTCAACGACGGAGCAGGCGGAAGACGGTAGATTAAAGAACTACCACAACGGTTGCGATGCCGGAAGAAGGCTACAGCAGAAAAGGGTCCCCAGTTGTCTTGGACTCCATGCCAATGGACCCTGACCCGATTCTGTCAAGGATCGTGTGGTGACTGTCTGTGCACCACACGTTAAACAAAGTCACGCACAGGCGTCCTCCATAAAGGGATACACCCCTACCAGGAGGATCGTCATACTCGTTTGAGTGACCGCCGATGATGATGGTAGAAATTGTAGTCTCAGGCCCCGTTTACACTAAGCCGGATAAAGTTATCCAGGGTAAATCAAACCTAACCTTATCCGTGTCCGCACACACACAACAATGCCACCGTTTAAGACCCCCCCCCCCCCCCCCCTCCGTCCCCCGGCGCAACGCGACCTAGTACGCATGCGCGGAAAATGCACACGTCATTAGTCACCTCCAGTGTTGCTTTGTGTGCAAGTTCTTCAAATTAAATGTAACTTATCTGAACAATATCCAGTGTTGTGGTATTTCAATGAACTGGAATCCAGTGTGCTGTGGAGCCCTATTGTTGTGAATCACACCTGAGACGTCATAAATTAATCAAATCTTTATTAGACACGTAAACAATGTGATAAAGAACATTTGACATCAATCAAACTAGGGATGTAGATATCTGGTCAGGACGCTCCTCACTCTTTTGCCTTCACCTTCATTGTCCATTCCTTTTTGGTGACTTTATATACTCTGGACCGAGACGTCGAGTCCGCGACATACAATAACTGATACAGTCCAAAAGCATTCGCTGTTTCCCTCGACGGCCAGGTAATACAAAGCACATGCTACCTTTTTTTTTATCACATCCACAGGAGCTCGCATTCTCGTTGACTCTCCTTCGACAAATGGACAAAGTTTTTCGCTAAGTAGCATCACAGCTGACCCGGCCTGGTCATTGGAAAGTTCTCTTGCCGTCTGAGAAGTGTTGTATCCCAAATAGCTGCAATCGCTTTCTCTTAAGGTATTCATGTGTGCTTTCCACAAGTGTCTGTACATGTAGAAGAAGGAGAAACACGGGCATGTCTGGATGACTCGCCTTCATATTTCCAGCGGTTAGCTCCGAGTTACGAAACCGCTTTGTTATGAAGCTGGCGGTGACGCGTTCTTTCTGACGTCACTTCCTGTGTGGGGCGTGGTCTTTCTGGCGTCACTACCTCTCCGAACTCACTTTGTAAACGATCAATGAGTCCATACAAAGCTAAGTGCGGGAGATTCAAGAACTACGCGACTGACTTACCCGTGTAAAAATTTGTCTGAGGAGAGGGACCTTAAACGCTGGTTTAGTGTGGCTGAAACGGGGCTTAGGCTAATTCATTATTTGTTTAAGGGGTTAAACGACTTAGTGTAGACTTAGTCTAATTGCCTCTCATTATTATCTCCTGTTGAGTGCTCTTGTGTGCACCCACTCGGCTCTACTGCATTAAGGATGTCTGATTTACTTAAGATTACAATTGAAAAGAATTCAGGTACAGTGGAAACCGCTTATGTCGACAGCCCTCACACTGGTTGACTGATGTCTACATCAGTTATCAACATAACTGAAACTAGCCATTTCTTGTACACTTCCTCGTGACTTGGAGACGTTACAAAAATGGGAGATTATCAAGAATTTTGTTTGTTGACATCGTTTCCCTCCATTTGTTCATGTTTTTTGATTCCATATATTTTATAATCTTATATGACAGAGCTGCTGAGGTAATTTTGTTGTATATCCTGACTACAACGACAACAAATCTATATCTTTCTTCCAATGGCTAACAATCTTAAAAATAAGTACCGTATTTTTCGGACTATAAGGCGCACTTAAAATCCTTTCATTTTGTCAAAACTCGACAGTGCGCCTTATAACCCGGTGCGCCTAATGTACGGAATCATTTTGGTTGTGCTTACCGACCTCAAAGCAATTTTATTTGGTACATGGTGAAATGATAAGTGTGACCAGTAGATGGCAGTCAAACATAAGAGATACATGTTGACTGCAATATGACTCAAGTAAAGAACACCAACATTTTATATGTTCCATTGAAAATATAGAACATTACACACGGTGCTCAAAAATCTATCAAAATGTTTTAGTACGACTTTGGTAAGCTATGAAGCCGCACCGCTTAATGGATTGTACTGTGCTTCAACATACGGGTATTATTATGGTGTGTGTATAAGGTAAGACATATTATTTGGCATTTTGTTTCGCAATATTATGCAAAAGTAACTTTTCTTACCTTCTGGGTACCTGCTGATCTGTATTTGGAATTTGCATAAATCCTGAAAATCTGCGCGCGTCCGCCTTTGTATTCGATAAGCTTCTTCTTTTTCTCTATCTACTTGTTATGGGACATTCATCCTCCGCTGTTGCCATTTCTAATATAAATCTCCATTGTTGTATTTTAAGCTCGGGCCCGGCGAAGCCGGCGGCGTTTCTGGGTGTTGTTGATAAATGGCTTTCGCTTTGCATAGTAGAGCTTTAACTTGCACTTACAGATGTAGCAACGAACTGTAGTTACTGACCATGGTTTTCTGAGGTCTTCCTGAGCCCATGTGGTGATGTCCTTTACACACTGATGTCAGTTTTTGATGCAATACCGCCTGAGGGATCTAAGGTCACGGGCATTGCCGCTTACATGCAGTGATTTCTCCAGATTCTCTGAACCTTTTGATAATATTACGGACCGTAGATGGTGAAATCCCTAAATTCCTTGCAATAGCTCGTTGACAAATGTTGTTCTTAAACTGTTCGACAATTTGCTAAGGCATTTGTTCACAAAGTGGTGACCCTCGCCCCATCCTTGTTTGTGAATGACTGAGCATTTCATGGAAGCTGCTTTTATACCCGATCACGGCACCCACCTGTTCCCAATTAGCCTGGTCACCTGTGGGATGTTCCAAATAAATCAGAAGCTACTCACCAGTTACTCCGTGCTTGAGTAGTTGTTTTCCCTAAATACATGATAATCTTACTCAAGTAATTAATCGGATAACAATTTTTGTTACACTACCCACTACTGACGATAGGCAAAAACGAATCAGATTTGACGATGAAAAGGGCACTAAGTAAATAGGAGTAAGGTGGCGGCTGTCAGCCAGTCTAAGGTTGTCAACATGATCTGAGTTTACTGTATTATTCTCTTCAGCTGGCCCCAGAAGTCTTTTCTGGTGTGTTTTCCCTTCAAGTAGAAGCATTGTTCCATAGCAGAAGTGCAGTTAGGTTCTCTATGTAGTGAGTCAACAATTAATAATACAAACGATATAACTGGTAATACCGGTATACCGCCCAGCCCTACCGACTATCATCAGAAAATGAATTTGTCTGAGAGACAAATTTTATTAATGAGTCTTGTCGACAACGCCTACTAATGATTGCATCCCTACTAGTACTTTGAATTTTAAACAAAATGTATTGTTTTTGTAGGGAAAAATGAGACGTGTCCCTGGGACGCAAGAAGAGTAGAGTTGACTCCGTCCTTTCAGATACATATGCGTCAGGGACGCAGGACATGTATTTAGCGCCATCACTGGAAGTAGAATTGATTTTCAGATAGATCCAAACATCTTCCATCCATTTCCTTCACTCTTAGTTTGTATGTTCCCCACACCAACTCATTCATCATTGTTTTTATGTTTCCCTTCATTCAGCCCTTAATCTAGTTCTTTATTCCTTAGCCATTACCATGCTGCCCGTCCCAATACCCCCTATGTTTGTAAGATTTATAGAAGTGACAGTATGTCAGGAGATATGTACGTACAATACAATAACATGTCAGCAACTCTGCTGAAGACAAAACTGCTCTGGTTTTCAAAAAACACCTCTCTGCAGCTATAGAATCTCTGCGTATATTAATTGTGGACTATTTTTTTTTCGAAATATGAGTGATTTTGTTGTGTTGTTCAGTGTGTTACATTTTTGCATTGTATACAACTTGAAGACTAACCTACGACATCCAACAAAATGGATTAGTAAATGTAATTATACGCAAACCAAATCAATGTTATAGAATCCAAATATTACCAAAATATACTGTAGCATCTACCGAGACATAAGGATGATGACTAGGTTGTTGTAAATTCTGTAAATAACTGTGTTTAATAAAGGGGCCTTGGTAGCTGAGGGGTCTTAGGGAGGACATGTTTAGCAGTGCATCACAAAAAGCAGAGAGACAGCTTGTATATTAAATTACTTACACTTACTATATAGTGATATATATATTGGTATTGGAATTTAAAATGACCTACAATACAGGCCAAAAGTTTGGACACACCTCATTCAATGCCTTTTCTTGACTTTTTACATTGTAGATTGTCACTGAAGGCATCAAAACTATGAATGAACACATGTGGAGTTATGTACTTAACAAAAAAAGGTGAAATAACTGAAAACATGTTTTATATTCTAGTTTCTTCAAAATAGCCACCCTTTGCTACGATTACTTTTTTGCACACTCTTGGCATCCTCTTGATGAGCTTCAAGAGGTAGTGACCTGAAATGGTTTTCACTTCACAGGTGTGCCTTATCAGGGTTGATTAGTGGAAGTGTATATCGGGAGATACTGTACAGGGTGACTCAAAAAGAATACGCCAAAATCATCACGCATTTATTCAGTTCTAAGGCATTGTAATAGGCTGAATCAATGGTCATTTGATAGAGGAGTTATCCAAGTTGTATTGTGTTACAATTTCACCATTGTGGTCATGTCATCCTTTCGGCACCGTTCAATTGTAAGAAGATCACGTGGTTATTTACCCTGAAAATGGCGAATAATAGCAGCAAACAACACGGTGGATTGCGACATCCTGGGGCGCATTTGGGACGGCAGGGTTTGATTGATTGATTGAGACTTTTATTAGTAGGTTGCACAGTGAAGTACATATTCCGTACAATTGACCACTAAATGGTAACACCCGAATAAGTTTTTCAACTTGTTTAAGTCGGGGTCCACTTAAATTGATTCATGATACAGATATATACTATCATATATACTATCATCATAATACAGTCATCACACAAGATAATCACATTGAATTATTTACATTATTTACAATCAGGGGTGTGGAGGGGGGGGGGGGGGGGATATGGACATCAAGTAGTGGACATAGAGAGAGAGAGAGAGAGAGAGAGAGAGATCAGAAGGCAAAAGAAAAAGTATCTGCATTTGATTGTTTACATTTGATTATTAGCAATCCGGGGAGGGTGTTAGTTTAGGGTTGTAGCTGCCTGGAGGTGAACTTTTATTGGGGTTTTGAAGGAGGATAGAGATGCCCTTTCTTTTATACCTGTTGGGAGCGCATTCCACATTGATGTGGCATAGAAAGAGAATGAGTTAAGACCTTTGTTAGTTCGGAATTTGGGTTTAACGTGGTTAGTGGAGCTCCCCCTGGTGTTGTGGTTATGGCGGTCATTTACGTTAAGGAAGTAGTTTGACATGTACTTCGGTATCAGGGAGGTGTAGCGGATTTTATAGACTAGGCTCAGTGCAAGTTGTTTAACTCTGTCCTCCACCTTGAGCCAGCCCACTTTAGAGAAGTGGGTAGGAGTGAGGTGGGATCTGGGGTGGAGGTCTAGAAGTAACCTGACTAGCTTGTTCTGAGATGTTTGGAGTTTAGATTTGAGGGTTTTGGAGGTGCTAGGGTACCAGGAGGTGCATGCGTAATCGAAAAAGGGTTGAACGAGAGTTCCCGCCAGAATCCTCAAGGTGCTTTTGTTGACCAGAGAGGAAATTCTGTAGAGAAATCTTGTTCGTTGGTTAACCTTTTTGATTACCTTGGTTGCCATTTTATCACAGGAAAGGTTAGCCTCTAGAATGGAACCTAGGTAGGTGACCTCATCTTTCCTGGTGATGACACTGTCACCTACTTTTATGGTGAAGTCATTGACTCTCTTAAGTTTGATGTGGGTCGCATGTTAATGCGCGGATCGTTTTCCCAGGATGCGGATGGAACTCCGGAATCAGCGTGCAGGTAGGAAAATGATTTATTGTCCATAAATCAGTCAGGAATACACAAAATGTAGTAAAGCGTGCCGATAGCGGAAGCTATGGCAAAGCTTAGAACAGGAATCAAAAAGGTATGTGAACATAACTGTTGCGTGAAGCAAACAAGACAGCCAGACTGAGTGTGGCGAAAAGCAGGACTAAATAGCTCTCTGATTAGTGCCCGGGAGCAGGTGAGCGTCCCGAATACTAATCAGAGGCAGGTGAAAATAATCAGCACCCATGGCAACCAAGAACACACAAACCCAGGGGTGCTGAAACAGAACTAAGGGAGTCTTTAACTAAACAAAACATCCTTTGCCCGGATCATGACAGTCTTGATATTGTCAATGCTGCCGGTGGTGGCCATATTGAGCACTTGTAAGTATGAAATTAATGCTCGAAGTTATGTACAACACATGTGTTGAAACTAGGTTTTCTATTGTTTTTTTAATTTTTTAAATATCGAGTGATAATTTTGGTGTATTCTTTTTGAATCACCCTGTATATTAGTGTCTATATCCCACGACACCAGTGAAGACATACAAGTTTGTATGTGCAAGCAATGGCTACTTTGTTGATTTACGTCGACACATGTACCGTATTTTCCGGACCATAGGGCGCACCGGATTATAAGGCACACTGCCGATGAGCGGGTCGATTCAGGTCTATTTTCATACAAAAGGCGCACCGGATTATAGGGCGCATTAAAGGGGTTATATTATTATAAATTTTTTTCTAAATGTAAAAGACTTCCTTGTGGTCTACATAACATGTAATGGTGATTCTTTTGGTCAAAATGTTGCATAGATGATGTTTTACAGATCATCTTCTAGTCGCTTTCTAACAGTCGCTTCCGGATGCGCCGTTTTGTGGGCGGTCTTATTTACGTGGCTCACCTTCGACATCGTCTTCTCCCCGTCATTTTTGTTGTAGCGGTGTAGCGTGCCAGGCCGGGAGTGGAAGAAGTGTCAAAAGATGGAGCTAACTGTTTTAACGACATTCAGACTTTACTTAAATCAATAACGGAGCAGCATCTCCTCATCCGTGGCTCACTAGTGCAACAACGCCGGAAATGTGTCCCGGGAAAAAAACATCCGACCGGAACGTCATAGACAATTTAGAGTGAAAAGCAAATTTTATTTTCACTCGTATACAAAACATTCTGACTTGGATTGTTTCCCTGGCTTCGAGACTCTCCCGAAGGACAGTGCAGCGAAGACACAACAAACTCCCTTCTTGTCTCTCATGGACACACACGTGTTGTTGTTGACTTTGAACTAGCGACTGCACGACATCAAGGCCGCGGAACAGAGACACACTGCAGGCTTACACACAAACATGCATCCACAAAAATATATGCCACACACATACATACCCCACCCCCCCAATCCAACGCCCTCGACGCAAATCCCATAGGGGTGATGAAAGGATGGTCAGCGCCTGAGAGCTGCGGCCTACCACCATGACCCCGCACTCCCTTCCCTCTGTTGCTAGATATTTCGAGATGTATGTTGTAATATGTATATGTGCTTTGCTATGGAGGTTTTTTCCCACTCCAGACTGGGCCCCCTTAGGAGCCTAGTCTAGATTGTATTTTTTTACTCATCCTTCCCCAGCGTTTACCTTTTTCCCATCTTTTACGGGGCGCCTTGTGGCGACCCATCAGCGTTCCTGTCCTGTAACCCTGTACACTGTTTGTCTAATCTTGAACGGGTTTGTGCTGAAAACAAAGTTCCGTTGTACTTGTACTCCTCTCTAAAAAGTAACAGATTTTTGAGTGCTGTGTGTAATGTTCTATATTCTCAATGGAACATTTAGAGTTTTGGTGTTGGTTACTGGCATCATATTGTAGTCTACATGTATCTCTTATGTGTGACTACCATCTACTGGTCACACTTATCATTACACCATGTACCAAATAAAACTGCTTCGAGGTTGGTAATTACAACCAGAATTAATCCGTACATTCTGCGCACCGGGTTATAAGGAGCACTGTCGATTTTTTAGGCAAATTAAAAGATTTTAAGTGCGCAGTATAGTCCGGAAAATACGGAATTATAAATTATGTTGTCGCCAGTCAGCCAGTCTGAATGGTGTTGACATAAACTAGTTTTGATTTCTTTGTTTATTTTATTGTTTAACATTCAAACGACATTTAAAAAAAAAAATTACAAACATTCCAATTGGTTTGACTGACCTTCCCTCTTTCCCAATATTTGTTGTTTTCAGCGTTTTGGTTGGTCACCCAGATGGATCGGGGACAGGGAGAGATCAAGTGAGGAGAAAAAGGCACAGCCTATCCATCCCTCACACAGTTCCCCTGTGTCCAATTAAACACATCAGACATCTCTCTGCTGGTGGAATGCCAATGAGCTATGTGTGACTTTTGTGTTGTCTGAATCAGTCTCTAATACTGTTTGGATAAATACGTGTTTGTGTGTGGGAAGTGGGGGATTGTGTTCAAACTACGTTGTAATACATATTAGCATTCATGTGTTTCAGATTTTCTCAAAGTTTTATCATCGTTACAAAAATGGTCAATGACTGATGGCTGCTGTATATCACGGTTAACTAGAGGGCGCTCACGTGCTACCAAGCTGCAGGCATAACCCTATTTTCCTTTTAGAAGTCAAAAAAATATTTTTTCATGTATTTCACTAAATTTATTGTACTTTATCAGAGAGTCTTTTGGTTTAGTTTGGTTCGATATTTATTATATATTACCTGGTTTTAGACGACAGTTTTATTTTTTTTTATTTTATTCTAAATATAAGTAATTGTGGTGAAAGTGCAATTTCAGTGTTATGTGCATTATGTCATGATCCGTGGCCGGATCATGTTTTGTTTAGTTATGTTCTGTTATTTTTGGACTCCCTTAGTTCCTGTTTTGTGCACCTCTGGGTTTGTTTTGGTTTCTATGGGGATTAATTGGGTTCACCTGCCTCTGGTTAGTGGTCGGCACGCTCACCTGCAGTCGACCACTAATCAGAGAGCTATTTATTCACCTTTCTCGCCACGCTCAGTCTGGCTTCATTGTTTGCTCCATGCAACTGTTACGTTTGGATATTCCTGGTTCTTGCTTCTATGTTTCCTGTGCTAAATTTTTGCCTTGGCTTCCGCGTGCGATCGGCACGCATCCTTTTTGCGTGTTTTCTGTTTTGCTATGATTTATGATAAATAAATCATCTCCTACCTCACGCTGTCGTCCGGAGTTGTCCGTTTGCATCTTGGAGGAACGACCCCACAGTAAGTGGCGGCCCACATGTGACACATTATAAGAAGAAAGAATAAGCTGGTCAGAAAAATCCTTGCTTATTACAACTATTTTCCCTAAAAGACGCATTGAGGCTATAAAGTGTGTTTTATCGGATAACTTGTGTATATAAATAAATAATCGATAGCTGCAGCCATACTTGTGTGTATACATGGCAGTGTTTCCCATAAACTGCCAAGATACCTGTGGCGGTGGGGGCGTGGCTATGGGCGTGGTCACCATGACATCATCGAGTAATATGCATAATTTACTACAATGATATGGTTTTCTCTAAAAAGGCTCAAAAAATTTATACTTACTAATTAATAATAACAGTTTTGTTTTAAACGTCCATCCATACATCCATCCATTTTGCAATATAATTACAACACTTTATGTACATATTTATATACAGATTTGAACAATAAGTTTTTCACTGAAATATGTTTATTAATTGTGGTTCTTACAAAAAATATATCTTATAAAATATAAAAGCTAAAATGTCTCTTAAAGCTCTGCCCCTTTAATTAGTGCATACTAAATAATTTAACTTTAGCCTACTACTACAACCATATTATTTACCAGCAACATAAAGTGAAACAGAGGCAGAGGTGTCCTGTCACAGTCAGTAACAAATAAACAGAAAACAGTAGTGGTGGTAGATAGACACAGAGCTTCATCAAACATTTGATCCACTGAACAAAAAGCTCCAAAAATCTTGAACTTTAGACTGCCATCAGTTTTACTCCCTACACTTAACCATGTGTTTCCTACTGCCTGCAGACTTTGCACCCTTAATTATATACACATGTTGTGTTTCTAATATAAATACATTTAATAAAGTCAAATACAAATAAGGCAACAAGAGAAGTATCCTACACTTCTCTTTTTTAAAGTAAATCTGAACAGCCAATATGGGCATCTACATCAACTATATGATTTGCCTGAGAAGCTGGACAGGACAAAAAAAATTAAAATATTGTTTTTTAAATTGTGGCGGACTTAATTCTTTCGTGGCGGGCCGCCACAAATAAATAAATGTGTGGGAAACACTGCATGGGCACAACGAGCATGTGCATTAGCACTAACCAGCCCTGACGGACAGCCTGAACATCATCTTATTTGGGCCAAACTGTGATGTTTACAAAGTTTAACTTCTAATTTGAGACAGATACATTTATTTAATGCATCTCTTCTCTTAAACCACTGCTGGTAAAATATGCTAGCCGCTGGTGGTGGTGTAATATGTTTTGGTTTGAAAAGTGCAATTTGGAGCTGCGGACACAGCAGCTTAAAGTTCCACCCATGCCCCCTGTAATGACATTTTTTACAGGGGGTGTTTTGTAGAGTGGTGTGAGAAATTTTAAGCTACTGTGACTCCTACAGCACTGCCATGGAGTGTATGTGCACAAGCAACACAGTAGGTGTCCATGAGTAGAGGAGTTAGTGTACACAAATCATAATACCGTCAGTTATAATACATACCCCCCATTGGGTGTCCTAATTTTTTCACATGACTGTAATTGACCACAGAAGCATGTGAAGAAAGAGAACATGGCCGTTATCTCATTGAAAAATGATGATGGTGCACTTTGCTGGCAGCCAGATAAAAGGTGTCACAGCAAAGCCATTACCTCTTCTGGTTTCATATACCTGTACCATGGAGCTTTTACCAAACATCCTATATTTTTCTCAGTTTTAATCTTTCAGACATTTAACTTCCTGTCCTGTTTTTATCATTGGCTTTGTAGATATCTGCTCCAGATAGAATAAGCCTGCCAAGAAGTAAACACGCCCACACACCTTTTAACTTCCAATCATATCTTCTTCATTGGTTTCTACTTGGCTGCCAAACAAAGGGATGCCTTTCAAGGTAAGTGCAGTGTTTTCCACACATTCATTTATTTGTGCCGGCCCGCCACGAAAGAATTAAAAAAAAAATTTAAAAAAAAATTTTTTTTTGTCCTGTCCAGCTTCTCAGGCAAATCATATAGTTGATGTAGATGCCCATATAGGCTTTTCAGATTTACTTTACAAAAGAGAAGTGTAGGATACTTCTCTTGTTGCCTTATTTGTATTTGACCACTACTGTTTTCTGTTTATTTGTTACTGACTGTGGCAGGACACCTCTGCCTCTGTTTCACTTTATGTTGCTGGTAAATAATATGGTTGTAGTAGTAGGCTAAAGTTAAATTATTTAGTATGCACTAATTAAAGGGGCAGAGCTTTAAGAGACATTTTAGCTTTTGTATTTTATAAGATATATTTTTTGTAAGAACCACAATTAATAAATATATTTCAGTGAATAACTTATTGTTCAAATTTGTATATAAATATGTACATAAAGTGTTGTAATTATATTGTAAAATGGATGGATGGATGAATGGACATTTAAAACAAAACTGTTATTATTAATTAGTAAGTATACATTTTTTGAGCCTTTTTAGAGAAAATCATATCATTGTAGTAAATTATGCAAATTACTCGATGATGTCATGGTGACCACGCCCATAGCCACGCCCCCACCACCATAGGTATCTTGGCAGTTTATGGGAATCACTGAAGTGACTACTTTATGCAACAAATTAAGTCCACAGATTTACAGTACTGTGCAAAAATATGTTGTTCTTCTTGTTTTTGCAATACGTTAATAACCACATATAACTAATACGTCGCTTATTGAAGCGCAGTCCTCCACCAAAATAAGTTTGTTAGCTTGCAGACTACTTATTGTGAAAGTCGAAATCCAGATCAACTGCTTTTCCTATCACTTGCCCGCTTAAAGGGGAACTGCACTTTTTTTGTAAATTTGCCTATTGTCACAATCATTATGAAAGACAGGATGACGGATGGATTTTTTTTAATGCATTCTAACTATTAAATAAACGTAAATAAAAGTCCGCCTTTAGCGGAGCCAATGGGAGCTCCACTATTAAGCACATAAAATGCAATATAAAACATCCAAAAAGTTGCCAATAATTCACCATTTACATTTCGTGACTTGAATATTAACCAAGTATTAGTTATATTGTTATTATTTGCGCTAACAAGTACAATTTGATCAACTGGCGAGGTGTTTCCTTGCTTCCTTGCCCCCTGGAAGTATATTGTCGATCATAAATCATGTTTCTCACCTGGACAGAAGAAGTATATATATGTATTCCGACTAGTTGGTACACTTTGACAGCCAATTTAGGACCTGGAGATGGCAGGAACAACACAAAGAGATGCTTGGTCTAAGGCAGGGGTCGGCAACCTTTACCACTCAAAGAGCCATTTTGGAAAGTTTCACAAATTAAAGAAAACAATGGGAGCCACAAAAATTTTTTGAAAATTTAAAATGAAAAACACGCATACAAAGCTTAAATTGCTTTGCGCTATGTTAACCAGGGGTCTCTGACACATGCACCGGCACGCATCTCTATAAGGTAATTTAATGTTAGAGCGGCCCGCGACTTTTAATTGAACAGCGCTTGATAGCGTCTTTCTTGCCAACCCTCTCAATTTTCCGGGAGACTCCCAAATTTCAGGACGTGCTGGCACTGCTTTTAGCGCCCTCTACAGCCTGCCCAAACAGCGTACCTGCTTGGCCACATGCTGAATGCAGCTTTTGATTGCACACGTAAGTGCCAGCAAGGCATAGTTGTTCAACAGCCACACAGCTTACACTGACGGTAGTCGTACAAAAACAACTTTAACACTGTTGCGTTACAAATATGCGCCACACTTTGAACCCACACCAAAAAAGAATGACAAACACATTTCTGGAGAACATCTGCACTGCAACACAACATAAACACAACACAACACATACCCAGAATCCCATGCAGCCCTAACTCTTCCGCTCAACCGACGCACGGAGAAGGGGGGTTGATGTGTGGGGGGGGTTTGGTGGTAGCGGGGGTGTATAATGTAGACCGGAAGAGTTAGGGCTGCATGGGATTCTGGGTATTTGTTGTGTTGTGTTACGGTGCGGATGTTCTCCAGAAATATTTTTGTCATTCTTTTTTGGTGTGGGTTCACAGTGTGGCGCATATTTGTAACGTAACAGTGTTAAAGTTGTTTTTGTGTAAGCTGTGTGGCTGTTGAGCAAGTATGCTTTGCTGTCTCCTACGTGTGCAAGTAAAAGCAACATATAACATGTGGCCGGGCTGGCACGCTGTTTGTAAATCCTATAGAGGACAATTAATGCAGTGCCATTAGGGCACGCCCTTGATTAAGTCATTAGAGTGAAAATAGGATAAAATTTGCCCTGGGAGATTTCTAGGAGAGGCAGTCTCCTGGGAAAATCGGGGGGGGGGGGGGTCGTTAAGTATACTGGGAAAACCGGGAGGGTCGGCAAGTATGCAGCTGAGCCGCATCAGAGTGGTCAAAGAGCCGCATGCGGCTCCGGAGCCGTGGGTTGCCGACCCCTGGTCTAAGGGCTTTATAGAAGGAAAGAGCAGCTACCATAGGCTCCATTGTAAGCAGACTTTTAATCGCATTTATTTATATTTAGAATGCAAAAAAAATAACATCCGTCATCATGTCTCTTATAATGATTGTGAACGTGTTTCCTTGCTTCCTTGCTCCCTGGAAGTATATTGTCGATCATAAATCATGTTTCTCACCCAGACAGAAGAAGTATAAATATGTATTCCGACAATTTGGTACACTTTGACAGCCATTTAGGACCTGGAGATGGCGAGAACAACACAAAGAGATGCTTGGTGTAAGGGCTTTATAGAAGGAATAGAGCGGCTACCATAGGCTCCATTGTAAGCGGACTTTTAATCGCATTTATTTAATACTTAGAATGCCAAAAAAATAACATCCGTCGTCATGTCTCGTATAATGATTGTGAACGATAGGCAAAATTCCCCAAAAAGTGCAGTTCCCCTTTAAGACATGATGAAATTACTGCAGCAGCATGGCTAGCTAAGAGCTTAAAATATATAAAAAACAAGAATCTAAATAGAAATATGCGCAAATGAAGGAAAACGATAACAAAAAGTCCTTTATCATCGCCCATTGTCCTTATGTCTCTAGTAAAAGTCACAAGTAAACGTACAAGTAGGGATAAGTACCAGAACGAAGTTCGTTGACACTACCAGGTACCGATTCATGTAAAATCAAACGCTGCCATATTTTGATATCTTTGTTGCACGTGTTGTCATGTCCGGTTACAGACTTGCACCCGCTCAAAGCACTTGGTCGAGAAACAAGCATCCAAGCATTCAGAGCAAACTCAGTCGGACTGCTTCTTGGCAACGTTACAATTTATAACATAACGTTAGAATGAAATTGATTCCCGTAGTATTGGAAATTGGTACCAATCGATTCAAATGCGAAAGGGTACCCATCCCTACGTGCAAGTAATGGATAGTTACTAGGGCTGTGAATCTTTGTTTGTACCACTATTCAATTCAATATCGATTCTTAGGGTCATGATTCGATTCAAAATCTTTTTTTTTTTTCAATTCAACATGATTCTCGATTAAAAAACGATTTTTTCCCCGATTCAAAACAATTCTCTATTCATTCAATACATAGGATTTCAGCAGGATCTACCCCAGTCTGCTGACATGCAAGCAGAGAGGTAGATTTTTGTAAAAAGCTTTTATAATTGCAAAGGACAATGTTTTATCAACTGATTGCAATAATGTAAATTTGTTTTAACTATTAAATGAACCAAAAATATGACTTATTTTATCTTTGTGAAAATATTGGACACAGTGTGTTGTCAAGCTTATGAGATGCGATGCAAGTGTAAGCCACTGTGACACTATTGTTCTTTTTTTTTCTTTTTAATAAATGTCTAATGATAATGTCAATGAGGGATTTTTAATCACTGCTATGTTGAAATTGTAACTAATATTGTTACTGTTGATGATAATATTCATTTTTGTTTCACTACTTTTGGTTTGTTCTGTGTCGTGTTTGTGTCTCCTCTCAGTTGCTCTGTTTATTCCAGTTCTGAGTGTTGCTGGGTTGGGTTTGGTTTTGGAATTGGATTGCATTGTTATGGTATTGCTGTGTATTGTTTTTTTGGATTGATTAATTTAAAAAAAAAAAAAAAAAATTAACATTTTTAAATTACTTTTTTTTTTTTTTTTAAATCGATTTTTTAAAAATGAGAATCGATTCTTAATCACACAACGTGAGAATCGCGATTCGAATTCAAATCGATTTTTTCCCACACCCCTAATAGTTACGGTTTCGGTTATGTTGACATCAGTCAGCCAGTCTGAGGGGCGTCGACATAAACACAGTTCCACTGTAATAATATGTAAATAATGCATGTTCTTGGTTACCGTATTTTTCGGACCATAGGGCGCACCGGATTATAAGGCGTACTGCCAATGAGCGGGTCTATTCAGATCTATTTTCATACAAAAGGCACACCGCATTAAAGGGGTCATATTATGATTTTTTTCTAAATGTAAAACACTTTCTTGTGGTCTACATAACATGTAATGGTGGTTCTTTGGTCAAAGTGTTGCATAGATTATGTTTTACAGATCCTCGTCAAGTCGCTTTCTGACCGTCTCTTCAGGATGCGCCGTTTTGTGGGCGGTCTTATTTACGTGGCTCACCTTCGACAGAGGACGAATGGCCCATAACAAGAAGGTAAAGAAAAAGAAGAAGCTTATCAACTACGGTGTCGGCACGGACTACAATGGTGGACGCGCGCATATTTTCAGTCCTTATGCAGATCTCAAATACAGATCAGTAGGCAGAAGGTAAGAAAAGTTGGTTTTGCATAATATTGCGAAACAAAACTCCAGATAATGTCTGCTAATTGGTGCCATTTTGCGGTCCTTGTACACGCACCGTAATAATACTCGTATGTTTAATGCGCCGACAAACCATCAAGCGGTGCGGCTTCATAGCTTACCGAAGTCATACTAAAACATTTTGACAGATGTTTGAGCGCCGTGTGTAATGCTCTATATTCTCAATGGAACATTTAAAGTTTTGGTGTCGTTTACTGGCATATCTCTTATGTGTGACTGCCATCTCCTGGTCACACTTATTACACCATGTACCAAATAAAATCCATTTGAGGTCGGTAAGCACAGCCAGAATTACGCCTTACTTTAGGTGCACTGTCGATTTTTGAGAAAATTAAAGGATTTTAAGTGCGCCGTATAGTCCAAAAAATACGGTACAAAATCTGACCGATTTTATTTAGTGTCAGGGATTTCACAGAAAAAGTCCTGTTTATTTCCGGTGTGGTTGAAGATCACACTGGAACCAAGTTTGAACAAATGTCCCCCTCTGCACACTATCTATTGTCTGTGAGACAGCTACTTTTATTTTAGAAAGTGCTGCAAAGACACAGATTGAAACCCAAAACTCTTTTTCTGTGGTGCAGTATAACCAACCACTGGTCCCATTGCTACTCTGCCATGCAGCTAGTTCCTATTCAGTGCAGATGGTACAAGTGAAGTGTATAAAAAAACAACAACAGGATGCTTGACAAAGCGGTGTAGACAGGTCCTCGCTATTGAATTTCCAAGCCTGCTTTTATGTGCCAGCATATAAAACAAGTTGATTAGATGGATGCAAAGATGGGCAGCATAACCATCTCAGTAGAATATGGTGGTTTCAAAATAAAATCCTGACTGAACAGATAGAATAAAGTCCATGTCTGTGTCACGTTGCTGCAGATCACGCTTATTCTCTTAGACAACAATGGATCTATTCAAACCCAACAACGAGTCATTATTCTCACATCAGCGTTCTTTGCAACCACCTGCGCGCACATCGTTAAATCTGCCATTATGCCTCACTTTGAGACAGCCTTCCTTTTACCTGAACTCTCCAATATTTCCGTTAAAACGGCAGGGGTGACACACGGTTTCCCTCCTATTGCTACTCATTTCGCTCTTTTCATCTCCTCTCAGCTGCAATTTGCATTCAGGTGAGTGGTGCGTAACCTATGTGAACCTTGCAATCTAATTGGATGCTCACTCTCCGTTTCCACCTGACCTTTTCACACTGCAAGGAAGGCAGAACGTGCGTTTCACATGTGAGAGTGAAATGCAATTTAGTGATATTATGTGACAGTGCGCCTGGCTTGTCTAAAAACGACACATAAGAGTAGGATCAAACGTGTCCAAAGAATTGCCCTTGCAGGCCTTTTTCCACATACAGCTTGTAGCACTGCATATGCTAAAAATACAATTAATTCATTAAAAATGAGATGCGGCAGGAGTGTTCAACTAATAGGTCCAGATAAAGAACAATTGTTCAAGCTAAAGTCCGGAAAACTGAGCCAAATAGAATATGACCAAATGAAAATGGCCCCCAGACATCCTGGGTTAGGATTAAAACATTGATTGACAGACTCAAGATTTGGGTGGATTGTTCATATTGGACTGTGAGACTGCTTATTTTCTGATTAGAGAGTGTTTGTTTGGTCAAACACTTCACATTGCCAGTACAGGCCAAAAGTTTGGACACACCTTCTCCTCATTCAATTAGTTTTCTTTATTTTCATGACTATTTACATTGTAGATTGTCACTGAAGGCATCAAAGCCATGAATGAACACATGTGGAGTTATGTACTTAACAAAAAAAGGTGAAATAACTGAAAACATGTTTTATATTGTAGTTTCTTCAAAATAGCCACCCTTTGCTCTGATTACTGCTTTGCACACTCCTGGCATTCTCTCAATGAGCTTTCCAGCGACATATATTGTCATCCAAGCAAAGTCTTTTTCATGGACACCCTTGCTTATTTCAGCAAGACCATGCCAAGCCACATTCTGAGTAAGTTACAACAGCGTGGCTTCGTAGTAAAAGAGTGCGGGTACTAGACTGGCCTGCCTGTAGTCCAGACCTGTCTCCCATTGAAAATGTGTGGCGCATTATGAAACCTAAAATAGCACAACGGAGACCCCCGGACTGTTGAACAACTTAAGCTGTACATCAAGCAAGAATGGGAAAGAATTCCACCAGAAAAGCTTCAAAAATTGGTCTCCTCAGTTCCTAAACGTTTACTGAGTGTTGTTAAAAGGAAAGGCCGTGTAACACAGTGGTAAAAATGCCCCTGTGCCAACTTTTTTTCAGTGTGTTGCTGCCATTAAATTCTAAGTGAATGATTTTTTGAAGAAAAAAAACAATTACGTTTCTTAGTTCGAACATTAAATATCTTGTCTTTGCAGTCTATTCAATTGAATATAAGTTGAAAAGGATTTGCAAATCATTTTATTCTGTTTTTATTTACGATTTACACAACGTGACAACTTCACTGGTTTTGGGTTTGTAGATAATGGGTTGTTAATTGCAAAGCACTATGAGTCACTGGAGAAAAAGTGCTAAATAAATATAATTCACTTCACAAATCAATGCATTTAATTTTTCAAATTAGAATGTAGTAGTATTTTGTATGGATTATTAGTCCTGGCATTATTATTCATCATTTATAGTCATATTAAAAAAAATGTAAGTCAATGTTTGGCAATACATTCAATAGTATTGGAATATGTTAGAATATGTTAACACATTGTTAAATACCATTTAAAAACCCAATTTTTATTGTTTTCACAAAACGCTTTATTTACAGTACAGGCCAAAAGTTTAGACACACCTTCTCATTCAATGTGTTTTCTTTTCATTTGTATTATTTACATTGTAGATTGTCACTGAATGCATCAAAACTATGAATGAACACATGTGGAGTGAAATAACTGAAAACATGTTTTATATGCTAGTTTCTTCAAAATAGCCACCCTTTGCTCTGATTACTGCTTTGCACACTCTTGGCATTCTCTCGATGAGCTTCAAGCTGTGAAGTGAAAACCATTTCAGGTGACCACCTCTTGAAGCTCATCGAGAGAATGCTAAGAGTGTGCAAAGCAGTGATCAGAGCAAAGAGTGGCTATTTTGAAGAAACTAGAATATAAAACATGTTTTCAGTTATTTCACCTTTTGTTGTTAAGTACATGTGTTCATTCATAGTTGTGATGCCTTCAATGACAATCTACAATGTAAATAGTCATGAAAATAAAGAAAACACATTGAATGAGAAAGTGTGTCCAAACTTTTGGCCTGTCTTCTATTTGAAAATACGTCTTTCATTATGCATTTTCTTGCGTTTTAGTCATTCCAAATGCACAAATGCGCTGGTTATGACACAAATGCGCTGGTTATGCGATCCACAGCCTCACGCATTGAATGTGAGCGTGAAAGAATAGTGTCAGTGTGCATATATTTCTGTTGTCTTGATTGCGATTCAGAGAAAGTGTTACAGAATATTGATGTGTTCTGCTGGATCAAAGCATTGCGCACATGTAGAAGAATGATCACATGAATGTGAAGAAAATGATCGTCCACGTGGTAAAAGTCCCTAAAGCAAGCAAAAAACTATTTTAAATAAGGCGGTCTGCACCACTTTTCAACTGCACAAGCATTGTTAGTAGATCGGACCTCCGAAATCGGAACAATTTTGTGGAATAGCCTTCATTTCATTGAAAAAAAAAATGTTGTTCTAACTTTAGGAACATATCCAGGAGCTTATTATGTGTGGGATTAACGGGAAAGATTGTGTCGAGGGAAGCATGAAGATCAGTTGACATAAGCGTTTCTTCTGTCTCCTGAGTGATGCGCTAAGACTCTTTAACATTTCAGTGGTTGCTCAAAAAGGACTGTGGAGCTTCCACAAAAATAGCAATGCCAAGTCAACGTAACTCAAGCCCGCAGGGACAGTGCAACATGTATTTTAATTAGAGATGGGCATAAAAAGCCATTACTCGAGGGCTTGCATTGGTCTATATGCGTTTTACTGGTGACCTGTACAGCGACCTGACTCGCCGAAATTGAGCTGGGATAGGCTCCAGCAACCGTGAACAGGCGAGGCGGTAAAAAATAGATAGATGGATGTTGTGTAGTCAAGCAATGGAAGCGAAATCAGCCATGAGAGTATGTTGTAAAAAAAAGGTCAAACTTAACCCTGTCATGCATAGTAGACTTCTATTTTTATCCTATCTGCAAGAGTCTTAATGTCAAACATGTGCATCAATTGGCCAACTATTAGTCAGCTGTTGGAAATACAAAAAAAAACAAACCTCAAAAACAAAACAGTCAATGCACAGGCAGAAGGGTACGAATAACTGTCTGTCAAATCTATTGCAAAAGACCCGCGAATGTTTAAAAATGTGGAACATTAGGCAGCAAAGAGAGAAATAAAGACTCAGAAAAGGGAGTGCCACAGAGCCAAACGGAAATGGTTCAAATCAAAGCTCCAAACTCATTATGAGATTTACAAATGGTAAATGGATTGTACTTGTATAGCGCTTTTCTACCTTCAAGATACTCAAAGCGCTTTGACACTATCTCCACATTCACCCTTTCATACACACATTCACTTTTTTTGTATTTTTTATTCAACAAGGAAAACAAATCCCATTGAGATTAAAAAACTCTTTCAAGGGAGTCCTGGCCAAGAGGGAGCAAAGTTACACATAAAATTACATTCACATTACCGTATTTTACGGAATATAAGGCGCACTTAAAATCCATTTTTTCCCTCAAAACTCGACAGTGCGCCTTTTAACCTGATGCGCCTAATGTACGGAATAATTCTGGTTTTGCTTACCGACCTCAAAGCTATTCTATTTGGTACAGGGTGTAATGATAAGTGTGACCAGTAGTTGGCAGTCAAACATAAGAGATACGTGTAGACTGCAATATGATGGCAGATCACTATGACTAAAGTAAACAACACCAACATTTTATATGTTCCACTGAAAATATAGAACATTACACACGGCGCTCAAAAATCCATCAAAAATGTTTTAGTACGACTTTGGTAAGCTATGAAGCCGCACCGCTTGATGGATTGTACTGTGCTTCAACATACGGGTATTATTATGGTGTGTGTATAAGGTAAGACATATTACCTGGCGTTTTGTTTCGCAATATTATGCAGAAGCAACTTTTCTTACCTTCTGGGACCTGCTGATCTGTATTTGGGATCTGCATAAGTCCTGAAAAATTGCGCGCGTGGCAACACCGTAGTCGATAAGCTTCTCCTTTTTCTCTATCTTCTTGTTATGTGACATTCATCCTCCGCTGTTGCCATTTGTAATATAAAGTAGTGTCAAGTTCTTACTCATATCTGCCATGAAAGCACTAAAACATACCGGTGTAGTGAGTTTACATAATTCACTCAAGGAACTTTAGTTATTAGAGAGATCCGGTCGGACGGTTTTTCACAGGACACATTGTTGTTGCACTAGTGAGCCACGGATGAGGAGATGCTGCTCCGTTATTGATTGAAGTAAAGTCTGAATGTCATTAAAACAGTTAGCTCCATCTTTTGACACTTCTTCCACTCCCGTCCTTGCACGCTACACCGCTACAATAAAGATGACGGGGAGAAGACAATGTCGAAGGTGAGCCAGTACAGCGACACTTTGCGGAGCGAAGTTGCAGAAAGCGTCCTTGGGTTACGATCTGTCCAAAACGTGACTTAAAAAAATTTCTAAATAAATATTTCAAGAATGATATAATATCATTACAAAAAGTAGAGCAATATATATAGCGGTGTATTTTTTACTATTGAATTTATTTTGCCTGAAATCTGTTGTGGGCAGCACTGTGGCAGAGTGTGAATGCTGTCTGTCTATTTGTGTTGGCCCTGTGATGAGGTGGCGACTTGTCCAGGGTGTACCCCGCCTTCCGCCCGGATGCAGCTGAGATAGGCTCCAGCACCCTCCGCGACCCCGAAGGGAATAAGCGGTAGAAAATGGATGGATGGATGGATGAAATCTGTTGTATTCTGATTGAAATCATGACCAATAAAATATTGAAAGAAATTCACAAACTCATATAATGATCTTGAAAAAATCGTATCGGTTTCGGCAGTACCAGATCTATATTTAGTCAGTATCGCATCGATAGCAAAATTTGGTGTTTTGTTTGTTTTTATGGGTGTCCAAACCTTTTCCTCCTACATTTTGTAAACGGGCTAAACAACTGAATGTCCATTTGGTTAGAAATGTAATTTGTATCAATCAAAAAACCGACTGCATCTCAGTTTTCTGTGATCGGTGAAAAAACATATTATTTTTTTAATTGTTGCCGTTATTTTAGATGTACACTACCGTTCAAAAGTTTGGGGTCACCCAAACAATTTTGTGGAATAACCTTCATTTCTAAGAACAAGAATAGACTGTCGAGTTTCAGATGAAAGTTCTCTTTTTCTGGCCATTTTGAGCGTTTAATTGACCCCACAAATGTGATGCTCCAGAAACTCAATCTGCTCAAAGGAAGGTCAGTTTTGTAGCTTCTGTAACGAGCTAACCTGTTTTCAGATGTGTGAACATGATTGCACAAGGGTTTTCTAATCATCAATTAGCCTTCTGAGCCAATGAGCAAACACATTGTACCATTAGAACACTGGAGTGATAGTTGCTGGAAATGGGCCTCTATATACCTATGTAGATATTGCACCAAAAACCAGACATTTGCAGCTAGAATAGTCATTTACCACATTAGCAATGTATAGAGTGTATTTCTTTAAAGTTAAGACTAGTTTAAAGTTATCTTCATTGAAAAGTACAGTGCTTTTCCTTCAAAAATAAGGACATTTCCATGTGACCCCAAACTTTTGAACGGTAGTGTATGTCAATGGTCGGCGGTGGGTCGCAAATGGCCCGCAGGCCACACTTTGCAGGCCACACAGTTTGTTTGTTGTTTTTCCCCAACCAACCACCTCCAGTTTTCAGTCAGGAAAGAAAGAGAAGAAACCTGCTTTCAGTCAGCTTGTGTGGGACTTTATTGAAGCAGTCAGCTCCCTGGATGTAAAATTAACTTAAGAGCTGAGGTCATTAGACAAGACGAGAAATACATCTTGAGATCCTCCTCTGCAGATTTTTTTCTCTTCTGCAGCATGACTTCAATCGCGATTGTTTAAGCTGATTTGTTCAGAACACCTGTTTCATTAGGAATTTAAGTTATCAGGGTCAAATTGTTGCTTTATTAAGTTATTAATTGTACAGTTTAAAAATAAGTAAAAATCCCTTTTTGAACATTCTTAAATGCCATTCTTAAAAATCACTCTATATTGACCACTTTTTATAGAAAAAAAGGCAAATTAATGTTGAAAAAATTGGTCGACCATATACTGTCGACATCAGTTTAATCAGGCACTTTTTAGTACTAATAGGAACAATGTTGACCAAGACTTGATGAGTTGGTCCATATGGACAAGTTGTCCATACTCGACATAAGCGAGACCGACCTAAACAGGTTCCAATGTGCATGTTTCCCTTTCACATCATATCATGTAAATGTATTCATGCAGGTGCTTTCATGAGACTCGACTGGAGGCCATGAACCCTGAAGCGGTATCTAAACTGCAGACACATGATTTTTTTTTCTCAGCTCATCAGGTACTAAACTTGCTGTCACCACCACATTTGCTCACTTAAGGCGCCCTGGAAAAGGTTTTTTGATTGATTGATTGAAACTTTTATTAGTAGATTGCACAGTACAGTACATATTCCGTACAATTGACCACTAAATGGTAACACCCGAATAAGTTTTTCAACTTGTTTAAGTCCACGTTAATCAATACGTGGTACAAATATATACTATCAGCATAATACAGTCAAATATATACTATCAGCATAATACAGTCAAATATATACTATCAGCACTTACTTGCCAACCCTCCCGTTTTTAGCGGGAGACTCCCGGTATTCAGCGCCTCCCCCGATAACCTCCCGGCAGAAATGTTCTCCCGACAAACTCCCGGTATTCAGCCGGAGCTGGAGGCCACGCCCCCTCCAGCTCAATGTGGACCTGAGTGGGGACAGCCTGTTCTCACGTCCGCTTTCCCACAATATAAACAGCTTGCCTGTCCAATGACGTCATAACATCTACGGCTTTTAGAGAGTAGAGTGCACAACTGCGCACACAACAAGGAGACGAAGCAGAAGAACGAGGAAGTTACAGACATGGCGACGCCGTCGACGAGCAAGATGAAAAAATACGCTTGCAAGTTCCAAAACGAATGGAAACAAGAATTTCAGTTCATCCAGGACAGTTCGAAGGGGAAGGGGTATGTAATTATGTTGCCTGTACATTTTGTAGAACAGACTTCTCCATTGAACACGGTGGCCGAAATGATATACTCATTCATGAACGGAGAAGTTAAACAGGACAATGCTGCCATCTACTGGATAGCCTCCGGAACACTGAAATTCAAGTATTTATTTTATTTATATGTATAATAAAATAAATAAATATATATATATATATATATATATATATATATATATATATATATATATATATTTATATATATATATATATATATATATTTATATATATATAGCTAGAATTCACTGAAAGTCAAGTATTTCATACATATATATATATATATATATATATATATATATATATATACATACAGTATATATATATGTATGTATATATATATATATATATATATATATATATATATACAGTATATATATATGTATGTATATATATATACTGTATATATATATGTATGTATATATATATATACAGTATATATATATGTATGTATATATATATATACAGTATATATATATGTATGTATATATATATATATATATATATATATATATATATATATATATATGAAATACTTGAGTTGGTGAATTCTAGCTGTAAATATACTCTCCTCTTAACCACGCCCTTAACCACGCACCCCCCCCCCACACACACACACACCTCCCGATATCGGAGGTCTCAAGGTTGGCAAGTATGTATCAGCATAATACAGTCATCACACAGGTTTCACTAAGAAGTCTGCAGGTTAAAAAAAAGTCCATTTGAATCTCATTTCCAATGCAGATTTCTGTGCCGAAAATTTAATTTCAGTTCTGATTGTCATGATCCGAGGTCCGGATCATGTTTTGTGTTTCAGTTAGTTTTGGACTCCTTTAGTTCCTGTTTGTGCACCTCTGAGTTTGTTACCATGGCTACGTATTATTTTCACCTGCCTCTTGTGTTCGGGATGCTCACCTGTTCTTAATCAGAGACATTATTTAAGCCTGCCTTTGCCATTCAGTCGGTCTGGCTTCTTTGTTTGCTTCACGCTCCTGTTACGGAAGTTTTGCTTGTCTCCTAGCCCATGCTAAGTGTTTAGCTTTGAGTGCGATTGGCACGTATTCTCTTTCGACTTGTTTTCTGTTCTTGGTGGTGCTTTAATTTGTTCAGGATTAAATCATGTTCAGACCTGCAAGTCCTGTCCGGAGTCGTCCGTTTGCATCCCGGGAGAACGAACCGCGCAGTAAGCTGCAACCCCGCCGTAACACTTATATGTCTTGTACATGTTAAGAATGGACAATAAACAGCACCTTGAACCTTGTAATAATTTAGAATTGAATCCATAAGCATATGTTGACTAACTGAAGTAGTTTTCCCCCCACTTTGCAGGTCCAGAACCGCCGACCTTAAAGAAAATGTGAGTATACCCACTTTTATAGTTCTCGTTGTGAGCTACCACAACTTCTGTCTACTATTTAGCTTGTTAGCTTCCTTTCTCGGGGACGGCGTGGCGCAGTTGGGAGAGTGGCCGTTCCAGCAACCTGACGGTTCCTGGTTCAATCCCCACCTTCTACCAACCACGTCATGTCCGTTGTGTCCTTGAGCAAGACACTTCACTCTTGCTCCTGATGGGTCGTGGTTAGGGCCTTGCATGGCAGCTCCCGCCATCAGTGTGTGAATGTGTGTGTGAATGGGTGAATGTGGAAATAGGGTCAAAGCGCTTTGAGTACCTTGAAGGTAGAAAAGCGCTATACAAGTATAACCCATTTATCATTTATTTGGCGCCAGCAAACAATGGTAATTAAAGAGACAGGGGGAGTGTTATTGCAGCTGGAACTGATTGATGTTTTACAACAGTCATTTTTATTGCAAATGTTGATCCGAAATTGGAAAAGGACTGCAAGCCCACTAAACGAATTGTACAGGAAATAATGTACTACAAGCCGACAAATCTTTTGCGAGGTGCACTGTCACGATGCCACATTACTGGGGTAGTCGTGACCCCATCATGCGGAGACAGGAGACAAGGTGCCGGTGAGGAAAAAGTATTTAATTACCAACGAGTGCAACAGGGATGTGCACAGGAAGCATTAGGGTATCAAACCAAGGGTTTACAGACACACAGAACGATCTAGCCCAGTCTGAAGGGCAGGGCTAACAGATAAAGAAGCCTGATTGGCAAACTGGCACACCTGTTGCAGGTTGCCAATCAGGCCAGATAGGTGAGGCCAGAGGAGTGTAATAAAAATAAGAGCGCTGTTACAAAAAAATGAACCGCAGGACACCTGTCTGACAGGTCGTGACACGTCCCGCTACGCAAGGTTTTGCTAGAAGAGAAGGGAGCCGGTGTAGCGTTCACTGGTGCCTCCACACAGACCCATTAACCAGGCTTCAAAGACTTAACTCCAAACGGAAAAATGTTACGGTATTTTCCGGTCCGCATCTTTTACAAAGTGTTTTATTTCTCGTCGGTCTACACGACTCCCCTCCTAGGCTACTTTTGTGGGCAGAATCACCCTCTTCACTTATTCCTATTGATTTGTTGGATTTCCTAGACTACCATGACATTTTGATACGCTCTAATAAATAATTCACCATTTCCACAGACAATTGCGTGTGTTAGTGCGTGTGTCCATGGCTGGGTCACCAGTCGCACGCAGGCTCTGAGAAAACTTACAGCTTCAACAGAAGGGATTTACATTTCAAATCTGTTTCCAAGATTCTTAGAATGAACAGTGGTCTAATGAGTGTGTGTGTGTGTGTGTGTGTGTGTGTGTGTGTGTGTGTGTGTGTGTGTGTGTGTGTGTGTGTGTGTGTGTGTGTGTGTGTGTGTGTGTGTGTGTGTGTGTGTGCGTGTACATATGGTTTAAATCCTATTACTAGCCTCTTTGCTCTGTGCTTTGACATCTTGATGACCCATGACCCCTGTTGGCTTTAGCTTTGTCCAGTTCGGTGGAACCAGTTTAGGTCAGCCCCGTTTACATCGACAACACTACCATCTCATCAAGTCCTGGTCTTATAAAATACAGTACAGGCCAAAAGTTTGGACACACCTACTCATTCGATGTGTCTTCATTATTTTAATGACTATTGTAGATTGTCACTGAAGGCATCAAAACTATGAATGAACACATGTGGAGTTATGTACTTAACAAAAAAAGGTGAAATTACTGAAAACATGTTTTATGTTCTAGTTTCTTCAAAATAGCCACCCTTTGCTCTGATTACTTTTTCACACACTCTTGGCATTCTCTCCATGAGCTTCAAGAGGTAGTCACCTGAAATGGTTTTCACTTCACAGGTGTGCTTGAAGCTCATCGAGAGAATGCCCAGAGTGTAATGTACGAAATAATTTTGGTTGTTCTTACCGACCTCGAAGCTATTTTATTTGGTACATGGTGTAATGATAAGTGTGACCAGTAGATGGCAGTTACACATAAGAGATAGGAGTAGACTGCAATATGACTCAAGTTAACACCAACATTTTATATGTTCCATTGAAAATATAGAACATTACACAGGGCGCTCAAAAATCTATCAAAATGTTTTAGTACGACTTTAGTAAGCTATGAAGCCGCACCGCTTGATGGATTGTACTGTGCTTCAACATACGAGTATTATTATGGTGTGTGTATAAGGTAAGACATATTATCTGGCGTTTTGTTTAGCAGTATTATGCAAAAGCAACTTTTCTTACCTTCTGGTACCTGCTGATCTGTACTTGGGATCTGCATAAGTCCTTAAAATTTGCACGCATCCGCCTTTGTAGTCCGTGCCAACACCGTAGTCGATAAGCATCTTTTTTTCTCTATCTTCTTGTTATGGGACATTAATCCTCCGCTGTTGCCATTTCTAACATAAAGTAGTGTAAAGTTCTTACTTATATCTGTCAGTAAACTCGCCACGAAAGCGCTAAAACAAACCGATGTAGTGAATTTATATTATTCACCCAAGGAACTTTAGTCATTAGAGCGTTCCGGTCGAACGGTATTTCAGTGAGCCACAAACGAGAATATGCTGCTCCGTTATTGATTGAAGTAAAGTCTGAATGTCATTAAAACAGTTAGCTCCATCTTTTGACACTTCTTCCACTCCCGTCCTTGCACGCTACACCGCTACAACAAAGATGACGGGGAGAAGACACTGTCGAAGGTGAGCCACGTAAATAAGACCGCCCACAAAACGGCGCATCCGGAAGCGACTGTCAGAAAGCGACTTGAAGATGATCTGTAAAACATCATCTATGCAACCTTTTGACCAAAGAACCACCATTACATGTTATGTAGACCACAAGGAAGTGTTTTACATTTAGAAAAAAAAAATCATAATATGACCCCTTTAATGCACCTTATAATCCAATGCGCCTTTTTTATGAAAATAAACCTGACTAGACCCGCTCATCGGCAGTGCGCCTTATAATCCGGTGCGCTCTATGGTCCGGAAAATACGGTAATCATAATAATAAAAACAATATATTTCAAATATGTTAATCACTTTTTTTTAAAGTCAAAACCCTAACTAAAAGGTTGCAATGTTGTGTTGTTTAGTGCTTGTAAACATGCTTTAAGTAGCTTGAAGGTAGAAAAGCGCTGTACAAATTAAAACCAATTTTCCATGTTCCAAGTGTGTGTGTATGAGGCGGCAACGTTGGGTTTAGGGTGGGATGGGGGGGCCCAGAATTTTGTGCTACGCCTCGAACAATAATCGAGGGAAATGTACAACAATGTAGCCAGAGCCTTGTTGCTGGTGCCCGGGGTATTCAAAGCTTGATAAGTTTATTTTATGGGAAAAAAAATCAGTGATTAATTCTGCTCAGTTTGCCTGCACAATCCACCCTTTGACATCCAGAACAAAGGAGGCACACACGCGAAATAGTGGAGGACTGTGCATTCCTTACTTGGTGTAGCATAGTAACACACAACATTACCATTCCCCCATCTTCTTATCGAGACTACAACGCTCACCCTTTCTGACCGGTCAGCCTAATCAGACATTAAATGACCCGAGCAAAGGAAGAAAGGGTGTGGAGAGGAAGTCCCATTCCTGCCTCTGAGCAAAGTGAAGCTGCCGCGCCATCCACTAGCCCAGTGTTTTTCAACCACTGTGCCGTGGCACGCTAGTTTGCCGTGAGATACGGTCTGGTGTGCCGTGGGAGATTGTGCAATTTCACCTATTTGGTTTTTTTGCAAACCAGTAATTATAATGTGCCGTTGTTGAGTGTCTGTGCTGCCTCGAGCTCGGCAGAGTAGCCGTGTAATACTCTTCCATATCAGTAGGTGGCAGCCAGTAGCTAATTGCTTTGTAGATGTTGTGATCACAATATGCAGATGACGCTTAAATCAAAAATAAACAAAAGGCGAGTGCCCCTAAGAAAAGCAGTGTTTCCCACACATTCATTTATTTGTGGCGGCCCGCCACGAAAGAATTACGTCCGCCACAAATTTTTTATTTTTTTAATTTATTTTTATTTTATTTTTTTGTCCTGTCCAGCTTTACAGGCAAATCATATAGTTGATGTAGATGCCCATATCGGCTGTTCAGATTTACTTTACAAAAGAGAAGCGTAGGATACTTCTCTTGTTGCCTTATTTGTATTTGACTTTATTAAATGTATTTATATTAGAAACACAACAAAGTCTGCAGGCAGTAGGAAACACATGGTTAAGTGTAGGGAGTAAAACGATGGCAGTCTAAAGTTCAAGATTTTTGGAGCTCTTTGTTCAGTGGATCAGATGTTTGATGAAGCTCTGTGTCTATCTACCACCACTACTGTTTTCTGTTTATTTGTTACTGACTGTGGCAGGACACCTCTGCCTCTGTTTCACTTTATGTTGCTGGTAAATAATATGGTTGTAGTAGTAGGCTAAAGTTAAATTATTTAGTATGCACTAATTAAAGGGGCAGAGCTTTAAGAGACATTTTAGCTTTTATATTTTATAAGATATATTTTTTGTAAGAACCACAATTAATAAATATATTTCAGTGAATAACTTATTGTTCAAATCTGTATATAAATATGTACATAAAGTGTTGTAATTATATTGTAAAATGGATGGATGGACGTTTAAAACAAAACTGTTATTATTAATTAGTAAGTATACAATTTTTTAGCCTTTTCAGAGAAAATCATATTATTGCAGTAAATTATGCAAATTACTCGATGATGTCATGGCGACCACGCCCATAGCCACGCCCCCATCGCCACATGTATCATGGCAGTTTATGGGAAACACTGAAAAGGCATTGACACTTAGGAGTGGCTATGCAAAACGACAGTAAAACTGAACTGGCTACAAAGTAAACAACAACAGAATGCTGGATGACAGCAAAGATTTACAGCGTGTGGAGCAGAAAACTGCATCCACAAAAGTACATGACATGACAATCAACAATGTCCACACAAAGAAGGAAAGCGTCCGCACAACTTAAGTAGTCTTGATTGCGAAAACAAAGCAGGTGCGGGGAATCGCGCTCAAAGGAAGACATGAACCTGCTACAGGAAAATACCAACAAAACAGGAAACGCCACCAAAATACAAGCGCAAGACAAGAACTAAAACAGTACACACAGGAAAACAGCAAAAAACTCAAAATAAGTCACAGCCTGGTGTGACAGGTGGTGACAGTACACCTACTTTGAGACAAGAGCTATAGTGATGCATGCTTGGTTATGGTTTGAATTCATATCCAACAATTGCGAGAACGACTTTCAATATCGCAGACTGTCAATATCGGCGGCTGAGTTTCATTTTTTTATGATTTCTGCTGGCATTGTGCCTCTGGATTTTTTCAATGAAAAACATGTGCCTAGGATGAAAAAAAATGGCCTATCCTTCACTGCTCTCTGGCTTACTGCTGTTGTCTCTTAGCAACGCTGCAAGGCAAATCGATGAAGGGGAAAATAGAAAGACTTGGAGATAAACGTGGGATGATGAGACAGGGAGGGGGGTGGTGGGGTTAGAGGACAAAAAAAAAAACGTGAAGAGGCTGCAGAGAGCAGATTGGTGTCAAGTGAAGACAGGAAGGAGAGGGAGAGGATGTTTAAAAGTGTCCATATTCAAGGTTAGGGGGCCATTGGGTTTAACGTTGATCTCAGTGATACACGTTTATCTCCCTATATTCTCCAGCAAACTACACCGCCAACCTTCCTAGATTGCAGTGTCTTCATTCACATTGAAAAAAAACGTTTTCAAAAGAAAATTTCATCTGGAAAAACAAGAGGTTAAAAAAGCGTTGTATCGCCATCTATTGGCCTGGCATGCATAGTAGTGTTTTTAGAGGTATGTACACATGGCTCTTTTGACCATCCACGGGTGTCCAAACTTTTCCCAATTAAATCTGGAATGCCACAGAAAGATTTGACGTGATTTCCATTTCTTTTTTGACACCCTATAATGGGACCGTCTGTGCAGCTTGTCGTTCCAACTACATGCACTGCTTCTTAAAGGGGAACTGCACTTTTTTTGGATTGTTCACAATCATTATGAAAGACATGAAGATGGATGTTTTGGGTTTTTTTTGCATTATAAATATTAAATAAATGCGATCAAAAGTCTGCTTACAGTGGAGCCCATGGGAGCCGCACAATTCCACTTACAGAGCCCTTAAAGAAAACATCCAAACACTTCCATTGAGGTTTTATGTACATGATGAAAGCATAGGGCGCCGAGCACCCACATGGGGTTTATGGCAACTTTCACTCTTTAAATTAGTTTTTGAAAAATCAATCTTGTCGTTACTTTATGGCGAGTTTGGTCCGTTTTACATAATAGATAAGTCACAGATCATAATGTCTATAGTTAACAAAGCCTAAACAAGATTTCATTGTGCCCGAGAATGACCTATTGACACAATCATCTTGACTTTGAATACATTACACGTGAGTGAAAGAAGTGCATACTTAGTCAACAGCCATACATGTCACACTAAGGGTGGCAGTATGAACAATGCCAACACTGTCATAAACATGTGCCATATAGTGAAACCACACCAAACAACAACGACAAACACATTTTGGAAGAATATTTGCACCGCAACACAACATAAACACTACAGAACAAATTCCCGGAATTCCCTGCAGCACCAACACCTAACATCCACTGTAATGATACCACGTACAATAGCGTATCTAGTCGATACTGCTATGATTACAGCAATATTTTTTAACATCACAAAATCTACTTTTGTTTTTTTTAAATGCATATTATGTTTATAAACTCAGGAAATATGTCCCTGGACACATGAGGACTTTGAATATGACCAATGTATGATCTTGTAACTACTTGGTATCGGATTGATACCCAAATTTGTGGTATCGTCCAAAACTAATGTAAAGTATCCAAACAACAGAAGAATAAGTGATTATTACATTTTAACAGAAGTGTAGTTTGGAACATGTTAAAAGAGAAAGTAAGCAGATGTTAACAGTAAATGAACAAGTAGATTAATAATTCATTTTCTACCAATTGTCCTTAATAATTTTGACAAAATAATAGAATTATAAATGACACAATATGTTACTGCATATGTCAGCAGCTAAATTAGGAGCCTTTGTTTACTTACTACTAAAAGACAAGTTTTCTTGTATGTTCACTATTTTTTTAAGGACAAAATTGCAATATTAAACATATGTTTAATGAACCGTAAACATTTTTTGTTAAAATAAAGCCAATAGTGACATTTTTGTGGTCCCCTTTAATTAGAAAAGTACCGAAATACCTTTAGTATCGGTACCAAAAAATTGGTATCGGGACAACACTAATACACGCACACTGAGCACCCACTGGCAGAAATGTAGATTGGCACCTATAGATGTAAGTTTACATGTTATTAAGTAACAGGCACATTTATAACGTTTAATATTTACGTATACTACCGTTCAAAAGTTTGGGGTCACATCGAAATGTTCTTATTTTTGAAGGAAAAGCACTGTACTTTTCAATGAAGATAACTTTAAACTAGTCTTAACTTTAAAGAAATACACTCTATACATTGCTAATGTGGTAAATGACTATTCTAGCTGCAAATGTCTGGTTTTTGGTGCAATATCTACATAGGTGTATAGAGGCCCATTTCCAGCAACTATCACTCCAGTGTTCTAATGGTACAATGTGTTTGCTCATTGGCTCAGAAGGCTAATTGATGATTAGAAAACCCTTGTGCAATCATGTTCACACATCTGAAAACAGTTTAGCTCGTTACAGAAGCTACAAAACTGACCTTCTTTTGAGCAGATTGAGTTTCTGGAGCATCACATTTGTGGGGTCAATTAAACGCTCAAAACGGACAGAAAAACAGAACTTTCATCTGAAACTCGACAGTCTATTCTTGTTCTTAGAAATGAAGGCTATTCCACAAAATTGTTTGGGTGACCCCAAACTTTTGAACGGTAGTGTATATTTACATAATTTTAAACATATGCGGCGCATTAACTTCAAAAACGCATCACGTTTGCTTTTTTTTTTTTTTTTCATCACTGATTATTGCTTACTGCAGACTTAACGACAGCCAACAAACATAACACAACATCACTTACAGTACAAGGTCTGCTGTCATTAGGTTGCAGAGTGCTGGGTTGTTCATATTCCCATTTTGATGAATGACTCATAATTATGAACAAAGAACCACCATTACACGTTATGTAGACCACAAAGAAGTCTTTTCAATTCAGAAAAAATACAAAATAATATGACCCCTTTAATGCGCCTATAACCCGGTGCGCCTTTTGTATGAAAATAGACCCTCTCAATGGCAGTGCGCCCTATGGTCCGGAAAATATGGTAACTTGTGTAAGCATGTACAAAACAAATCAAGCACATGTCCCACGTGTAGCGCTGGGCGATATATCCAATATACTCGATATTTTGCAGGTTTATCTCTGTGCGATGTAGAAAATGACTACTTAGTGAGTATTCGAGTATATGTTCTCACGCAATTGCTTTTAGCTGCGGGCATTACACTACAGGCTTTTCTCACTCTCCTTCTCACAGAGAGATAAAACAAGTGGACCTTGTTACATACGTCACACACTGTCACGCGTGCAACGTCATACGCCCTGGCCGAGCAGAGAGGTAGCGGCATGGGTAAAGTTAGCAGTGGCAGGTGGTGCAAGCGGAGCGGTGCGAGTGGTAATACGAGAGAGAGAGATGGTGCGAATCTGGTAACAAATGGAGGAAGAATAATTAATTCCCCAGAAAAACAGTTTCATCGTCTTGTGGTGGTTTGGCTTCAAGCGGGAAAATGTTGAACGGACAACCATAATATGTCAAGTATGCGGCAAAAGCGTTGCTACAAAAAGTAGCAGCACTGCTAATTTGTAGTCACCCGCTAGAGAATGAAGAGTGCTTGAAACCCCGCATGTCGACATCTCCGTTCGGTGCCACACCCACAAAATGCCCAAGCAACCTTTTCCACATAGACACCGCATGAAAAAAATAGTCAACAACAGAAGGAGATAACGTCCGCAGGAACCTACCACATAGCGAAGGACATACACTATTTGATTTCCTATTATGCAGCTCATTTTTATTTGACAGTTATTGAAATATCTTGTGTGACATCATGCACAAAAGTGCACTTTATTTGTTTTTAACTATTGTAGTGGTGTTCTGTACAAAAAGGGCACTTTAATTTAGTGTAGTTTTGATATGTCATCTTAGTGACATCAAGCACAAAAGTGCACTAATAGCTTGTTTTAAAATGTCTCTGACAATCTTGCACTTTCTGTTTTGGAAATGACATGAATGTTTGTGCCACTGCTTAATAACTGTTTAATAAATAGACTTTTGGTCAATTGACTTAGTTGTGGTTTCCCTCTGCATGAAAGTTTAAAACGAGCATATATTAATGCAGTATGAACAAGAATGTTTTAATGTAGACACATAGAATCATCATACTGCTGTGATTATATGCATCAAGTGTTCATTCAAGGCTAAGGCAAAATATGGAGATATATATGGTGTATCGTGACATGGCATAAAAATATCGAGATATTAAAAAAAGGCCATATCGCCCAGCCCTACAACAAGTCATGAAAAACACTAAATAAACACAGCAGTAAAACCATCATAACCATAGAATCATCATACTGCTGTGATTATATATTATATGTATATGATTATATATGTAATATATATGTACTGCGGCTACCCCTGTTTCCATCACGGGGGTCGATGTGGACATGGTTGAGGATTATAAATACCTCGGAGTACACATGGACAACAAGCTGAATGGGTCAAAACACGCTGAGGCACTCTACAAGAAGGGTCAGAGCCGCCTCTACTTCCTCAGGAGGCTAGGATCCTTCAACGTCTGCACAAAGATGTTGAAGATGTTCTACGAGTCGGTGGTGGCGAGCGCCTTCTTGTACGCCGTGGCCTGCTGGGGCGGCGGGCTGAGAGCGAGGGACGCAAACAGACTGGACAAGTTGGTAGAGAAGGCCAGTAACGTGGTGGGAGTGGAGCTAGACTCTCTGGCGGTGGTGTCAGAGAGGAGATGTCTGGCAAAACTCCTAGCCATTATGGACAACACCTCCCACCCACTACACTCGGACCTTGCAGAGAGAATGAGCATGTTCAGTGGAAGGCTCAGACTCCCAAAATGCAACACGGAACGACACAGGAGGTCCTTCACACCGACAGCCATCAGACTGTATAATGCATATGTTCCTTCTTGACTGCACTTAAATCAGTGTTTCTTAACCTTGTTGGAGGTACCGAACCCCACCAGTTTCATATGCGCATTCACCGAACCCTTCTTTAGTGAAAAATAAAAAATAAAAAATTCAAATTCAAGACAAAGTTATATGTTTTTGGTAACATTTTAGTATGGGGAACATATTCTAAGTAACAAAGACTTAATTTAGAGTTATTTGGACACTAGGGGAACATATTCTAAGTAATAAAGACTTAATTTAGAGTTGTTTGGTTAGGTTTAGGGTTAGAGGGTTAGGGTAATAATAAGGCCATTAATAAGTACTTAATAATGACTAGTTAAGAGCCAATATGTTACTAATTTACATGTTAATAAGCAACTAATTAATGGTGAGTACCGTATGTTCCCCATACTAAAGTGTTACCATGTTTTTTTACTGGTGCACAAAATGAACCGTGCATGATTATCACCTTGTTCAAACAACAAAACCAACACAGTGCATAAACTCACAACAAATTACACACCTGCAAACCAGTCGGCTGTTGCCGTATCTGTAATACGCCGATAGGGAGAAGTTTGTATTTACACGATGAGTCGGGTGTGTTTTGACCTCCGCCGAACCCCTGAGGCAGTCACTCACCGAACCGATAGGGTTCGATCGAACCCAGGTTAAGAACCACTGACTTAAATGTAGAGTATATGTAGAATATATTTATGTTATTTATATATTATATACACTACCGTTCAAAAGTTTGGGGTCACATTGAAATGTCCTTATTTTTGAAGGAAAAGCACTGTACTTTTCAATGAAGATAACTTTAAACTAGTCTGAACTTTAAAGAAATACACTCTATACATTGCTAATGTGGTAAATGACTATTCTAGCTGCAAATGTCTGCTTTTTGGTGCAATATCTACATAGGTGTATAGAGGCCCATTTCCAGCAACTATCACTCCAGTGTTCTAATGGTACAATGTGTTTGCTCATTGGCTCAGAAGGCTAATTGATGATTAGAAAACCCTTGTGCAATCATGTTCACACATCTGAAAACAGTTTAGCTCGTTACAGAAGCTACAAAACTGACCTTCCTTTGAGCAGGTTGAGTTTCTGGAGCATCACATTTGTGGGGTCAATTAAACGCTCAAAATGGCCCGAAAAAGAGAACTTTCATCTGAAACTCGACAGTCTATTCTTGTTCTTAGAAATGAAGGCTATTCCACAAAATTGTTTGGGTGACCCCGAACTTTTGAACGGTAGTGTATATTATATTATTTATCTATTTATATGTATTATTGTCTATTGTGAGCGAACTGTGGTGCTGAATTTCCCCCAGGGATCAATAAAGTACTTTCTATTATATTATATTCTATATGCATCAAGTGTTTAATTCAAGGCTAAGGCAAAATATGGAGATATATATCGTGTATCGTGACATGGCCTATAAATATCGAGATATTAATAAAAGGCCATATCGCCCAGCCCTACCCACGTGGTTAACCAATTTCAAGGTTTGTGTGCCTAATTTAATGGAGTCTTCACCAAAATACCAAATCTTAGTATAGGTTTGTGACGTCAGACACAATCATGAATAATTCTACCCCGACCACTGCAAGGAAGTGAGGGTGGATGCCTTCACAATTAAACCACACTTCAAGTCAATAAAGATGACATTCTACAAGAAAGACTCACCTTCCTGTACCAGGTGTTTCTTCCATGGGTTGCTTGAAGAGGCCACACAGTCTGCATGTAAATATATATTGTTCTTCGCACTCTTTGAGTGGAACGTGCTGGTGAATTGAGACACAGCGCTGGTGAATGGAGGAGGAGATGTTAGCGAGTCCAGCCTAGCTACGAATAGAAGACATCCGCTAGCAGATGTTGGAGGTGGGGGGGCTGAGCCCTTGTCAACCTCCTGGATGAGGAATTATCCTAAACAAAGCAGGGAGAATGTTCTAGTAGCCGGCCTCCACAGTCCCAGCAGGCGCGGTCCCCGTTTGTTTTTATTCCCTTGGAAGGACGCTCCTCCACGCAGACGCTCCATCACACCGAAAACCACTGTTAGGTTAGCGGCAATGCGCCACTTCTGGTTTGACATTTTCAAAATAAAACGACGGAAAGGACGTATCGGGGTAAAATATGTAAAAAAGAAAAGAAAAAAAGATCGCACTGTGTGTTTTCACTGTAAGCAATGCTTTGTTTTGATAATCGGTCTTGTTACATGATTAAATGTCACAGTTAGTCCATTACATCACATTTGAGATGGTGATGTGCAATGTATAATATTAGACAATGTAACCGTGTCAATAGATTAAAATGACTTCCGTTTATTATGTTCATAAATAAATTAAAGTCCAAAATAACTAAACAAAAGCAAAATCAACTATTGGCTGTGAAGTGAAGTTAATTACATTTATATAGCGCTTTTTCTCAAGTGACTCAAAGTGCTTTACATTGTGAAACCCAATATCTAAGTTACATTTAAACCAGTGTGGGTGGCACTGGGAGCAGGTGGGTAAAGTGTCTTGCCCAAGGACACAACGGCAGTGACTAGGATGGCGGAAGCGGGGATCGAACCTGCAACCCTCAAGTTGCTGGCACGGCCGCTCTACCAACCGAGCTATACCGCCCTGTCATTCTACTATTTTGGCTATTTTGCCCTCCAACACCCCTACTGTTTCCAATGATGTATTCCCTATAATGATAAATGGGTTATACTTGTATAGCGCTTTTCTACCTTCAAGGTACTCAAAGCGCTTTGACAGTATTTCCACATTCACACACACATTCACACACTGATGGAGGGAGCTGCCATGCAAGGCGCTACCAGCACCCATCAGGAGCAAGGGTGAAGTGTCTTGCCCAAGGACACAACGGACGTGACTACGATGGTAGAAGGTGGGGATTGAACCCCCAGTAACCAGCAACCCTACGATTGCTGGCCCGGCCACTCTACCAACTTCGCCACACCGTCCCCTACAGTTTGTAAACAATAGCTATATGTTTTATATATGTCTTATCTTATACAAGTGTGTGCGTGTATATATATATATATATATATATATATATATATATATATATATATATATATATATATATATATATATATATATATATATTAGAGATGTGCGGATAGGCAATTATTTCATCCGCAACCGCATCACAAAAGTCGTCATCCACCCGCCATCCACCCGAACTAACATTTTATCAAAACCACAACCGCCCGCCACCCACCCGTTGTTATATATCTAATATAGACGATGCAAGGCATTAATATCTCTTGGCCACGCATTAGAGGCTAAGAGATATTAATGCGTGATAATATTATTTATCATTATTATAATATTATTGTCATTTCCATTAAGAAAGTGTTGACTATGATTATTTTTTTTTACCTGGTCTTTAGTATTCCCACGTTTGCTGCCGGCGATGCCATCTTTTTATTTTTTTCTTCTTCTGCTGTTGTGTTGTGTTGTGGTGTGCTGTGTCACGCCAAATTTCTTCCCCCTACATAAACCTCCTCCCCCCATTTACTTCCGTGGTCATGTTTCCTCTTACGTCATTGACAGCGATCGATAGCACTTCGGCTTTGACTGCCTGTCGCTGGAAGGATACTTCGTCTACAGCTGCTGGAATCTGAAGAAATCGATTATTGGATTGTTTTGTACAGGCGCGAAACAGGACAGTCGCATGCCAGTTAAGGACCCCCGGCAACCTTGTGACTTTATTGGACGCAGCCCCGGAAGTATATGGGGGGAATGTTTTTGTAGGGGGGGAAGAAATTTGGCGTGACAGCTGCAGCAGTGCCTGATGAATAATTGCCTGTTTCAAAGAGTGCTGCTCGTTTTTCGTATGTGGGTAACAACATTTAACGATGTATACACTACCGTTCAAAAGTTTGGGGTCACATTGAAATGTCCTTATTTTCAATGACGATAACTTTAAACTAGTCTTAACTTGAAAGAAATACACTCTATACATTGCTAATGTGGTAAATGACTATTCTAGCTGCAAATGTCTGCTTTTTGGTGCAATATCTACATAGGTGTATAGAGGCCCATTTCCAGCAACTATCACTCCAGTGTTCTAATGGTACAATGTGTTTGCTCATTGGCTCAGAAGGCTAATTGATGATTAGAAAAGCCTTGTGCAATCATGTTCACACATCTGAAAACAGTTTAGCTCGTTACAGAAGCTACAAAACTGACCTTCCTTTGAGCAGATTGAGTTTCTGGAGCATCACATTTGTGGGGTCAATTAAACGCTCAAAATGGCCAGAAAAAGAGAACTTTCATCTGAAACTCGACAGTCTATTCTTGTTCTTAGAAATGAAGGCTATTCCACAAAATTGTTTGGGTGACCCCAAACTTTTGAACGGTAGTGTGTGTATGTATATATATATATATATATATATATATATATATATATATATATATATATATATATATATATATATATATATATATATATATATATATATATATATATATATACCGGTATATATATATGTGTATATGTATGTATATATATATATATATATATATATATATATATATATATATATATATATATATATATATATATATATATATATATATATATATATATATATATATATATATATATGTGTATATGTATATGTATATATATATATATATATATATATATATATATATATATATATATATATATATATATATATATATATATATATATATATATATATTAGAGCTGTGAATCTTTGAGGGTCCCACGATTCGATTCAATATCGATTCTTGGGGTCACGATTTGATTCAAAAAAATTTTTTTCAATTCAACATGATTCTCGATTCAAAAACAATTTTTCCCCGATTCAAAACGATTCTCTATTCATTCAATACATAGGATTTCAGCAGGATCTACCCCAGTCTGCTGACATGCAAGCAGAGTAGTAGATTTTTGTAAAAAGCTTTTATAATTGTAAAGGACAATGTTTTATCAACTGATTGCAATAATTGTTAGAATAATTATGTATATATTATCACACTAACTTTAGTACGCTTAAAGTCTGTTGCTTTAGTTAATTAGCTATTGTGCTCAAGTTGGACTTTTTCTAATGTGAGCAAGGACAAATACTTCATGTCTGAGGGGTGGCCTCAGCCGTAGATGTTATCTTTGTTTGAGCCCGCTAACAACCAAGGACTTCAACCGACCTCAGCGAAGATTGGATGACGGCACGCGGACGAGGCAGAGACTTCAAGGACCTCAACAAGATAAGATTCCAACACGCAGACGAAGCGGTGACGGGGCGAAATCACAAGGCCCCCAGAACATTCCGTCACGTATCGTGCGTCCTGGACCTGCTTTGCAAAAATATGTGACCACTCCTTTTAGAGGCGGCCTTAGTATTGTTGACTGTGGAACTCCTGAATAGGCAGTGGTCCTGACAGACCTTGACTATGCGGATGACATCAGTCTGCTCTCCGATAACGTGGAACAAGCACAACAACTACTACACAGGGTAGAGCTAGAGTGCGCCAAGGTTGGCCTTAGGCTAAATGCCAAGAAAACTGAGGTCATGACCTACAACATTCCACCAGAACATCAACCTCTGATAACAGCAGGAGGCACCGTGCGGAAAGAAGTTGAGGACTTCAAATACCTGGGCGCATGGGTCAACTCAACTGAGCAAGATCTAAAAGTGAGGAAGGCACTTGCATGGAGGGCCCTGAACGGCATGACCAGTGTATGGAACTCCAACCTCCCCCGCCAAATCAAACTCAGCTTCTTCTATGCGACAGTTGAGTCCGTTCTCCTCTATGGCAGCGAATGCTGGACCCTGAAGCCAATCCTGGAGAGGTCTCTGGATGGATGCTACACCAGGATGCTGCGTGCAGTGTTTAACATCAACAAGAGTGCGCTTGTAACCAACAGAATCCTCTACAAGGGAATACCAAGGGTGAGCGAGAAGATTGCTGTAAGGAGAATGAGACTAGCAGGACTCTGCCAAAGGCATCAGGAGCTGCCAGCCAGCAAATTGGTGCTGTGGGAACCAACACATGGGCATCGGTCAAGAGGACGTCCCACACCAACATACGTGGACATACTCAAGAACAGGGGTCACCAACGTGGTAAGGACCAGATGAGTAGCCCGCTGGCCTGTTCTAAAAATAGCTCAAATAGCAGCACTTACCAGTGAGCTGCCTCTATTTTTTAAATTGTATTTATTTACTAGCAAGCTGGTCTCGCTTTGATCGACATTTTTAATTCTAAAAGAGACAAAACTCAAATAGAATTTGAAAATCCAAGAAAATATTTTAAAGTCTTGGTCTTCACTTGTTTAAATAAATTCATTAATTATTTTACTTTGCTTCTTATAACTTTCAGAAAGACAATTTTAGAGAAAAAATACAACCTTAAAAATGATTTTAGGATTTTTAAACACATATCAATCAATCAATCAATGTTTATTTATATAGCCCTAAATCACAAGTGTCTCAAAGGGCTGTACAAGCCACAACGACATCCTCGGTACAGAGCCCGCATACGGGCAAGGAAAAACTCACCCCAGTGGGACGTCGGTGAATGACTATGAGAAACCTTGGAGAGGACCGCATATGTGGGTAACCCCCCCCCCCTCTAGGGGAGACCGAAAGCAACGGATGTCGAGTGGGTCTGACATAACATTGTGAAAGTCCAGTCCACAGTGGATCCAACACATCAGCGGGAGTCCAGTCCACAGCGGGGCCAACAGGAAACCATCCCGAGCGGAGACGGGTCAGCAGCGCAGAGATGTCCCCAACCGATGCACAGGCTAGTGGTCCACCCGGGGTCCCGGCTCTGGACAGCCAGCACTTCATCCATGGCCACCGGACCTATGCAACTCCCCCTCGCAAGGGACAGGGGAGAAGAGGAGAGAATAAAAGAAACGGCAGATCAACTGGTCTAAAAAAGGGGGGGTCTATTTAAAGGCTAGATTATACAAATGAGTTTTAAGATGGGACTTAAATGCTTCTACTGAGGTAGCATCTCTAACTGTTACCGGGAGGGCATTCCAGAGTACTGGAGCCCGAATAGAAAACGCTCTATAGCCCGCAGACTTTTTTTTGGCTCTGGGAATCACTAATAAGCCGGAGTTCTTTGAACGCAGATTTCTTGTCGGGGCATATGGTACAATACAATCGGCGAGATAGGCTGGAGCTAAACCGTGTAATATTTTATACGTAAGTAGTAAAACCTTAAAGTCGCATCTTAAGTGCACAGGAAGCCAGTGCAAGTGAGCCAGTATAGGCGTAATATGATCAAACTTTCTTGTTTTTGTCAAAAGCCTTGCAGCCGCATTTTGTACCAACTGTAATATACCTTTTTACCTTTTAAATTCATTCCTCTTCTTTCCTGACAATTTAAATCAATGTTCAAGTAAATATATCTTTTTTATTGTAAAGAATAATAAATACATTTTAATTTAATTCTTCATTTTAGCTTCTGTTTTTTCGACGAAGAATATTTGTGAAATATTTCTTCAAACTTATTATGATTAAAATTCAATCTAGAAAATCTGTAGAATCAAATTTAAATCTTATTTCAAAGTCTTTTGAATTTCTTTTAAAATTTTTGTTCTGGAAAATATAGAAGAAATAATGATTTGTCTTTGTTAGAAATATAACTTGGTCCAATTTGTTATATATTCTAACAAAGTGCAGATTGGATTTTAACCTATTTAAAACATGTCATCAAAATTCTAAAATTAATCTTAATCAGGAAAAATTACTAATGATGTTCCATAAATTCTTTTTTAATTTTTTCAAAAAGATTCGAATTAGCTAGTTTTTCTCTTCTTTTTTTCGGTTGAATTTTGAATTTTAAAGAGTCGAAATTGAAGATAAACTATGATTCAAAATTTAATTGTCATTTTTGTCGTGTTTTCTCCTCTTTTAGACTGTTCAATTAAGTGAAAATATCATTAATTATTAATAATAACATAGAGTTAAAGGTAAATTGAGCAAATTGGCTATTTCTGGCAATTTATTGAAGTGTGTATCAAACTGGTAGCCCTTCGCATTAATCACTACCCAAGAAGTAGCTCTTGGTTTCAAAAAGGTTGGTGACCCCTGCTCAAGAAGGATGCAGGAGCTCAGAGTGAATCGGGATGACTGGAAGCAACAATGGAAGGCTCGTCTGAGGACGACCTAGAGAGATATATATATGTATGTGTATATATATATATATATATATATATATATATATATATATATATATATATATATATATATATATATATATATATATATATATATATATATATATATATATATATATATATATACACACACACTAAAAGTTGTTAAGTATTGTACGTGCATACAAATGTTTTAAATTAGATTTTCCTCTAAGGTTATATTTCTCCTCTTTTGTTGAGAAGAATTGTTGTACATTCTTGGGTAGCAGGTTGTAGTTTGCTTTGTACATCATTTTAGCTGTTTGCAAATGCAACAAATTGTTGAATTTCAATAATTGTGATTTAATAAATAAAGGGTTTATATGTTCTCTATATCCAACTTTATGTATTATTCTAATTGTTCTTTTTTGTAGCACAGTTAGCGAATGAAGCGCACATTTGTAGTTATTTCCCCATATTTCTACACAATAACTCAGATATGGTAACACTAGCGAGCAGTAGAAAACATGAAGTGATTTTTGGTCTAGAACATGTTTTGCTTTATTCATTATTGTGTTTCTAGCTACTTTATGTTGTGTATTTTTTTTACATGAGATTTCCAGTTCATTTTATCATCAATCATTATACCTAGAAATTTGGTTTCATTTACTCTTTCAATGTCTACTCCGTCTATTTGTATTTGTGTTTGACTTTCTCTTCTACTGTTACCAAATATAATTATTTTAGTGTTACTGAGGTTTAAGGACAGTCTGTTTTTGTCAAGCCATCTTTTTAATTTAATTTCTTCTGTCATTATTTGTATTAGCTTCTGTGTGTTCTCTCCTGAACAAAACGCCGTTGTATCATCCGCGAATAATACTAACTTTAAATATTTTATAACTTTACAAATGTCATTTATTATAAATACTGAACAATTTGGGTCCTAGTATAACACTAGTGAGCAGTAGAGAATATGTAGTGATTTTTGGTCTGGAACATGTTTTGCTTTATTCATTATTAATGTGTTTCTTGCTGCTTAATAATAACTTAACTCAATAACTGACCAAAATTGTGCAACGTATCACTATATTTTATTCCACTGGGGTATATATTTACGTGTGTGCACGCAGGAGCTATTTATTTTTTCATAAATAATAAAATGTAGACATCAACGAACATTTGAAAATATGCATATGTATGCATATTCGAAATAAACCATAAATAAACCATAACACGGAATATTGCACTATTCATATGGTGTTCGTCGACATCTACCGGATGTCTTTAGTTACAGCAGCACGGATTTCTTTCAGGCATTGTGTCGGCCACCTTATGTGACGCAGTAAAAGTTGTCGAAGGACCTCCCAAAAAAAAACGGCGGTACGTCATCGGCTTCCATTCTTCTACCGGATTGCTCTCTATATCGGTGCAATTGTATCAACTTAAAATCATAGTCATCTCAATTCACACACCGGTAAATATGATACTTTTTGAATCTACTGGTTACGTGCTATCAAACGCATATCGTATATGTGCAAAATGCAGCGGAGCTCATGTAAGATAGAACAAACGTAGCGGATGCGTCTGACAAGAAGTAGCGCCGCGTATGAATGGGCTCACTTCAAATATATGTGTGTACAGGTTTGAAAAGTACATTTTTTACCTTAAGCAACTCTTACTCGGAATAAATGTTGTAACTTTTATTTTTTGGCGGCACTCGTAATAATTTGTCAAAACGTCAACTTCGCCTGGCTAAGCTAGCAGTTGAGTCCGGTTGTAATGCTAGTGGTGTTGTGCTAGTTTCCTGTTACGAGCTACAGTAATACTGCGAAACAGAATTACGTGCAAACTTCGTCTCCAGTCATATTTTAATCATTGTCAGTGGCTTTAAACGTAGCATGAATGTTCATGCAGTGGGTCGTTCTAGCGTGTAGAATGTGAGATATAACAGAATAATGCATACATTTATCATTTGTTTTTAAAATGCTTACAAAAAAGTGGGACCCCACAAATTTACTGTGGGACCCCATTTTTTATGACATGATGGGGTCCCTGGGACCCATACTTGCCAACAGTGAGAACTCAGAATTAGGGAGACATTCAAAAGGCCCGCTGGGGTGTGTGTGTGTGTGTGTGTATATATATATATATATATATATATATATATATATATATATATATATATATATATATATATATATACACACCATATATTTCGGACTTTAAGTCGCAGTTCTTTTCAGTTTGGCTGAGGGTGCGACCTCAGGAGTGACTTATGTGTGAAATTAACACATTACCGTAAAATATAAAATAATATTATTTAGCTCATTCACGTAAGAGACTAGACGTATAAGATTTCATGGGATTTAGCGATTAGGAGTGATAGATTGTTTGGTAAACGTATAGCATGTTCTATATGTTACAGTTATTTGAATGACTCTTACCATAATATGTTACGTTAACATACCAGGCATGTTCTCAGTTGGTTATTTATGCATCATATAACGTACACTTATTCAGCCTGTTGTTCACTATTCTTTATTTATTTTAAATTGCCTTTCAAATGTCTATTCTTGGTGTTGGGTTTTATTAAATACATTTCCCCCAAAAATGCGACTTATACTGCAGTGCGACTTATGTTTTTTTCCTTCTTTATTATGCATTTTCGGCCAGTGCGTCTTATGCTCCGAAAAATACGGTATGTATATATATATATATATATATATATATATATATATATATATATATATATATATATATATATATATATATATATATATATATATATATATATATATAAGAAATACTTGAATTTCAGTGAATTACAGCTATATATATAGCTGTAATTCACTGAAATTCAAGTATTTATATATATATGAAATAAATACTTGCATTTCAAAACATTGCTTAAGAATGCTGCTTACTTAAAAAAAAAATTGCGATCTCTGAATCCGGGAACATATCCTTCACGGATTTGTTGAAAACATCCGCAAACGAGAACGGGATGTTGCTTGCAGCTATCAGCATAGCCATCCTTGTCTCGGCATAAGTTACACCCTCGGGTCTGCATTTAGCAAGGTGGCCCATAATACTGGGCTGTGACCGGTGTTGCTTTGCCGCAGCCTTGTGCTTCTCTGACCGTTCATGAGTGACTATATCCCTTCGGCCACCGTGTTCAATGGAGAAGATGTACAAAATGTGCAGGCAGCACACCCCTTCCCCTTTGAGCTGTCCTGGATGAACTGAAATTATTTTTTCCAATCATTTTGGAACTTGCAAGCATTCCTTTTTCTTACTCGTCGTCGCCATGTCTCTTCTTCTGATTGCCGCGCTTGACTTCGAGGTGTTACTGTTATTATTGTCCGGCCGGAAACGGCGCCCAGTGAAGGATGGTTTAGCAATATTGTCCGGGTGGAAATCGGGAGAAATTCGTGAGAATGGTGGCCCTGGGAGATTTTCGGGAGGGGCACTGAAATTTGGGACTCTCCCGGGAAAATTGGGAGGATTGGCAAGTATGCTGGGACCCCGTTTTGAAAATTTCCCAGTGCCAACACTGGTGTAGCATACCTTGAATCTACTGCGGGGGGCACTACAATGTGTTATGTTTCCTCTGTTGTACTACAATTTGCCTTTTTCCTGTTTCTCTACAGATTGAGCTGGGTTAAGTGCACTTTTCAACCCCTGGAAAGGCTTGTGGGGAAGCCACCGTGACGACGCAGCTATGTTTTTGTACAACATTACACTACAGCGTGCCACTGGCATCACACATGCCATCCATGGGAACTTTTCAGGTGCGTTCACTGAACACTTGCTTGCTCTTGTTGGCCTTCCACTTGTTACGATGTCATTAGCTTCGTACCTCTGCCAGGGTTAAAGTTAAAGTACCACTGATAGTCACACACACACTAGGTGTGGCGAAATGACCCTCTGCATTTGACCCATCCCCTTGTTCCACGCCCCGGAAGTTGAGGAGAGCAGTGAGCAGCAGCGGTGGCCGCGCTCAGGAATAATTTTGGTGATTTGACCCCCAATTGTGTGTAACGGTCGGTCGAAAGTGCTATAGTAATTTATGGTGAGTAAATAAGACGGGCCGATATGGCTGAAAACTGTATCACAATATACGTTTTTTTTGTATATTAGTTGATATGATTATTGATATTTTTTATGACCTATGGAAAATATAGACAAGGAGAAAAATATATTAAATGTTAACATTTTATTTTCATCAAACCCCTCAGCTATCAAGGCAGAAAGGAAATGTCAACACAACCATGGAAAACACTATAAACAAAATCAACTAAAATCTCAAACACCTAACAATAACCTCTTGAAATTAAGGTGGAAAAGTAAGGATTATGTAAGAAATGCTTAAAGTGTAGAAAAAATTGTGCAAAGGGTGAAAATGTAAACATAGAGAAACCGGAAAAGAAAATGTTTTTGCAGGTCTACAGCCAGGATATTGAAAAGGTTTATCCTGGCCCACAAAATGAGTAGTATAAAGTTTAAAAATGAGCTGCAATTTTTTCATTAAAAAAACTGTTGTTCTAAATGTGTCTACTGAATTTCAAAATAGCAGTGTAACACCTCACACTGTTTTTAAAGATAATGATAAATGATAAATGGGTTATACTTGTATAGCGCTTTTCTACCTTCAAGGTACTCAAAGCGCTTTGACACTATTTCCACATTCACCCATTCACATACACATTCACACACTGATGGCGGGAGCTGCCATGCAAGGCGCTAACCAGCACCCATCAGGAGCAAGGGTGAAGTGTCTTGCCCAAGGACACAACGTACGTGACTAGGACGGTAGAAGGTGGGGATTGAACCCCAGTAACCAGCAACCCTCCGCTGACTTTAGGTGTCCTCTGGATTGGCTGCTGCTACTTCAATCAGCACATTTGCAAGCAATCAGCTGATCCTGTTAGAATAGAAAGTACTTTATTGATCCCTGGGGGAAATTCAGCAGACTAATGCTGTAGAGACGCACAATACCTTGTGTAAATTATCCACTCAACAGATAAAATAATAAAACGGTAAGATGCAAGACTTAAGTAAACATGACCATCATCTTTGTAGTTAAAATTTCGTGCAGCGCTCGCAAATTGTTGACCGCACGATGTGCACCCTGAACTCCAGTGTAAAAATATGTTTCTACATTTGTTTTTTGTATTTTATTTTATGCTTAAATCTACCATGTTCACATTGGTTACGTTTGTAGTTATGTTACCTTTAATTTGGCCATTATGTCATTTTGACAATTGTTTTGTTTGTTATAAATATAATATTTGAATAATGATAAATTAATGTGTTGTAGCCTTTGTGGATGTCACCAATGTGGCAGTTTGAGGAAACAATCGGTTGCTTTTTCAAACACATTTTTTAATGAACTGCCAACATGAGAATGCTAAACAGGAAGTGTCTAAAGTTTAATGGCTTTGTAAATACACTGAGGCAAAGTTTTGTGTTCTTCATGGTGTTTTGAAACTGCACATTTTTTCCCCTCAGAATTTTCAACTAACGAAGTGTTTTGCCAAGAGGATTATTTGTTATGTGTACATTTTCAGAATGTGCTTGATCTATTTTTGGCCAAAGTAAGACAAAGAAAACAATATTGAAGTTGTCTTTATTTTTTTATTATTATGCCATTATTTTTGCAGTTCGGCCCACATGGGAATAGATTTTCCTCCATGCGGCCCCTTGGCTTAAATGAGTTTGACAACCCTGGCCTAGAGCCAAGACAGTACAGAGAGCAAATGGTTGATATAGCGGTAGCATGGTCTGTTGACAAGGTTACTTTTTCCCAATCGTTCTCTATTAAAACAATTTTTTATGAGTTTACTTAAGGAGCAACATGACCATCCATGAAAGGGTTAAAATCCAGATTAGCATGAGTGCTACGGTTTTATTTTTTTAGTCACACAATCTATTTTTAATTGCAAATGCGAGTAAATTGGCCGCACGATATAGGCCTGAGTTTTATGTAAGTTTTGTTGCGTAAAATCCCGTTTGTTAAACGTCTGTACAAGTTTGAAATAATTGCGACACCAATTTTTGTTAGGCTGCACTAGGGTCATCCACTGTATGTTAGCATTAAGATAGCAGCATAAGAGCCAACCTTTATCCTGTATGGTTGAAAGGCTATTTTGAAGTATATATCAAACTGTATTATTTAACATGATTCCTACATGTATGTACCACTAATGGTACACGTGCCACAGTTTGAGAATCCCTGCTTTAATTTAAAGGCCTACTGAAATGATTGTTTTAAATTTAAACGGGGATAGCAGATCCATTCTATGTGTCATATTTGATCATTTCGCGATATTGCCATATTTTTGCTGAAAGGATTTAGTAGAGAACGACGACGATAAAGGTCGCAACTTTTGGTCGCTTATAAAAAAAAAAGCCTTGCCTGTACCGGAAGTAGCGTGACGTCACCAGAGGAAGGACTCCTCACATTTTCCCATTGTTTACAATGCAGCAAGAGAGATTCGGACCAAGAAAGCGACGATTACCCCATTAATTTGAGCCAGGATGAAAGATTCGTGGATGAGGAAAGTGAGAGTGAAGGACTACAGTGCAGTGCAGGACGTATCTTTTTTCGCTCTGACCGTAACTTAGGCACAAGGGTTCATTGGATTCCACACTTTCTCATTTTTCTATTGTGGATCATGGATTTGTATTTTAAACCACCTCGGATACTATATCCTCTTGAAAATGAGAGTCGAGAATGCGAAATGGACATTCACAGTGACTTTTATCTCCACGACAATACATCGGCGAAGCTCTTTAGCTACTGAGCTAACGTGATAGCATTGGGCTCAAATGCACATAGAAACAAAATAAATAAATCCCTGACTGGAAGGATAGACAGAAGATCAACAATACTATTAAACCATGGACATGTAACTACACGGTTAATAATTCCCAGCTTGGCAAAGCTTAACAATGCTGTTGCTAACGACGCCATTGAAGCTAACTTAGCAATGGGACCTCACAGAGCTCTGATAAAAACATTAGCTCTCCACCTACGCCAGCCCTCATCTGCTCAACACCCGTGTTCACCTGCGTTCCAGCGATCGACGGAAGGACGAAGGACTTCACCCGATCATCCGTGCGGTCGGCGGCTAGCGCCGGCTAGCGCGTCTGCTATCCAAGTGTTGCACCTTTCCTGCTTCCTGCTCCCAGACCGTAGTCAAAGAGCGCAGGGGAGACACTTCTCCAGGGCCGATGTATGCTCGGGGAAACACCCTTCACTTTACCTGGCAGTGGGTCTCCACAGCGGACGACTTTAGGGTGAATGATGAGTCTGGCGATTAGTTGCAACTCTTGCTTTATTGATTGCTTGCACACAGCCAATCCAACACAAAACAAACTAGTCCCCGCCCGCACTCACGCTACCGCTCCCTCTCTTCTCTCGCCCACATACTGATGTCACTCACCTGTTAAAGGGCCACACACACACATACGCTACTCTCATAACACTAGTCAAAATCCTCCTGGTTGTGTTGCTACAGCCAGCCGCTAATACACCGATCCTACCTACAACTTTCTTCTTTGCAGTCTTCATTGTTCATTAAACAAATTGCAAAAGATTCACCAACACAGATGTCCAGAATACTGTGGAATTTTGAGATGAAAACAGAGCTTTTTTGTATTGGATTCATTGGGGTACCAATACTTCCGGTTCAACGATTGACGTCACACGCATACGCCATCATATATAGATGTTTTCAACCGGAAGTTTAGCGGGAAATTTAAAATTGCACTTTATAAGTTAACCCGGCCGTATTGGCATGTGTTGCAATGTTAAGATTTCATCATTGATATATAAACTATCAGACTGAGTGGTCGGTAGTAGTGGCTTTCAGTAGGCCTTTAAAGGACGGTTTACATATCGGCTCAACTAAATTCAAGTTTTCAGGGAAGGCAGAATAATGTATGTAAATAAACCAGAGGTGTACAAAGTGTACCCTATGGTACATTGTAGTTATAAAATAAGCTGCAAATAAGTAGTTTGCTCCGATTAAACTGCTGTTTGTTGAAAATGTTTTTTCTTTTTAGGAACCAAAATGCAGGAGATTGTTGTTTCCAGGGGAAAGATCCTAGAGTTGCTGAGGCCAGATGCTAACACAGGAAAGGTGCACACTCTCCTCACGGTGGAAGTGTTTGGTGTCGTACGGTCTTTAATGGCCTTCCGACTCACAGGGGGAACAAAAGGTATGTAGCCTTGTGCATCTTCATTCCCCCCCCCCCCACAAAGTATAGTGGAGCCTCAATGGTTGAAGGCCATACAATTTAGGGTTTTACCATAACTTCGGAACATTTGTTTCTAAAGTCACTCAAAATATCCAGTGGAAGTAAAACGTCCCGATGCCCATTGTTGCTTTTTAACAGTTTTTTGTATTTTACTATTTGTTGTGAGTTTTTTTTTTCTGTGAATGTTGTGGGAATTTGCATCAGCATTTCTAATAGTGGAGAAGTTTTGAGGCTTATTTTTTCAATAACATTGCATCATAGGGGGATTTTACTGATTTGTAATCGTTTTACTGTAAAAGCAGTTAACATGACAAATGTTTTTTGCATAAAATTCTTCAACAATTCATGTTTTTTTTCCAGTTGTCCGCACACTATTTACGATGCAGACAAACAAGAACGCCTAGATTCACAAACATTTTCCTCTTTTATGGTATATTTTAAAGTTGCTCGCCTTGTTTATTTTGGTACTTGTGGATCAGCATCAGTCATGGTCACTTGTATCATCTGTCCACACCATCGGGGCATGTTTTGTGGTTGAAAAGTGGCGGGCAAGAGATGACTCTGCTTGCGTCCCACCACAGTATTGCACATGGAGCAAAACAATTCACTACCAGTACCAATTTCATACAAAACGTTAGGAAACTGACTTGCTGAATTGTTTGTTGACAAAAGTGTTGACTGTAGCATTCTTATTGAAGTTTGCTAAATGAATGCGATTAATTGCGACTGTATGCCGTAGAATGTATAAGTAAAACAGAATTTGATTTTGGGTGTGTGATTCAAGATGGCTGAAGCAATGTTAAGATTATGCCCACAGCTTTATTATCACCTCAACATAAAGTATACCAAAGGTAAAATAAAACAATGACCTTGCACATCTTCATCTAATTGGTAGCAAGAAAGTAAATACGTCTGTGACAGTGGAAGTACAGTGCAAGTAAAATTTTCAGTGATTGGAAACAAATTGCAAGGATGTTAAAGTGTGGGAATTGGCTGAGTATACATCACCTGACATTGCGAATTCCAGAAGGAATTACCATATTTTTCGGAGTATAAATCGCTCCGGAGTATAAGTCGCACCGGCCGAAAATGCATAATAAAGAAGGAAAAAAACATAAGTCGCACTGGAGTATAAGTCACATTTTTTGGGGACATTTATTTGATAAAACCCAACACCAAGAATAGACATTTGAAAGGCAATTTAAAATAAATAAAGAATAGTGAACAACAGGCTGAATAAGTGTACGTTATATGACGCATAAATAACCAACTGAGAACGTAACATATTATGGTAAGAGTCATTCAAATAACTATAACATATAGAACATGCTATATGTTTACCAAACAATCTGTCACTCCTAATCGCTAAATCCGATGAAATTTTATACGTCTAGTCTCTTTAATATTATTTAATATTTTACGGTAATGTGTTAATAGTTTCACACATAAGTCGCTCCTAAGTATAAATCACACCCCCGGCCAAACTATGAAAAAAACTGCAACTTATAGTCCGAAAAATACGGTAATCAGTCAATCAAAGTTTACTTATATAGCCAATCACAAATATCTCAAAGGGCTGCACAAGTCACAACATCATCGGTTTAGATCTCACATCTATGAATTGAATAGTAGTTAACTTCGTTTTACATTTGTCAAATAGTCTACAGCTCTCTGGCATGTTCACGCCTTACAACTGCTTGATTTAAAATAACTTGTTTTGTGTTTGTAGATTACATCGTTGTTGGAAGTGACAGTGGTCGTATCGTTATATTGGAATACCATCCATCCAAAAACATGTTTGAGAAGATCCACCAGGAAACATTCGGGAAGAGTGGCTGTCGCCGCATTGTCCCAGGACAATTTTTGGCAGTGGACCCCAAAGGCAGAGCAGTCATGATAGGTATGTTCAATACATTTATTAAAGTATTCGGTAACTTAAATAATTTGCCTATATTTGTTAAAGTTATGTCTAACCAAAATAGTCTATTAACATGAAGTCTCTTCCCTTATGTAGGAGCAATAGAGAAGCAGAAGTTGGTTTATATTCTGAACAGAGACGCAGCTGCAAGACTCACAATCTCCTCACCACTGGAAGCCCACAAAGCCAACACATTAGTCTACCATGTTGTGGGAGTGGATGTCGGCTTTGAAAACCCCATGTTTGCTTGCCTTGAAATGGATTACGAGGTACTATTATATAAATTCAGCTTTGAATTTTATTGTAAATAATATGTGATGAGTTTATCATGTCTCTTCTCTGACCTTAATTGAGGAAACATTCAAAACCTCTGATTGAATAATGGCAAAACACATACGAGGACTGGCTGATTGACATTTTGTTTATTTGTAATATCAAGTTTTTTATAACAACCCTTTTTAGGAAGCAGACAATGATCCTACTGGAGAAGCCGCCGCCAACACGCAACAAACGCTCACTTTCTATGAGCTGGACCTTGGCTTGAATCACGTTGTCCGCAAGTACAGCGAGGCTTTGGAAGAACATGGAAACTTTCTGATCACCGGTAGGCAAATTTTCCCAAGTAGTTTGACATTTGTGATTCAAAACATGTTTGCTATCATGTGATTGAACTGGTTGACTAATTTTATTTAGTTTTTTTTACATTCATCAGAGTTGAAATGATTGCACATATTTATAATTCATTAAGTGATTAAAGACATCTAAAGATCCGCTGTCATACTTGAAGGTCATTGGAGAATAATAGAAAATATTGCAATTCCTTAAGTTGTCCTCTTGCGTATCTAGTTCCTGGTGGTTCCGATGGGCCCAGTGGAGTTCTGATCTGTTCTGAAAACTACATCACGTATAAGAACTTTGGGGACCAGCCTGACATTCGCTGTCCTATTCCACGTCGCAGGGTGAGTCATCCCATAGCTAACGTTTCCCACAGTGTAATGTCTCCTGCATCTGATTATATGAACATTTCATATCATGGTTATCATTACCATGTGTTCAAACAGTTATTCTACTACACACAGTGACATCAAGTTTGATTTGAAAATAAGTGTACTGGCGGACATATTTCCTTCAGGCACAATAAATATTATGTTTTCCTGAATGAAGTCTGCATACGCACAGTAACAGGGAATAGTCTACTGCGTGAGAAGGGATGGACGTGCTGTCAAACCGATCAGTATTGCTGAAGCATTTTGATGTATTTCCAATTAAGACAAAAAAGACAGACACCTTTGGGCCACAGGCTGCCTGTGTTTGCCTAATGTGTTACGACTGGCTTTCAAAAAAGAGGAAGACGACTGTAGGTTCAATGTGTGCAATTGAATAGCTTAGTTTCCTATTATTGACTCTAATTTAAATCTTAAGTGTTTTCCCTTAATGCCCTCTCATATCCAAGGACTTATTTCCGGAGTTTGAAAACAATAACAAAAAAAACTAAATATTTTTTTGATAGTAAAAAGTATCGATCTAACCATTTTCGTATCAACCAAATAATGATATTGTACTTGATATCGTTACTGTTGATATTTGTATCGATCCCCCCACTTTTGTTTATTAGCGTGCAATTAGCATATTTTCCTACAGTGTGTAGTGGAACATGTTCGATACTTGTAAGAAATCTATCTTATTTGCTGCAATGGAGGTGAGGCTTGCTGATTTAGAAGTGGCTTTGCACTGTGGAAAGACATAAGCCGCTAGTTCACTATCTAAGATGCTACGTTGCTTTGAGCACGTGTTCTTTCACTTGTCACTCTAAAATTTGCGGTACACAGCTAGAATGTGTCACCAACATGCAATTTCACGTTACAACAATATTATTAAAAGCTTTATTGTCGGCCACATTTATATCACATATTGTCTTTATCGTGCGACCCCAGCTGTAATAAATAAGGGTTTTGAGATTTTTTTAAAATTTGAAGCGGTAATACTAACTGTCGAGTTTTACCTTGGTGGTTACCGTAGTTTAACCTATCACCTATAAATAAATATATCTGGTCTTTGTCTCTCTTACGCCAATACACTGCAACATGCCCAAGAACCAAATTATATGCCGTTTGATTTTGACTGTAGAACAAAAGTACAACATGTAATTTTAGTCCTTATTGACTATATTTCCTATTTTCCTAAATTGTCTTTGCTTACAATATTACACATGGCTCTGAGAACATATCCAATTTTACAGGGGTCATAATTAAAAAATGTCTACGTTTAAAACACTTCCTAATGTTCTAGATCAGTGATTTTCAACCTTTTTTGAGCCGCGGCACACTTTTTACATTTACAAAATCCTGCGGAACACCACCAACCAAAATGACACTCTAACACAGTATATAATATATATAGTTAATAATATAATTTCTAAATGTATTTATACTCACCTAGTGTGAAACTTGGGCCTGAGCATCTAATTTACAATGGCTTTACAAGCTCGCAGTATTAATGTTTCTGTGTGGGACTTTTTTGATTTAGCTACGAGTTCAGCAACAAGGTAGCTAGCTTTGAGGGCTCTCTGGTTTACCTTTGTGGTTTTTCTCAGAAAAGTTGCCTGTTTCTCATTGTTTGTACGTAAGCGTACAAAATAGTCCATCGGCTTGTTTTGAACGGAAGGGTGTTTCGTTTGGAGATGGCGTTTAAGTTGGTGCTTCAATCAATCAATCAATCAATGTTTATTTATATAGCCCTAAATCACAAGTGTCTCAAAGGGCTGTACAAGCCACAACGACATCCTCGGTACAGAGCCCACATACGGGCAAGGAAAAACTCACCCCAGTGGGACGTCGGTGAATGACTATGAGAAACCTTGGAGAGGACCGCATATGTGGGTAACCCCCCCCCTCTAGGGGAGACCGAAAGCAACGGATGTCGAGTGGGTCTGACATAACATTGTGAAAGTCCAGTCCACAGTGGATCCAACACATCAGCGGGAGTCCAGTCCACAGCGGGGCCAACAGGAAACCATCCCGAGCGGAGACGGGTCAGCAGCGCAGAGATGTCCCCAACCGATGCACAGGCTAGTGGTCCACCCGGGGTCCCGGCTCTGGACAGCCAGCACTTCATCCATGGCCACCGGACCTATGCAACTCCCCCTCGCAAGGGACAGGGGAGAAGAGGAGAGAAGAAAAGAAACGGCAGATCAACTGGTCTAAAAAAGGGGGGGTCTATTTAAAGGCTAGATTATACAAATGAGTTTTAAGATGGGACTTAAATGCTTCTACTGAGGTAGCATCTCTAACTGTTACCGGGAGGGCATTCCAGAGTACTGGAGCCCGAATAGAAAACGCTCTATAGCCCGCAGACTTTTTTTTGGCTCTGGGAATCACTAATAAGCCGGAGTTCTTTGAACGCAGATTTCTTGTCGGGACATATGGTACAATACAATCGGCGAGATAGGCTGGAGCTAAACCGTGTAATATTTTATACGTAAGTAGTAAAACCTTAAAGTCGCATCTTAAGTGCACAGGAAGCCAGTGCAAGTGAGCCAGTATAGGCGTAATATGATCAAACTTTCTTGTTTTTGTCAAAAGCCTTGCAGCCGCATTTTGTACCAACTGTAATCTTTTAATGCTAGACATAGGGAGGCCCGAAAATAATACGTTACAGTAATCGAGACGAGACGTAACGAACGCATGAATAATGATCTCAGCGTCGCTAGTGGACAAGATGGAACGAATTTTAGCGATATTACGGAGATGAAAGAAGGCCGTTTTAGTAACCCTCTTAATGTGTGACTCAAACGAGAGAGTTGGGTCGAAGATAATACCCAGATTCTTTACCGAGTCTCCTTGTTTAATTGTTTGGTTGTCAAATGTTAAGGTGGTATTATTAAATAGATGTTGGTGTCTAGCAGGACCGATAATCAGCATTTCCGTTTTCTTAGCGTTGAGTTGCAAAAAGTTAGCGGACATCCATTGTTTAATGTCATTAAGACACGCCTCCAGCTGACTACAGTCCGGCGTGTTGGTCAGCTTTAGGGGCATGTAGAGTTGAGTGTCATCAGCATAACAGTGAAAGCTAACACCGTACTTGCGTATGATGTCACCCAGCGGCAGCATGTAAATACTAAAGAGTGCAGGGCCAAGAACCGAACCCTGGGGAACTCCGCACGTTACCTTGACATAGTCCGAGGTCACATTGTTATGGGAGACGCACTGCATCCTGTCAGTAAGATAAGAGTTAAACCAAGACAAGGCTAAGTCTGACATACCAATACGTGTTTTGATACGCTCTAATAAAATATTATGATCGACGGTATCGAAAGCGGCGCTAAGATCAAGAAGCAGCAACATAGATGACGCATCAGAATCCATCGTTAGCAATAGATCATTAGTCATTTTTGCGAGGGCTGTCTCCGTAGAGTGATTTGCCCTGAAACCGGATTGAAAAGGTTCACAGAGATTGTTAGTCACTAAGTGTTCATTTAGCTGCTGTGCAACAGTTTTTTCGAGAATTTTGGAAATAAACGGAAGGTGGGAGACCGGTCGGTAGTTTACCATGAGGTCAGGATCGAGGTTAGGTCTTTTGAGCAGAGGATGAATAACCGCTTTTTTGAATGCTAGGGGAACAGTGCCGGAGGAAAGTGATAAGTTTATAATATTTAACACTGATGGACCTAATAATACAAACAGTTCCTTGATAAGTTTCCCAGGAAGTGGGTCAAGTAAACATGTTGTTTGTTTTATCCCACTTACACGCTGTAATAATTCCTCTAATGTTATTTCATCAAAAATAGAGAGACTATTTTGGAGGGCAGTGTCCGTCGTATATACAGTCGTATTTGTGTTAATAGAGCCCAGTTGTAGCTGGGATGCGTTGTCTTTAATCTCCTTTCTAATGAGTTCAATTTTCTTATTAAAGAAATTCATAAAATCATCTGCCGAGTGGGTGGAGCTACTGGGAGGAGTCCCTTGTTGGGTTAGCGATGCTACTGTACTAAACAGAAATTTAGGATCGTTTTTGTTGAGGCGGATGAGATTTGAGTAGTATTTAGCTTTAGCTAAGGTAAGCATGCGTTTATAAGTTATTAAACTATCACTCCATGCTTGATGGAAAACCTCAAGTTTAGTCGCGCGCCATTTGCGTTCCAGTTTTCTACATGATAATTTATGAGCTCTAATTTCTTCTGTAAACCATGGGGTGCGCCTTTTAGGGGCCCTTTTTTGCTTTAGCGGTGCTATACTATCAATAATTTCGCGCAAGGCATCGTCAAAGTTGTTAGTGAGTTTATCAATAGAGCCGACATAATTTGGGAATGGTGCTATTACCGAAGGCAGTAGGTCAGCAAGAGTCATCGTTGTGGCAGCATTAATGTTGCGGCCGCTATAGCAGTTATTATTATTATTAGCTTGTTGACAAAGAGTCAAAACTTCAAATTTTATAAGGTAATGATCGGACATTACTTTAGTATATGGAAGTATCATAACTTTGGAGGTGGTGACACCCCTGACTGCTTGGCACAAAGGCGCTATTGGATAGCTCCTTTCTTTTACCATGAATTGATTAACTAGGACCCCGACTTAAACAAGTTGAAAAACGTATTCGGGTGTTACCATTTAGTGGTCAATTGTACGGAATATGTATTGTACTGTGCAATTTACTAATAAAAGTTTCAATCAATCAATCAAAAACTCACCACACACCAAGCACTGCGGAGTCGGTGCTGTCGCATGAAAGTAAATCCAAATGAAAGATAGTGAAGTGAAGTGAAGTGAATTACATTTATATAGCGCTTTTTCTCAAGTGACTCAAAGCGCTTTACATTGTGAAACCCAATATCTAAGTTACATTTTAAACCAGTGTGGGTGGCACTGGGAGCAGGTGGGTAAAGTGTCTTGCCCAAGGACACAACGGCAGTGACTAGGATGGCGGAAGCGGGGATCGAACCTGCAACCCTCAAGTTGCTGGCACGGCCGCTCTGCCAACCGAGCTGTATTGCCTCGAGCTCACCGTCTTGTCTTTTTTATTTTGTCGACCACTCATACTAGGGCAGGGGTCGGCAACCTTTATCACTCAAAGAGCCATTTTGACGAGTTTCACAAATTAAAGAAAACAAAACTCTTTTGAAATTTAAAATGAAATAACAGTTGCACACAAAGCTTTTTTTTGATTTGTGCTATGTTTTAACCAGGGGTCTCAGACACACGCCCCGGCCCGCACCTTAATATGACAATTTAATGTTAGTGCGGCCCGCAAGTTTTACATGAATGGCGCTTGACCGCGTCATACTTGCCAACCCTCCCAATTTTTCCGGGAGACCCCCGAAATTTAGGGCGTGATGGCACTGCCTTTAGCGCCCTCTACAGCCTGCTCAAACAGTGTACCTGCTCGGTCACATGTTGAATGCAGCTTCTGCAAGCACACGTAAGTGACAGCAAGGCATACTTGGTCAACAGCCACACAGCTTACACTGACGGTGGCCATATAAAACAACTTTTAACACTGTTACGTTACAAATATGCGCCACACTGTGAACTCACACCAAAAAAGAATGACAAACACATTTCTGGAGAACATCCGCACCGTAACACAACATAAACACAACAGAACGAATACCCAGGCAGCCCTAACTCTTCCGGTCTACATTATACCCCCCCAGGACCCTGTTTGGCATTTACATTTTCCCTTCTCAAAAACTTCTCCATCACTGTCACTTGCTCGCCTCCTCTTACTGCGATCCCAAACTGTCACTCACGTGTCGCATAGTGCTAACTGGATTGTCTTTACAGGTATTTATTGCCCTCTGTTGCCACCTACTGAAATAGATGAGTATTACATTATCTGCCGCACTTAAGTATAGCACAGACACCTGACAATGGTTAATTAGGAGATATTAAGTAATTTCCCACGGCACACCTGACGATCTTTCACGGCATACTAGTGTGCCGCGGCACACTGGTTGAAAATCACTGTTCTAGATAACATGTAATGGTGTTTTTTTTTGTTCAAAGTTTTGTATAAATTATGTTTTCAGACTATCTTCAAACCGCTTTTTGACCGTTGTTTTCAGGATGCGTCATTTTGTGGGTGGTCTTATTTACTGCGTCTTATTCTTGTCAGCTTCGTTGTAGTTTTTAGCGCTTCTATATCGAGTCTACTGACAGATATATGTTCGAACTTCACGGTAATTTGTATTAGAAATAGCAACAGCAGAAATATGCATGTGCATTTATGAGCTTGTCTTCCCCACAACAAGAAAGTAGAGAAAAAGGAGCTTATTGATGACATTGACAGATTGCAATGGTGGACACACGCAAAGCAGTTTAGGTAAATTTCTACCTTATATCTAGTTTTACGCTGACCTCACCAATTGAAAAAAGACAAATTCCAAATAGCTCGTTCAAAGGAAGTATGAAGGAAGGCAAGATTGTTTACCTCCGAAATGCCTCCATGGTTTGATTTCAAATTTCCGGGACTTAAGCAGATTCCAAATACACAAAAACAGGTTCCAGTAGGTAAGAAAAGTTATAACAAGTTATAACATAATTCAATGCAACAATTTCCCAAACTTTTTTCTTCTATTTTTCTTTCTCTTAGAATGACCTTGATGACCCAGAGCGTGGGATGATATTTGTGTGCTCAGCTACCCACAAGACCAAGTCCATGTTCTTCTTCTTAGCCCAAACAGAGCAAGGAGACATCTTTAAGGTTACCTTGGAAACAGATGAAGAAATGGTGAGCTAAGAAGACAGATTGGATGGTGTCTTTTGAAGGTTTTTCTCTGATTTTGTGGTCAATATGTCAAATGTAGTTTGCATCGGAACAAATCATTTTCCACTGCGATACACTGTAGCATTAATTAAATAAGTATATCAATGTAATGATAAAAATGTAATCTATCCATACATTTTCTACCTTCTACATTTTCTATTTTGTCCGTCTCGGAGTTGTCAGAGGGCTGGAGCCTATCCCAGTTGCACTATTGTTCTTAATCCAATATGCAATTATTTGTGGTTAAAATCTTGGTTTCAATGGGACAAAATATATGTGAATAATTGTGCTGTATTTGTAGGTCACAGAAATAAGGCTCAAGTATTTTGACACAATCCCTGTGGCTACAGCCATGTGTGTCCTAAAGACTGGCTTCCTGTTTGTGGCTTCAGAATTTGGAAATCAGTAAGTGTCTGTACAACAGTTACTGAAATTAAGTGTGTATTGTATCCATTTTGTCTTCTGAAAATCTTTACTGGCTACTACTTTCTGATGCCGTACGTCACTTTCTATCAGTTACCTTTACCAGATTGCCCACTTGGGTGATGACGACGATGAGCCTGAGTTTTCCTCTGCAATGCCGCTGGAAGAAGGGGACACATTCTTTTTCCAGCCCCGCCCTCTCAAGAACCTGGTGCTAGTAGATGAACAGGAGAACTTGTCACCCATTATGTCCTGCCAGGTGAGTGTGCATTTTAAAGCAGGCTTTTTCAGTGTGGTTTTATCATAAGCCTGGGCCTATAACACATTTTGCTGGATGATATAGTGTCTCACAAATTATTGCTGATAAATGATACTATTGTCAGCATTATTTTAGACCAAATTTGGCACTAATGTAATCATAATATATGATAGCAAAAATAGGAATGATGAGAGTAACCCTTTCAAATGCAATACAATTGTATTTCTCATTAGTATTTTTTACAATTTGTAATCGGAAGGTAAACATTTAATTATCTTAAAGTCAACTTTTAAAGCTTTGTTTGCAACCATGAATTTCAATAAAAAGTGAACATTTTGAAGTGCATTTTTTTTCCTTGTTGGAAAAACTGTCAGGTTTGTTTTTAAACTTTTTTTTTTTGCCATCACTTTAAAAAAAAATTGGGCATACTTGCTCGTTCGTCCATGGTAATGGGCTAATCTTGTTTAGTTTGAATTTGCAACATTCCAACACAGGAACATTTGGTTTTGCAATCATATTTTTTCATCCTAATTTTTATTACCTTTCAGTGCTTCCTACTAGCGCGTCGTGACTAGCAAGGCTCTTTCAGTGCATCATGTTTTTGTAAGTTAGCTGCTGACCAGATGGTTCACTGCCTTTATTTAATTATGCTATTGAACAAATTCGCTCAGGGGCTGAAGGCGAAACGCACATTGAACTAAGGTTTAACTTTATTGAGTGCACGCAGATACACATACTGGCTGACTATCTTTTATAAGGCTCTTTTAGGTTTAATGCCTCCACACTTATGTACTTTGTTACAAAGAAAAAAAACAGCAGTAACGCTTTACGTTCTAACAATTCGTATGCTTTAACTGTTCCTCGTGTACGGACTGAATTTGGCAAAAGAGCTTTTGGCATTGCTGCCCCTCTGGCATGGAATACACTACAAACAAAACTATCAGATTCGCACAGAATTACAGATCAGATAATTTTTTTAAAATATAGCTGGTAATTGATATTATTGGAATTTTTTAGTAGGTTGAGGAAATAAACAATTTTGTTGAGCATTACAACAATTAGATCCTAGTATGTTAAAGGCAGTACTTCCCTACTATAAGATATGAGCGTAAGAATTAGAAAGGCGATGTATTAGTGTCTCATAAAGGCCAACCATTGAAGTTATGTCATTTATGGAATTTCTGTTGAATTTTGTTACATTTTCTTGTTTGTATCCATTCTTTTGTTTCCCTGTTAGATTGCTGATTTGGCTAATGAGGATACACCACAGCTTTACGTGGCCTGCGGACGAGGACCAAAGTCTACATTAAGGGTTCTTAGACACGGACTGGAGGTAAATTCATCAAGACACAAGGATATACCACACACACACACACACCAAAAAGATTACAATAACAATTTATTTAAACGCAGGTTTTACTACATCTTTTTTATTATTACTTTTAAATAATTTGTGAATGTTCACTGCCAAATAGACATTTTTAGTTCCCAATGTGACTGGCGTATTTGAGAAAAACATTTTAGTTAAGAACACTGTCATCCATTGATGTGAAAAACATGTCACTCAGTACTTTATTATGATTATTTTTTCTTACCAAGTGTACTTTTTTAAAAAGCATTTTTAATCGTGGTGTCCCAATTCGTCCGAGTGGTCCGATATCAGCATAAAAAAAATAACGGATATGTGCTTGGATGTAAAGTTTTCGATACAAGCAGTCCTGCAGTGTGTTTACTTGTGCAAAACAGGACCGCCAGTTAACATGTAAATGTCCTCAATTTAGCACACAAGGTTGGCTTTTTGTTGTATTGTAGTCAAGTGGATGCTAATCGCAAACAGCAAGGTAGCGCTCCTGAATGTAAATAAATGCTATGGGTAGATCTACACAGACATCAACTGTGACGATACCAAGTACAAGAGCCGTATACAGTCGATACTTCAATGACTACATCGATATTTTGTATTATCTCAAAATAATTTGTCATTTTTTATTGTTTATGAACTACATCCCTGGACACAGGATAACTTTAAGTATGACCAATGTATGACCCTGTAACTGCTTGGTATTGGATTGATACCAGAATTTGTAGTATCACCCAAAACTTGGTATTGATTGATACCAGAATTTGTAGTATCACCCAAAACTTATGTAAAGTATCTAAACAACAGTCGAATAAGTTCTTATTACATTTGAACAGAAATGTATGTAAAACATGTTGAAATAGAAAGTAAGCAAATATTAAAAGTAAATGAACAAGTAGAACAAAAATAAATGTTCTACACTGTTTGGCATATTGCAGCATAGCTGTCAGTAGGCAATAAAAGACAAAACATGCACACTTTTTTCTGTTTTGAGAGTAACAATGGATTTTGATCGGTTGAGAGGATATTTTAACTTTTATTTTGGCTATTAAATCTGCTGCATAAGCAGTTTTGATAATATCCATGTATGATATAATGTTCTTGAAAATGTTTTCAACAGGTTTCTGAGATGGCCGTGTCGGAACTGCCTGGTAACCCCAATGCTGTGTGGACAGTACGCAGACATATTGAAGGTACCTTACCTTAACCCCTAGGTGTCAAAGTCAAGCCCGGATCTAGGATTAATTATCTATGGCCCCCGGGATGATATTTGATTAGTATTAGAACCGGCCCGCAGGCCACAGCCGCCTGCTGCTGTTTTGCAGGCACCAATATTCCCCACAATGCAATGGTAGCCCGAGAACTCACTGCAGCGCCGCAAGTGGGCCTTGGCTTCATTATTCATCAGCATACAGGGCAGATGTCAACTTTCAGCAACCCCCCTCCCCAATAATGGCTAAACGGTAGGTGGACGGTGAGAACAAGGGGTATCAAGCCACCAATGCCGCAGTTTGTGGAAACAATTTTGTTGCTTTTCCAAACATTTTTAATAAACTGCCAATGTTAGAATGCTAAACAGGAAGTGCTTAAAGTTTAATGGCTTTGTAAAACACTGAGACAAAGTCTAAATTCATTGTGTTCTTCATGGTGTTTTTGAAACTGCACCAATTTTTCCCTCAGTTTTCAATTTATGTCAAGTGTTTGCCAAGAGGATTATTTGTAATATGTACATTTTTAGAATGTACTTGTTCTATTTTTGCTCAAAGTGAGACAAAGAAAAGAATCTGAAGTTGTCTTTATTTTTAAGTTATTATGCCATGATTATCTCAGCTGGGACAAGCGTTAGAAAATGGATGGATAGATGGATATGCCATGATTAAAAAAGATTTTCCTTCATGCAGCCCTTTAGCTAAAATTAGTTTGCCTTAACCCATAAACTATAATAACAATGCTGGCAGGATGTTCCATAGACTGGTGGAAAAGATCAACAATTTTATGGTTTAAGTTTACAGATTAATATCATAAATAAGGGAGGCTTGAGGGATTTTTGCCTCATCTTTAGTTTGTCTTTTTGCATTTTTCGGGTGATCGTTTCCATGACAGACAACTTACTGGCTCTTGCCTTCTGTCATAAAAATGCTTGACACAATTTATTTTCCTGCTTTTTCTTTTCATGTAATTTTGACAACAGGTTATTTACATATATTGTCTCATTTGGCTTCCAATTATAATTGTTTCTTGCTTAAAGCACCCACATTGTGCATCATTATTTTTGATGTACCGGTACAACAAAAGTGAAGGAAACTAAGCCCTTGAAAATTTACATGCATCCATTTTAGCCATTTTGGGCTACGTTTGATACAGTACAGCAGTGAAAACTGATGTGCACCATATGTTTAGACAGAAGTGGTCAAACCACACAAATCGATCACAGATCAAAACAAAAGAAGAGAACTGTTGTAAATATTAATTGAACCATTGGAGTTCATTCCTGCTTTAAAATACATCAAAGGTTTTGTTTGTAGTTTCTGTAACATTCGTTATGTGACACAGGGAAAACAAACACATTGCTACATTTTAGCAAAATAGTTCAAGTGGATTGCAAAATCTGCGATTACCTTATGAAAGATTTAAATGTGAGCGATGTATATTGAAACAATCATTTATCTGCTTTTGGCAAACATTAGGTTCACTATATACCTTAACATATAGTTTGGACAAGTATGACTGGAAAATTAGATTTTTATAGCCTTTTACGCAGTGATGCTGCAAATTTGTAAATACAAATAAACAAGAGATACTGTACTTTCATTTCATTGCATTTCACACAGAACCAAGTGAATCAAAATATGCCTGTAACTTTCCGTGCATTCACACAGCAACACAATGTCCTGCCAGCAGGTGAGGCTTTTAAAATACTGTCAGACAGTAACAACTGCTTTCAGCACAACAGGGTGAGAAAAGCGAGTCTCCTGCTGGCCCCACTATGGACTAGACTCTCACTATTATGTTAGATCCACTATGGACTGGACTTTCACAATTTTATGCTAGACCCACTCGACGTCGATTGCATCCAGTCTCCCCTGGGGGGACCACATCTGCGGTCCTCTCCAAGGTTTCTCATAGTCATTCATATTGACATCCCACTGGGTTGTGAGTTTTTCCTTGCCCTTATGTGGGCTCTGAACCGAGAATGTCGTCGTGGCTTGTGCAGCCCTTTGAGGCACTTGTGATTTAGGGCTATATAAATAAACATTGATTGATTGATCAGGTGTTGGCATCGCTGAAGACACAATTCCTCACTGTTACTACTTATGTTACATCCAAGGCTAGAAAATATGCTTTGTACCCCCATTCCGTGTTTTCAACATATTTTATTAAGATTTTGTCTTTTGTATTCAGTAATAATTGTAAAGTCTATCTTCAGGACAAATATTAGCTTCATATTAGTATAATCACTGCTATTTTCTTTACTTCACTTAGATGAATTTGACGCCTACATCATTGTGTCTTTCGTCAACGCTACACTGGTTCTTTCCATTGGGGAGACCGTAGAGGAGGTGACGGATTCGGGCTTCTTGGGAACAACGCCCACTCTCTCCTGCTCACTGCTGGGTGAAGATGCCCTGGTTCAGGTGTGTGATTTGACCTTTACAAATGATCACTGTTTTTGCAGGATGACCCCCATCATGTTCCATCTGAGGCAGTTGAAAGTTACTAAAGTTGAATTTGTTGAATTGACGGTGGTTAGAAGACCCCCCACAGTTCAAGAACTGTTAGACATGTGTAACAAATTGGCATACTTTGTTCAGGTGTACCCAGATGGTATCCGGCATATCAGAGCAGACAAGCGTGTAAACGAGTGGAAGACCCCTGGCAAGAAGACCATTGTCCGCTGTGCTGTGAACCAGCGGCAGGTGGTTATTGCACTCACAGGCGGAGAGCTGGTCTACTTTGAGATGGACCCGGTAAGAGCAAATATTCATCATCATTGTCACCAGTTGGTAATGTAGGAACATATTAATTGTCCAAATTATTAATTTTAAGAAAATTATAATAGCTATTCTCATTCCTTCTCTTCAGTCAGGCCAGCTGAATGAGTATACAGAACGGAAGGAAATGTCTGCAGATGTGGTCTGCATGAGTTTGGCAAACGTCCCCCCAGGTGAACAGCGCTCTCGATTTCTGGCTGTTGGATTGGTTGACAACACTGTTCGAATCATATCTTTGGACCCTTCGGTATGAATAAACATACTTTTTATTCCGTAAACCCCTTCATGATGCTATTTTTATTGCCTACTTAACCATTTATGATCACGTTATTTAGTCTTTTGACACTTTGTCATGCATCAGAATTGAAATGTATTTTATTTCATAAGGAATATGTGTACATATACACTGTTTCAAGTTCCTGGTGCTGGCAACATCAATGAGAGAGCTTCTTTGTAAAGTACATATAAATATTATTTTGATGAACCACTTGAGGTTGTTTTTTTTTAAACTATGTTCAAAGCAAGAGCCATGGCAGACTTTGAGTCTCTGCTGCAAACAGGAGACTTAATTGTTATATCATTGGTCAGATGTCTGTTTAGATAAGGGAATGTTGTGTGTTTGTGAAGCCCTTTGAGGCATTTGTGATTAAGGGATTATACAAATATAATGTATAGTGTTCTGAAATTAAGTAAGAATTGATGACATACTGGTGCAGATATTTTATCTAATTTTAAAACTTGTGTAGGCGTTAATACATTAAGTGCTACCAAGTGTAGACAACACTTAGGACCAAACTCATCCTCAAATTGATTTTTAACATAATTGCAATCTCTCTTTCAGGATTGCTTGCAGCCACTGAGTATGCAGGCCCTGCCGGCCCAGCCAGAGAGTCTTTGTATTGTTGAAATGGGAGGGGTTGAGAAACAGGATGAGATTGGAGAAAAAGGAACCATCGGCTTCCTCTACCTCAACATCGGGCTTCAGGTAATTAACAATTTAATTCAAACACATGTATTAATCCCTCAAGACGCAATTCATTTTGAGCAGCAGGTTTTCATGGTTCGTATAGCCTACACATGGCCCACAATAAATGGTCAATAAATACATAGACCAGTGATTCTGAAACTGTGGTATACAACGGCTCCATCTATTTGTACGCCAAAGAAGCACTCAAAGTACAGTGTTTTATTTTCCTATATTCAGTGTTACTGTAATGTTACATTGGCCAAAAACCTCTGCCTAGGTTTTATTGAATACTTAGGCCTACTGTGATACTGTATTTTAATGTTGGTCATTATGGTGGTACTTGGAGAGACATTTTTTCTGAGGTGGTACTTGGTGAAAAAAGTTTGAGATCCACTGACATAAGACAATACAACAATGTCAGACAACAACATGGAGCTTAGAATGAATAATAATAGTTTGTGACAGCCTACTGTAAAAGTAGATATAAATTGCAACTACATTGCTTTAAGAATTACAAAATAAATAGATAAGGGAGATTTTCTGGTTACAGGAGGAGCTTAAGTCTCTTAGTTTTATTATCATTTATTTAGTTTTACTCTGGTAATCTTGGAGCAGGACTCAACAATACTAGTCAAAAGTTTCTGTCTTTGACTAAAAAACAGTGAAACCAACAAATAAAGGAGAAACACATAAGACTCTCAATAAATGCTTTGTAAAAATGATGGAGGATAACAGGCCTGACAGAGAAATAATTTAGTTTTCTGAGAATATGAATTCCTCACTTCGCTATAAAATCTGGGTTCATATCAAATTTGAGATGGTCGTCAAAAAAGGTCCCTAAGTACTTGTATGATGAATCCATGTCAACTTTTTTGTTATGTATGATGCACTCAGTGGGGATTCCCTTCGTACTTTTAATATTAATATTGGTGCCATACAACCTTTCTCGAAGAAAAAATGTTCCATGCTTCTGTTTTCGGCGATAAACGTTCCTTCAGAGTTACTCGAGAGGTATTTAAAAAGGGCGGAAGAGTGCAAGATTTTACGAAACGATGACGAGAAAAGCAGCTCACACTCCAGTCCAAGGGAGCAGAGTCGATCAATGCATGAGTTTGCAGTGATCACTTGGTTAAAGGTTTGTTTGATATACTTTTAATGTTTAGTTTTTCCCATTTATGTATTATTCATGATATCATTTGTATTTCTTAAACACAAGTTTGCTTCGAGTATGTTTCAAAAAAGCACTAACTCAGCGTCTAAATAAAAGAAAGCAAATGTGAGCAACGGCAGCCATCATAAATGAAGTTTTCAGCAAATACACAATGTTGACATTGTGTTATATTTTGATAGACCGGGAAAAACACGCTACTAAACGGCGTGTGCAACTGCAACAAACATGGCAGTAGACGCAAACTTAAATCATGAAGTGCAACCTTACCCGAGCAAAAACGATGCATATTTATTCGTGTGAGCTTTGATACCAATTGCCTTTCCCTGCCATTGTCCTTAACCCAGCCATCTTTTTTGTCGCGTAGAATGGCGTCTGCAGCACAATTATTTGGTATGTCCGAATACGAGACCGACATATAATCCTTGGTATCACTCGACAAATCTTTTTTTTCAAAAAGTATAGGGATCTATTCCATTGCATAGATAGATTTTTTTGGCTCATATCTGCTTTTCGCAGGAAGATTTAAGCCTCTTTTGTATGCAGATAGTTTGCGCGCAACTTGCTGTACAACAGCCATTTTGGCTTGGTTGACCACCACTTGTTTTCACTTCCGGGAAGAAGTCACGTGACGGAATACAAGCAATAGAAGACATGACCAGGCCTTTAACAATTTTCTCAAATATGAGTCCTTTGCATCAATTTCGTCTTGTTTATATTCGGGAATGATCATGGATTTTGGGTCATGTCATTGAACAGTCTCTTGTTTTTGTTTTCTATGTCAGAATGGTGTGCTGCTGAGGACTGTGCTTGACCCAATAACTGGCGATCTATCAGATACCAGAACTCGTTACTTGGGGTCACGACCTGTCAAGCTTTTCAGAGTCAAGATGCAGGGCCAGGACGCTGTATGTTGTTCCAAATGTCCATAAAATTTCTGTATTTGCAAAATTTTATTTCAATATGAATGATCAGTCAAAGCTGCCAAATTTAAGCTCTAAATCTCTTCCCTCAATTAGGTTTTGGCAATGTCCAGCCGCTCATGGCTTAGCTACTCGTATCAATCGCGTTTCCATCTGACGCCACTGTCATACGAGACCCTCGAGTATGCCTCTGGCTTCGCCTCTGAGCAATGCCCAGAAGGTATAGTGGCCATCTCCACCAACACACTCAGGTATGGATGTTTACATGTTCCATTGAATTCTTTGCTTTCAACCATTGGTTTGATTTATATGTCTGTCGCTCAGAGCCTTGTATTCCTCAAGTGTAGAAGGCTTTGTGTCTGTCTGACCATTCCCTTGATCTCCCTCATGTCCTTTGTCTTAAAGAATCTTGGCTTTGGAGAAACTAGGCGCTGTCTTCAACCAGGTGGCCTTTCCCTTGCAGTACACTCCCAGGAAGTTTGTGATCCATCCAGAGACCAGCCATCTCATTCTGATCGAGACTGACCATAATGCCTACACAGAAGCGACCAAAGCTCAAAGGAAACAGCAGATGGCTGAGGTATGAAGGATCATTTTCAGTAAAGTATATGGAGCAAAGAAAGTAATTATAGTTAACCCTTGGAGAAATAATTAAAACATGTTTCAATCAATCAATCAATCAATCAATGTTTATTTATATAGCCCTAAATCACAAGTGTCTCAAAGGGCTGATTGTTTGTATGGGAGTAGAGCAGGCATTGCGACAGGTTAGGTTAAGACTCAGTCTGTAGACTGTCATGCCATCCCACACATGTTGCAGCTGTTGCAGGCTAAAAATAATTTTGATAATGAAAATGCAGACCGCACTTACCTCGCAGCACTCTGATAAATTTGCGCTTGCTGCCTCATCTCAAGATGAGTGTTTTGACAGTGTTTGTGTATATGGCATGATATAGTTTTGACGTTTTGGTCTGCGTTGCTCTTGTCTACTCAGGAAATGGTGGAGGCTGCAGGTGAGGATGAGAGAGAACTGGCTGCTGAGATGGCAGCTGCCTTCCTCAATGAAAATCTTCCAGAAGCCATCTTTGGTTCACCAAAAGCTGGAGCTGGGCAGTGGGCATCGCTGGTGCGGCTAATCAACCCCATTCAGGGTTTAACTCTGGACCAAGTGCAGTTAGAGCAGAATGAAGCTGCATTCAGGTAACTATTGCTTTGTGTTTGGACAGGAAATATCGATGGATGGACTTATTTTGAGATATGGATGAACGCAAGATCAGATAAGACTGATATTGTTTTTCATTGTTGAGTATACAGTCGCGATCAAAAGTTTACATACACTTGTAAAGAACATAATGTCATGGCTGTCTTGAGTTTCCAATACTTTCTACAACTCTTATTTTTTTGTGATAGAGTGATTGGAGCACATGTTTGTCACAAAAAACATTCATGAAGTTTGGTTCTTTTATGAATTTATTATGAGAAAAGTATACATACAGCAATGTTAGTATTTGGTTACATGTCCCTTGGCAAGTTTCACTGCAATAAGGCACGTTTAGTAGCCATCCACAAGCTCCTGGCAAGCTTCTGCTTGAATTTTTGACCACTCCTTTTGACAAAATTGGTGCAGTTCAGCTAAATTTGTCGGATTTCTGACATGGACATGTTTCTTCAACATTGTCCACACGTTTAAGTCAGGACTTTGGGAAGGCCATTCTAAAATCTTAATTATAGGTTGATTTAGCATTCCTTTACCACTTTTGACGTGTGTTTGGGGTCATTATCCTGTTGGAACACCCAACTGCACCCAAGACCCAACCTCCGGGCTGATGATTTTAGGTTGTCCTGAAGAATTTGGAGGTAGTCCTCCCTTTCATTGTCCCATTTAAAGCACCAGTTCCATTGGCAGAAAAACAGGCCCAGAGCATATTACTACCACCACCATGCTTGACATTGGGAATGGTGTTCCTGGGATTAAAGGCCTCACCTTTTCTCCTCCAAACATATTGCTGGGTATTTTGGCCAAACAGCTAAATTTTTGTTTTATCTGACCACATAACTTTCCTCCAGAAGGTCTTATCTTTGTCCATGTGATGTCAGATGAAACAAAAATTGTCGTCTGAATGTTAATTTATTTTTGCTTACCGAAAAACATTGGACCTGAGTAAGTAATCACAACGATTTAGGGTCGCGTTGTACAAACAAAAGCAGTCGGCATTGTCATCTGAAAAGGTAAATAAGCTTGTTTAAACAACTGGTAAACTAAACAAGAGTAAATGCAGATTTAAATGTTGCGTTAGGTCAAGGTGTTTATGAGTGTGTTTACCACATTGATTAGCAACCGTAACTTGTTTGCAATATTGTTGCATGGACTTTCGAAATGTGCACCTAATTCTTGTTATAGTTACGGTCACCAAGGTTTGAGCAAATCAGTGACTTGCAGTTCAGTATGTGACGTTCTGGGTACAAAATTGCATTTGTATCCAAATATCGGGGTGTTTTCTTAAGCAACCTTTATTTGTGCAAATAAATAATAACCTGCGATTAATCATGATTATTCACAGTTCAAGAATGATTAATCTCATTTAAAAAAATAACCACTTTACAGCCCTACTTTAAATACATGTATAATGTTTCTTTAGCTATTTTATTCAAACCACATGACGTCAGCAACCACCACTCCACTATTGTGTTGAGGATTTTATTTTTGGACAAATTCGTGCAACCCTAGACAAAAAGGATGTGGATCGGTCAACATCTGCAGGGAAGTTACAGAGTTACACGACTGCATAATTGGTTGAATTTGTGTTAATTGGCGCAGATGAGGCGTTACAAATTTCTGGAGGGACTGAAATTTGAGTTATAGGCCTACTGAAATGTAATTTTTTTATTTAAACGGGGATAGCAGATCCATTCTATGTGTCATACTTGATCATTTCGCGATATTGCCATATTTTTGCTGAAAGGATTTAGTATAGAACAACGACGATAAAGTTTGCAACTTTTGGTCTCTGATAAAAAAAAGTCTAGCCCCTACCGGAAGTAGCGTGACGTCACCGGAGGAAGGGCTGCTCACATTTTCCTATTGTTTTCAATGCAGGGAGAGAGATTCGGATCGAGAAAACGACGATTACCCCATTAATTTGAGTGAGGATGAATGATTTGTGGATGAGGAACGTGAAAGTGAAGGACTAGCGTGCAGTGCAGGACGTATCTTTTTTCGCTCTGACCGTAACTTAGGTACAAGGGTTCATTGGATTCCACACTCTCTCCTTTTTCTATTGTGGATCACGGATTTGTATTTTAAACCACCTCGGATACTATATCCTCTTGAAAATGAGAGTCGAGAACGCGAAATGGACATTCACAGTGACTTTTATCTCCATGACAATACATCGGTGAAGCACTTTAGCTACTGAGCTAACGTGATAGCATCGGGCTTAACTGCATATAGAAACAAAACAAATAAGCCCCTGACTGGAAGGATAGACCGAAGATCAACAATACTACCAAACTCTGGACATGTAACTACACGATTAATGCTTTCCAGCTTGGCGAAGCTTAGCAATGCTGTTGCTAACGACGCCATTGAACCTAACTTAGCTACGGAACCTCGACAGAGCTATGCTAAAAACATTAGCTCTGCACCTACGCCAGCTCTCATCTGCTCATCACGACCCGTGCTCACCTGCGTTCCAGCGATCAACGGTACGACGAAGGACTTACACTCGATCACCGATGCGGTCGGCGGCCCGGAGACGGAGGAAGTCAAGATGAGGTCGGTGGCTAGCGCGTCTGCTATCCATCTCAAAGTCCTCCTGGTTGTGTTGCTGTAGTCCGCCGCTAATACACCGATCCCACCTACAACTTTCTTCTTTGCAGTCTCCATTGTTCATTAAACAAATTGCAAAAGATTCACCAACACAGATGTCCAGAATACGGTGGAATTTTGAGATGAAAACAGAGCTTTTTGTATAGGATTCAATGGGCTCCGAATACTTCCGCTTCAACTGTTGACGTCACGCGCAAACGTCGTCATATCGAAACGTTTTCAGCCGGAAGTTTGCGGGGAAATTTAAAATTGCACTTTATAAGTTAACCCGGCCGTATTGGCATGTGTTGCAATGTTAAGATTTCATCATTGATATATAAACTATCAGACTGCGTGGTCGGTAGTAGTGGGTTTCAGTAGGCCTTTAAGCCATCTTATACTGTATGTGTATGTCACATCTTCCCTTTTTCTGCTCTTTCCTAGTGTTGCAGTGTGTCGTTTCCACAACGCAGGAGACGACTGGTACGTTCTGGTCGGTGTGGCCAGAGATATGATCCTCAACCCCCGCTCAGTTGGCGGTGGCTTTATTTACACTTATCGTCTTGCTGGTGGAGAAAAGCTTGAGTTTGTGCACAAGGTAAATTTGAGTTTAAATTTGTTATTAAACTGATTTTAATCAGATTTCGCAATGCAGAGTAAAAAAAAAGGATTCAAACTATTACATAGTATGTATGGGTGAGCAAAAAATTTTTATTCACATCCAAATCACGATTTTTATTGATTCTGATTCTAAATTGATTCATAATTTTTGAGAATCAAGGAAAAAACTAGATATAGTTAAAAAAAAAAGAAGAAAAAAAAGCGTGTGTATACATACACACAGCACTTTTTAAGAATACATTTTTTGTATTAAAAAAATTAAACAACTTACTGATATTCTTATGTATACGGTTGCTTTTATAATTTTTGGTTTTGCTTTTTTAGTATTGTATTTATTTATTTGTATGTCTTCGAAATTGCTTTGTAAATTTATATCCTAAGTATTGTAAAGCTGGGGTTCGAGATGGGTTGCTCTATTTTCTTTGATTACATACAGTAGCATTCTGTAATTTTTGTAAATATAATTTTAAAAATACATCTTTAAAAATGTTTGTTTTAGGCCAACACTTAGTTGTACGTCAGTAGCCGAAAGGAGCTTTTGATTGCAACATACCTGTGGCGGTAAAGGCGTGGCTGGGGGGCTTGGTCAATATGATATCAATATATCATTTGCATATTACGTGTTAGAGAAGGCGTGGCTGGGGGGCTTGGTCAATATGATATCAATATATACCGTATTTTTCGGAAGTATAAGTTGCGCCGGAGTGTATAAGTCGCAACGACCGAAAAATGCATAATAAAGAAGGATAAAAACATATAAGTCGCACTGGAGTATAAGTCGCATTTTTGGGGGAAATTTATTTGATAAAAGCCAACACCAAGAATAGACATTTGAAAGGCAATTTAAAATAAATAAAGAATAGTGAACAACAGGCTGAATAAGTGTACTTTATATGACGCATAAATAACCAACTGAGAACGTGCCTGGTATGTTAACGTAACATATTATGGTAAGAGTCATTCAAATAACTATAACATATAGAACATGCTATACGTTTACCAAACAATCTGTCACTCCTAATCGCTAAATCCGATGAAATCATATACGTCTAGTCTCTTACGTGAATGAGATAAATAATGTTATGTGATATTTTACGGTAATGTGTTAATAATTTCACACATAAGTCGCTCCTGAGTATAAGTCGCACCCCGGGTCCGAAAAATACGGTAGTTTGCATATTACGTGTTGGATTCAACCAGCATTTAATCCACATGTACTTTTTGGCCTACAAAGTTTTGTGTTAATTCTTAACTGTTACCCTTGTTTTGCTTTCCTTTTTAAAGTCAGTCTAAATGAAATGGGTGGGGATAGTTGAAACAAATATGTGTAGGCCAAAATCTATACATCTATATAGATATATATATCAGACACGTACATAATATGTAAAATGTTCAATATTTACCGTATTTTGGTCATTTTATCCATTACCAGAACTTATTTCCTTAGTGTTTATTTCCGTTTCTATAGATGGGCACTTCCAGTAACAAATGTATGTTCCGACAGATTGGTGTCCTATCGTATTGTGTTGTGCATTGCATACTCAAGAACGATTCAGCTGCTGACCCAAAAGCTATCTTATCTGCTCCTGTAGCTAGCTTGTGGCTAATGCTTCAGCATGCCGTCCCAAGACGATGTCTTACTACGCTAGAAAAAGAGTTCCTCAGTGTTAGTGGTTAGAGCAGGGGTGGGCAATTAATTTTCACCGGGGGCCGCATAAGCAACCCGAGCACTGCTGGAGGGCCACACGACAATATTTCAATTAAATTTTGCTCAATATTATTTTTGATATACCGTAAGATAAATAATAATGATGATAATAATAATAATAATTTAATTTAACCTAACTTAACTTTATACAAAAGCAGATTGCTTTTGATGGTCACTTTATCCTGCATTATCCAACATTTTTCCCCATCAGATTTGGACAACCATCTGTTGTTAAAAATTGTTTTTAATCATATTTATTTTATATTGTTTTTTATATTGGTTTTATATGTAATTGTTTTTTCTTTTTATTCAGTCATTGGTGGAGCTAAGGATAATATTTGAATATTGTTTTTAATATTGTTGTGCAGCACTTTGGAAACATTTTGTTGTTTAAATGTGCTATATAAATAAAGTGGATTGGATTGTCACACCTGCCAGCTTGTCCCAACACGCATTTACCTCTGTGAACAAGTCATTACCTGTGGTTGTCTCTTTAATTGACTGCATCAGAGCTCTCATCCAAAGTTAGCGAAAAACAGTCCATGTCTCCGGGCATTATCAGCGCAACAAAGTCCAATAAGCACTCCTTAATAAACTCTCCGTCAGAAAACGCCTTACTTTTTCTGGCGCTTTTGTGAGAAATGACGAAACTTGTCCTGACGGCTGCATCTCTGGGGGTGTGAAATATGGCACAAAGTCCTTGTTGGGTTTGCAGTTTTACCATCAACGCATCAGCCTCCCTTGCGCCCGCTTCATCAGACACATTCCGGTATTTTCCCTCGTGTTTCTTCGTGTAGTGGCGATTAAAATGATATTTAAACACAGCAACCTGTGTACCACACATTAAGCACACGGCTTTACCATTAATTTATGTAAAGAAATACTTGGCAGTCCATGTCTTGTTGGAAACACGCCATTCCTCATCAACTTTTCTTTTTTTAGCGTCTCATCACTTGTCTCTATGCACCTTCACTCACAGGTTCCCCCCGGACATACGGCATAAATAACACATTTCAAAATAAAAGCAGCACAGTTGTATTGCGCGCACGACATAGATGTTTTTTAAACTTTATTTTGTAATTTGTAATTGCGCCGTTCAATTCACTCACAATCGCACACGCGCATACGTCCACACGGAAGTTGTACAAATAACGCTTTTCAAAACAAAAGCAGCACCGTTGTATTGCACACTCGACATAGATACTTTTTGAAATTTATTTTGTAATTTATGATTGGCCTCACGCGGGCCGCACAGGGATGCGCAAAGGGCCGGATGCGGCCCGCGGGCCGTACAATGCCCAGGTCTGGGTTAGAGTGTCCGCCCTGAGATCGGTAGGTTGTGAGTTCAAACCCCGGCCGAGTCATACCAAAGACTACAAAAAAATGGGACCCATTACCTCCCTGCTTGGCACTCAGCATCAAGGGTTGGAATTGGGGGTTAAATCACCAAAATGATTCCCGGGCGCGGCACCGCTGCTGCCCACTGCTCCCCTCACCTCCCAGGGGGTGAACAAGGGGATGGGTCAAATGCAGAGGACAAATTTCACCACACCTAGTGTGTGTGTGTGTGACAATCATTGGTACTTTAACTTTAACTTAACTTTAACTTCACTCTTACAATAACAATGTCGCAACAATGTCCAGTTTGGTTATTGTACAGGTTACGGAACGTATATGAAGAATTGTGAGTGATTTTTGGATGCATTTTTAAAGTGATTTAGCAGCAGAATTTATAGCTCCCATTAGCTGCATTGCCAGCCACCAAGCAGTAGCCGTTTTTACAAATTAGAATGCAAAAAAAAACTTGTCTTCTGTTCTCTTATTAGGATTATGAACGATAGGCAACATTCCAAAAAAGGGCAGGTCTCTTTTAAGTGGATGTGGATTTGTTACTATATTAGAATTCTGTGTTTTTGTGGTTGGATTTGCTTTTTCTGGCGTCCCTATTGTGCGGTTGCGTTTCTATGATAGGACTCATATGTCTTGATATAAAATTCAGCTTTGTTATATTTAATCTGAAACTAATTCTACTGTTCACTGAAACATTGACATTTGTTGAACTGGGGCATAGTTTATGCCACAACATTCTGGGGTATGTTTGTACTGCAAAATAAGTGTCACTAACAAACATCAGATCCAGATAGTACCATTAATTAATTTAGATTTGATTAGTTTTAGTATTGCCATCTGTCTCATGTTCTTGTTTGTATCTTATCTTTGTCATCTTTCTGACAGACGCCAGTAGAGGATGTGCCTTTGGCAATTGCTCCATTCCAAGGACGTGCCCTAGTGGGAGTTGGAAAACTACTTAGAATCTACGACATGGGCAAAAAGAAACTGCTCCGCAAGTGTGAGAACAAGGTACAGTAATTTGCTTTTTTGGCACGCAGTTAGCTGTCAGATCAAAGTCACGATGCAGCTTTAGCCAAACCTTTTTTTTTTAATCAATACTAAACCATTTAAAAGTACTAATACTATATGAACATTTTCAGACAAAGTTATTACATCACATTTTCCAACAAAAAATAATAAAAATGAATTAAAAAATGTGTTCTATATAAGACAGTGAATTGCTAAGCTATTTTAGCATTTATGTAAATTGTGTATAATTCGACTTAGTAAAGTCTTCTACAGGATGTTACTTTTTTCCTTCTTCCTTCTTCTCAGCATGTTCCAAATCTGGTAACTGGCATCCACACCATTGGCCAGCGTGTAATAGTCTCGGACGTTCAAGAGAGTTTGTTCTGGGTCCGATACCGGCGCAACGAGAACCAGCTCATCATCTTTGCTGATGACACGTGTCCCCGCTGGGTTACAACAGCCTGTCTATTGGACTACGACACTATGGCCTCCGCTGACAAGTTTGGGAACATTACCATTGTGAGTACTGCAATGGGAACTCTCCAAAAACATCACATCTAATGTTTGCAATCTGTTAACTCCCCGCATCCCTTCCCTATTGCTGGCTGTGGAGAAAATGTGGCTGCCATATTATTTGATTCAAAGATGTCAGTGGTAGAAAAACAAAACATAAGTTTGCACGCAATATTGTTGGAACATCGGCCTGAATTTTTTTCACCCGCCAGAGGAACTGACAGCCTCCTCTGCATGCAACATGGAGAGCAATGCAACATTGTTCGCTTATACTATGCGCTGAGAAATATTTTTTTTCTATCCACCCTCACACACAACATGAATAAATGAAAGATTGAATACGTCATTTATGATTTTCACAGGTGCGGCTTCCTCCCAACACAAGCGATGATGTGGATGAAGATCCAACAGGGAACAAAGCCTTGTGGGACAGAGGTCTTCTTAACGGAGCCTCACAGAAGGTGAGAATCTTTAACTCAGTGAAGTAATGATTTCACTCGGTTGCCATCTCTGAGCAAAGTCCTTAGACTTAGACTTAGACTTAGACAAACTTTAATGATCCACAAGGGAAATTGTTCAACACAGTAGCTCAGTTACAATGATGGAAAGGACAATGCAGGTATAAATAGACTAATATAGCTATAAAAAAATCTAACATATATACGAATATATACATAATATGTGTACAGAGTAATTTATATACAGATATATTATATTATGTCTATAACATATATACAATATAAACCAATGACCATGTACAATATTACAGTATATACAGTCTATATGACAGCAGCAGCATAAAATAGAGAGTAGGTCCAGCAGGAAATAGAAAATAGACATTATAAACAAAGAGAAGTAGCTAACATGTCAGGTGTCAGGTAATAGGCAGATGTCATCTATTGCTGTATGGCGAGTGATTATACAGCTGTATGGAGTGAAGGAGTTCTTGAATCGCACAGTGCGGGAAGGAAGTTGAAGGAGCCTTGTCCAGCGTTGTTCCAGTCATAGTGCAGCAGATAACATTGTTTCAGAGTAATTGTTCAAATGGTGATACAAGCACCAAAATTGGCACATATACCGTATTTTCCGCACCATAAGCCGCACCTAAAAACCACAATTTTTGTCAAAAGCAGACAGTGCGGCTAATAACCCGGTGCGCCTTATATATGGATTAATATTCATATTTATTTTCATAAGGTTTAGGTCTCGCAACTACGGTAAACAGTCGCCATCTTTTTTCCCCGTAAAAGAGGAAGCGCTTCTTCTTCTACTGTAAGCAACCGCCAAGGTGAGCACCCGCCCCCGGAGAAGAAGAAGCTCGCGGATATTTAATTTCATTTGTTTTTCTGTAAAGACAACAAAATGTCTCCTACTAAGAGACACGCGTACAGGGTTCCACTGGCTTTTGATATTCATGTGAACCGCACTGTGGATACAACGGGAGCACGTACGGTGAATATTCGCACCACAGGGAATGAGAAGTCGTCCTACTGTGGTTCTAGCTTGCCATGCTAACGGCCAGAAACTTCCGCCCACGGTGATATTCAAAAGGAAGACCTTGCCAAAAGAGAACTTTCCAGCCGGCGTCATCATAAAAGCTAACTCGAAGGGATGGATGGCTGAAGAAAAGATGAGCGAGTGGTTGATAGACGTTTACGCGAAGACACCGGGTGACTTTTTTCACGCAGCGCCGTTCCTGTTGATCTACGACTGCATGCGCGTCCACATCACAGATGGTGTCAAAAAACAAGTGAAGCACACCGAAGAAGAATAATTCGAGGGATTTGTAGATGAGTAATAACTTCAGAAAGTGAGCTTTAAATGTTTATTTTGTGTGTTGTGTGACACTAACGTATGAGCAACGTTGAGTTATTGATGTTGCTATTGCTCTGCACTATTTTGAGTGTTACTATTTTTGTGATTGCACATTACATTTTGGGAGTGAACAGAGTTGTTAGAACGCTGGTTTGTAATATATTATTAAAGTTTGACTGACCTATCTGACTGTTTTGTTGACATTCCCCTTAGCGTAGCGTAGGTGCGGCTAATAGCACGGGGCGGCTAACAGGTAAACAAAGTTTTGAAATATGCCGTTCATTAAACGTGCGGCTAATAACACGGGGCGCCTTATGGTGCGGAAAATACGGTACACCTTAGACACTACTCTTTTCAAAAAAGGAAGTATGATCATGGTAATAAAATAAATCAAATTACCGTATTTTGCGGAGTATAAGTCGCACCGGACTATAAATCGCACCTGCCGAAAATGCATAATAAAGAAAGAAAAAAACATATGTCGCACTAAGTCGCACTTTTGGGGAAAATGTATTTATTAAAACCCAACACCAAGAATAGACATTTGAAAGGCAATTTAAAATAAATAAAGAATAGTGAACAACAGGCTGAATAAGTGTACGTTATATGACGCATAAATAACCAACTGAGAATGTGCCTGGTATGTTAACGTAACATATTATGGTAAGAGTCATTCAAATAACTATAACATATAGAACATGCTATACGTTTACCAAACAATCTGTCACTCCTAATTGCTAAATCCCATGAAATCTTATACGTCTAGTCTCTTAAGTGAATGAGCTAAATAATAATATTTAATATTTTACGGTAATGTGTTAATAATTTCACACATAAGTCGCTCCTGAGTATAAATCGCACCCCCGGCCAAACTATGAAAAAAACTGCGACTTATAGTCCGAAAAATACGGTAAGTAGATTTGAAGGTAGTTGCAGATTTGAGACACGAGACAGCAGTAATGTATAAGCTATTTGTAGATTCCTAATGAAACCTTAGTTTGACGCTCCTCTACTTTCTCCTGCTCCCGCTTGCTGCGGCAACAACAAACAAACCTCCAGACGTTCCTCTTCGTTTTGTATCGTTTACTTGTGAACTCAATCATTCAAAAATGTAGAACAATAACGACGTGGGAACAAATGAATGGCAAAATGAAGCAAGTTTCTTACAGTAAAAAAGAGTTAGAAAGAGTAAGAAAAAGTAAAAGTGAGGTCAAAAAACTGTGTGGCTCAATTCTCCCGCACCTGACTGCCATTACCCATAATACCTTGTGTCCAAACCAAATTACCACACAGATCCTTCCGCCATATATGCAATTAAACACGTATGTCATCAAATTATTTAGACAAATGTAATAATTACAAATAAAGTGTTCCTTATAATTATTCTAAGCATGCAAATGAAGTAAATAGTTCCATTTTGGCTGAAAAAACATAAAGCACCTTCCATAAAATGTAAATTAACAAAAACAGCATTTAGGCTCCAACATTACCGGCCCTTAAAAGGCCTACTGAAATGAGATTTTCTTATTTAAACAGGGATAGCCGATCCATTCTATGTGTCATACTTGATCATTTCGCGATATTGCCATATTTTTGCTGAAAGGATTTAGTAGAGAACATCGATGATAAAGTTCGCAACTTTTGGTCGCTGATAAAAAGCCTTGCCTGTACCGGAAGTAGCGTGACGTCGCAGGTTGTGGAGCTCCTCACTTCTGCACATTGTTTACAATCATGGCCACCAGCAGCGAGAGCGATTCGGACCGAGAAAGTGACGATTTCCCCATTTGAGCGAGGATGAAAGATTTGTGGATGAGGAAAGTGAGAGTGAAGGACTAGAGGGCAGTGGAAGCGATTCAGATAGGGAAGATGCTGTGAGAGGCGGATGGGACCTGATATTCAGCTGGGAATGACTAAAACAGTAAATAAACACAAGACATATATATACTCTATTAGCCACAACACAACCAGGCTTATATTTAATATGCCACAAATGAATCCGCATAACAAACACCTCCCCCCTCCCGTCCATATAACCCGCCAATACAAATCAAACACCCGCACAACACACTCAATCCCACAGCCCAAAGTACCGTTCACCTCCCCAAAGTTCATACAGCACATATATTTCCCCAAAGTTACGTACGTGACATGCACATAGCGGCACGCACGTACGGGCAAGCGATCAAATGTTTGGAAGCCGCAGTTGTGTACTCACAGTACCGCGTATCCAACTCAAAGGCCTCCTGGTAAGAGTCTCTGTTGTCCCATCTCCACAAGCATGCGTATCCAACTCAAAGTCCTCATGGTAAGAGTCTCTGTTGTCCCAGGCCAATGGTAAAGCTTGTCCCAGGCCAATGGTAAAGCTTGACTGTCATCGTTCGGGAATGTAAACAATGAAACACCGGCTACGTGTTTGTGTTGCTGCAGCCGGCCGCTAATACACCGCTTCCCACCTACAGCTTTCTTCTTTGCTATATCCATTGTTCATTAAACAAATTGCAAAAGATTCACCAACACAGATGTCCAGAATACTGTGGAATTTTGCGATGAAAACAGACTACTCTATAGCTGGCCACAATTGTGTCCCAAAATGTCCGCTACAATCCGTGACGTCACGCGTAAACGTCATCATACCGAGACGTTTTCAGCAGGATATTTCGCGGGAAATTTAAAATTGCACTTTACTAATCTAACCCGGCCGTATTTGCATGTGTTGCAATGTTAAGATTTCATTATTGATATATAAACTATCAGACTGCGTGGTCGGTAGTAATGGGTTTCAGTAGGCCTTTAATTGTTATCAAAGTCCTTGAAACAATTACTTAAACGTGTTAACACAAATTCAAGGTGCCTAAATAGCCTTAATACTTCTCAAAGAAGCTTGTAGTCCTTTGCCCCATTTAACTCGAGGTCTTTGCTTCATCGCCATACTTTAATGATCTTCTGCTTCTTGAAGAAGACATAGCTTTGTAATAGGGCGACGAAGCTCGTTAGTCTTAGTTTTCACTTTAACTTGACGAACAAGTCCGTCTCCACCAGGAAAAGTCTAGAATTCTTCCAAGTGGCCAGGAATTTCTGGGTGAAGTATCGTCCACGATCAGCACCACGTCTCCAACACGAAAGTTTCTTCTGGGTGAAGACCATTGCTGGCGTTCTTGAAGCTGCGCTAGATAATCCTTACACCAGCGTTTCCAGAAGATATCCGCAAGGTATTGTACTTGTCTCCATCTGCGACTGGCATATTGGCCGCACAGATGAAACACTCCTGGAGGTAGTTCAGGTTTGACCTTCAGCAATAACAGATGGTTGGGTTTGAGAGCCTCCAAGTCGTTGAGGTCTGAGGATGTCTTTGGGATGTGTGAATCCTTAGGCAATATGGCTTGCTGCTTTGAGTTGTTAGGCATTGCTGCACGGCTCAAACTTCCACCAACTCCCATAACTCCATCTTGAAGAATTGGATTTAACTTGAAAAGTGAACTACTTTTCTTTACTCTTTGATTTTTTTCCAGCACGGCCCAATCTTCTTTGAAACATTGTCTTTGACAGAACTTCACAATTTCTGTTTCTGCTCTAGTCATGAGACACTTTCTTTTGACATCTTTCTTGAATTCAAGCATCTTACTTTCTTCTCCTGATGTTCTTAGTTCTTTTCTTTTTTTCCTTTAGCTCTTTCAGCTGGGGGAGAGAGGAAAATCAATAATTGCAAACAAGGGAGGGAAATAACCGATTTTTCTATTTCACATTTGGTACTCAAAAACAGGCTGTCGGGACACATTTCTGTTAAACCTTTTTTAATTAGGCAATCAAATGAAACTTGTTAAATTTGTCATTTAAACACATATTTGTGAAGTAAAGCACACAAATGTTTATGTTTTCATGAGCCACATGAAATGACACATCAGGCGGATGTGATTCTGACATTTGTGGTTTACACTGAAAAGGAACGGATGTCACTTTCAGGTCAATGGTGGCGATACATGTTTTTGTCAGACTGTGACACGTTATCTACTTGCCGCATTTTCCACAGCACTTTTTAACTGACCCCATTTTTGTTGTGTTGACCGCCTGCAATAGAAAACTAATGCAAACCTCGAATGACTCACTGCTGCACCACTGATGAGTCAACACAATAAACCTCGGTGTGTTTTCCAGGCGGACGTGATCGTCAACTACCATGTAGGGGAAACCATACTGTCGCTGCAGAAAACCACACTGATCCCTGGAGGTTCTGAGTCCCTGGTCTACACCACCTTGTCTGGAGGGATCGGCATTCTGGTCCCCTTTACTTCACATGAGGTAATTTCTATTGCCGTCTTGGTATGAACAGGTTGAATGAAATCAATATGAAGTCAACAAAATTGACATAAATAAAAAAATATCACTAAAATGTTTTACCGGTACTCATGCTTGACAACTTAACAGCCTTTGACACACTTTTTTGCAATACTTTTGCAACTGCATCTCCAGGTCACAGGTGTGTGAGTGACCGGAAGAAAACCCTGTGAAGAAAAAGGAAATCCAATTTTTTTTCTATGATACATATTTAAAATTTTTTAAATGAGTGCCTCGGCATCTTGGAAAATATGCTAAAATTGTCACCCATCAAAGAGCTTTTTTGTGGCTTAATTGTTCCTCATATCTGATTGGCTTTATATCAAATGAATGTGGGCACAAAAATGTAAGATGATTGAAATGCCTCTTACTGTTCCAGCCTATAATTAATTGGTGTTGGTTTCTTTGTCCAGGACCATGACTTTTTCCAACATTTGGAGATGCACATGCGCTCAGAGTTCCCCCCGATGGGTGGCAGAGACCATCTCAGCTTTAGGTCCTACTACTTCCCAGTCAAGGTTAGCTTGCGACGTGTGTCAAACATCCTCTGGCTCTCGTGCTCACGCGTTTCTTGTCCTTGTTTGGTGGCACAGAACGTGATCGACGGAGACCTGTGTGAGCAGTTCAACAGCATGGAGCCCCACAAGCAGAAGAGCGTGGCGGAGGAGCTGGACAGGACGCCGCCCGAGGTCTCGAAGAAACTGGAAGACATTCGTACCCGCTATGCATTCTAACTGCGGGGCCAGGATTCGTCTTTTACCTTTGGATTTTAATGAATCATGTTGGCGCCTTGCCTCCCTTCATCTAGGTTGTAGAGACGTCTGTATGAACTTCGACCCCCGGTGTTTGTGATTCAGTCACCAAACACTGAAACATGGCAGGAAGATGTGTGTCTACTTGTATTTCAGGCCACAAACACCTGTATTTACAGTGTGTGAAGCGTCCCCTCACACAACACTTGGAAGCCAACTTTAACCTCCCACTGATGAGCGCAGTGCAGCTGGTCCACAATGTACAGACTTTTACATGCCAATGAGAGGCTCATCGGCATTTGTTTTGATCTCAGCCTATTTCGTTAGGTAAGTGTTTTAGTTTGGATAAATTGTAATCACAGCATAAGGATGAATGGGAAATAACCGCCCTACTTGTTTGTCACCTCATCCGCTCAAAGGAGTGTTGCCGTATGATGTGACATTAAGCAGCGGTTAAACAGACTAAACAAGGTCGGTGGCTGAACACCCAAAGTTTGAAAGTGAGTTGTTTTTGTCATTTCTGTGAAATCCCCACCTCAGCCACAAGCAGTTACAGCAATTTCCTGTAGAAACAGACCATTTTGTGTGGGATAGCAGTCTGTATTGTAAATAAAGTTTTCTACGTGACAAAATGTTATCTGTGCTACCTGTCCATGATGAACAACCAAACGCTTCAATTGTCGAAAACAGTGCATCCGGAAATAATTCACAGCGATTCACTCTTTAAACGTTATGTTAAAGCTTTATTCCAAAATAGAATTAATTCCTCAAAATTCTACAAACCCCGTTTCCATATGAGTTGGGAAATTGTGTTAGATGTAAATATAAACGAAATACAATGATTTGCAAATCATTTTCAACCCATATTCATTTGAATATGCTACAAAGACAACATATTTGATGTTCTAACTCAGTGGTTCTCAACCTTTTTTCAGTGATGTACCCCCTGTGAACATTTTTTTAATTCAAGTACCCCAGACCTGGGCATTGTACGGCCCGCGGGCCGCATCCGGCCCTTTGCGCATCCCTGTCCGGCCCGCGTGAGGCCAATCATAAATTACAAAATAAATTTAAAAAAGTATCTATGTCGAGTGTGCAATACAACGGTGCTGCTTTTGTTTTGAAAAGCGTTATTTGTATTACTTCCGTGTGGACGTAAGCGCGTGTGCGATTGTGAGTGAATTGAACGGCGCAATAACAAATTACAAAATAAAGTTTAAAAAACATCTGTCTTGCGCGCAATACAACTGTGCTGCTTTTATTTTGAAATGTGTTATTTATGCCGTATGTCCGGGGGGAACCTGTGAGTGAAGGTGCATAGAGACAAGTGATGAGACGCTAAAAAGAGAAAAGTTGATGACGAATGGCGTGTTTTGGACTGGCAAGTACTTCTTTACATAAATTAATGGTAAAGCCGTGTGCTTAATGTGTGGTACACAGCTTGCTGTGTTTAAAGAATATCATTTTAATCGCCACTACACGAAGAAACACGAGGGAAAATACCGGAATGTGTCTGATGAAGCGCGCGCAAGGGAGGCTGATGCGTTGATGGTAAAACTGCAAACCCAACAAGGACTTTGTGCCATATTTCACACCCCCAGAGATGCAGCTGTCAGGACAAGTTTCGTCATTTCTCACAAAAGCGCCAGAAAAGGAGGCGTTTTCTGACGGAGAGTTTATTAAGGAGTGCTTATTGGACTTTGTTGCGCTGTATGCCCGCATGGACTGTTTTTCGCTAACTTTGGATGAGAGCTGCGATGTACGTGACACCTCCAGCTGCTCTTCTTCTTACGTGGGATAACTGCAGACTTTCAAATCACGGAGTAGCTGGCAACCATGCAGTCAATTAAAGAGACAACCACAGGTAATGACTTGTTCACATAGGTAAATGCGTGTTGGGACATGTTAGGACTGAAATGGGACAAGCTGGCAGGTGTGACAATCTAATCCACTTTATTTATATAGCACATTTAAACAACAAAATGTTTCCAAAGTGCTGCACAACAATATTAAAAACAATATTCAAATATTATCCTTAGCTCCACCAATGACTGAATAAAAAGAAAAAACAATTACATATAAAACCAATATAAAAAACAATATAAAATAAATATGATTAAAAACTATTTTTAACAACAGATGGTTGTCCAAATCTGATGGGGAAAAATGTTGGATAATGCAGGATAAAGTCACCATCAAAAGCAATCTGCTTTTGTATAAAGTTAAGTTAGGTTAAATTAAATTATTATTATTATTTATTATTATTATTATCATCATTATTATTCATCTTACGGTATATCAAAAATAATATTGAGCAAAATTTAATTGAAATATTGTCGTGTGGCCCTCCAGCAGTGCTCGGGTTGCTTATGCGGCCCCCGGTGAAAATTAATTGCCCACCCCTGAAGTACCCCCTAATCAGAGTAAAGCATTTTTGGTTGAAAAAAAGAGATAAATAAGTAAAATACAGCACTATGTCATCAGTTTCTGATTTATTAAATTGTATAACAGTGCAAAATATTGCTCATTTGTAGTGGTCTTTCTTGAACTATTTGGAAAAAAAGATATACAAATAAGTAAAAACTTGTTGAAAAATAAACAAGTGATTCAATTATAAATAAATATTTCTACACATAAGTAATCATCAACTTAAAGTGCCCTCTTTGGGGATTGTAATAGAGATCCATCTGGATTCATGAACTTAATTCTAAACATTTCTTCACAAAAAAATAAAACTTTAACATCAATATGTATGGAACATGTCCACAAAAAATCTAGCTGTCAACACTGAATATTGCATTGTTGCATTTCTTTTCACAGTTCTTTTTGACAGACATTTTAGTGAGAAACCTGAGCTTGTGCTTCACTGAGTTTATGAACTTACATTCATATTTTGTTGAAGTATTATTCAATAAATATATTTATAAAGGATTTTTGAATTGTTGCTATTTTTAGAATATTTAAAAAAAATCTCACGTACCCCTTGGCATACCTTCTAGTACCCCCAGGGGTACGCGTACCCCCATTTGAGAACCACTGTTCTAACTGATAAACATTTTTTTTTTGCAAATAATTTATTAACTTTAGAATTTGATGCCAGCAACACGTGACAAAGAAGTTGGGAAAGGTGGCAATAAATACTGATAAAAGTTGAGGAATGCTCATCAAACACTTATTTGGAACATCCCACAGGTGAACAGGCAAATTGGGAACAGGTGGGTGCCAGCACAGTGGAAAAGGGGTTAGTGCGTGTGTGTCACAATACGAAGGTCCTGGTTTCAATCCTGGGCTCGGGATCATTCTGTGTGGAGTTTGCATGTTCTCCCCGTGACTGCGTGGGTTCCCTCCGGCTACTCCGGCTTCCTCCCACCTCCAAAAACATGCACCTGGGGATAGGTTGATTGGCAACACTGAATTGGCCCTAATGTGAGTGTAAATGTTGTCTGTCTATCTGTTTTGGCCCTGCGATGAGGTGGCGACTTGTCCAGGGTGTACCCTGTTTTCTGCCCGGCTGCAGCTAGGATAGGCTCCAGCAACCCCAAAAGGGACAAGCGACAGAAAATGGATGGATGGATTTCAAGAGAAGCTAGATCTCGTGAGATGAGGTCGGCCGATCCCAGAGTGAGCTAACCTGTCCCCGCCGGTCAGAAGGTTTGTCCGCCACTTCCAATTGAGCTTACGGCTTCCGATGGGTCCTGAAAATTGTGAGTTCAAATCTATTTCTCTATTTCTTTTTACTTTTTATTTATTCTTACAATTATTTTAATTTTGACATTACCACGTATGTTTTAATTGCTGGTGCTGATTTATAAAGGCCTGTTTTGTACAATGTTGAGGTGATCCAATGCCCAGTACAATGTACCATGAATTGATTACGTGTACCCCGACTTAAACAAGTTGAAATACTTTTTCGGGTGTTACCATTTAGTGGTCAATTGTATGGAATATGTACTGAACTGTGCAATCTACTAATAACAGTTTCAATCAATCAGTAGTGCGCAAGAGTGCGTCAGTATTGTGTTTCTCCAGACGTGGTCATGTGGTGACATAAGGAGAGGTATTTATTAGTCGGGCAGCACTGAAGGCCTAGGTGTGAAATGCTCGGCCCGTCTCTAGTAAATTCAAACAAGTTATGACAGCTGACACCTGAATGTATCTACACTACCGTTCAAAAGTTTGGGGTCACCCAAACAATTTTGTGGAATAGCCTTCATTTCTAAGAACAAGAATAGACTGTCGAGTTTCAGATGAAAGTTCTCTTTTTCTGGCCATTTTGAGCGTTTAATTGACCCCACAAATGTGATGCTCCAGAAACTCAATCTGCTCAAAGGAAGGTCAGTTTTGTAACTTCTGTAACGAGCTAAACTGTTTTCAGATGTGTGAACATGATTGCACAAGGGTTTTCTAATCATCAATTAGCCTTCTGAGCCAATGAGCAAACACATTGTACCATTAGAACACTGGAGTGATAGTTGCTGGAAATGGGCCTCTATACACCTATGTAGATATTGCACCAAAAACCAGACATTTGCAGCTAGAATAGTCATTTACCACATTAGCAATGTATAGAGTGTATTTCTTTAAAGTAAAGACTAGTTTAAAGTTATCTTCATTGAAAATAAGGACATTTCAATGTCACCCCAAACTTTTGAACGGTAGTGTACTTCTTGGTTAAAATCCCTCCATATTTATTCTACCAAATAAAACAATTAATTATACTGCGTGACTTTACTGTCTGAAGTGGTTTATTCAAACAAAATAAAAAAACATCAAATCAGAGGAACCTTTTTTTTTTTTTTTTTTTTCACTTGACTTGTCTTAGTAAGAGAACATCTTCACAAGCAGAATGTTTTCCCTTTGCCTGCCGAGCATGATCGCTTTCGCATGCAGACACCAATTGTGTGCAACTTGTACTCGCAGAGAGGATTATTGCTTGCACACAACAAGAACAAACAGTCGGCGCGAGTAGTACACTAAACCCTTACATCTTGCTTTAACACCCCTTGACAAGCGAAGGGATTTGAAAAGAAAAAAAAGCAAATAACTTGGCCGAAGGACAGTTCTCGTGTGTAGTTTTCCCCTTTTTAAAAATGTAAATACAATTCTCCCTCCAATGCCGCACGCTTAGTTTCATCTGAGGAACATGGGGTCCCAATTTGAAGGGAGGGGGGTCTTAGACATAAAATAAGGCTTACTTCCTGTTGAACAAAAATATCCTTTTTAATATAAATCACTGGTTTCTCGTGCTGTCGGATTAATTCATTTATTGGAGACTATTTTGAGGGGAGTAGGATTGCCCTTCGGACAGACACAATCTTGTGACACTGACATAAAATGCTGCTTTTGTTTTTACAAATTGATTTTCACTTCCAACTTATTGGTTTCTGGCCGTGACTTTTACAAATTTAGAGTCCTACCGTTTTACTGCACCGCAGCCTAATTTCAAAAGATAACCCCCGAGTGAGAGAGAAAGGAATCTTGCATCCGAGGAAGAAAAATCTGCAAATTTGATTGTGCACTGAAACACATCACCAGCTACTGGATTATGCTTTCTTTGCCTCATATAACCGGAATCTGGTCTGGTTTTAGTTTATCATAATGTCTAAGGTCCGGTTGTAGATAAATGCATGAGACTCAGCCTGTGGCATTCGCAAACCGGCATGTAGGACACACCTACCAAGTTGCGCAATAAAACCAGTCCTTTAGTTCTGATAATCCTGAGAGGGGTAAGCAGTTTCACATTTCCCTACTTGTTGTTGTGTACACCGCTTGAAGAAGAGATGGAGTCAGTAGCTCAGTCTGTAAGGACTTGGCTTGGTTTGTGGGACGAGAGAGTGCGTGGTTCAAGTCCCAGATCAAAATCTAAAAACAAATTGGCACTAGTTGCTACAGAGATGCCCCAACTGATTGGGGCTTCTGTGCTCGGTCCATGTTCTTTTGATTATGCAGGTGTGTATATGTGACCTTATCATTTTCACAAAATACAGTGGATCATTTATGCCAACAACCCATCGACCAACTCATTAAGTCCTGGTGCCCTGTGTTCTTATTACGTAGAAGTTCACATTGACATTCTGGGTGTATGAAATCCTTTTAACAACGATTTGATAGGGTTAGGGTTAGCCAAAAAATGTCGCGAGAAGCGAGCAGGACTACCAGGCAGCTGGTTATTGACCAGGAGCAGGTGAGCGTCCCGAACCACTAATTGAGGCAGGTGACAAAAGTCAGCACCAATGGCAACTAAGAACACAAACAAGAGTGAACCAACAACTAAGGAAATATCAAACTAAACAAAACATGACCCCGGCATTGGATCATGACACGTGTGACTGAATGTGAATTTCTTGTAAGGGAATTAGATACAAATAAATCATGGATATAAAACAAGCAAATAAGCCACAATTAATGGCCAATGCATTTACATCTTATTTGAATAAAGTGCAACTGACACTTTAGCTTGAATTAACAAGAGGGAACATTTTCTGCTTTTAAATTCAACATTCAAGCAAATGTTCAATAAAAGTAAAGTAACCAACATTTTAACAGTAGATTTACCTGCCACTACTGCTGAAAATAACACAATATTAGTATCAAAAATAAAGTGCAACAAACACCTCTTCATATTGAACTAACAGCAGGTTTACCTGCCCGCTTTTACTGTTGTTTTTTGACATAAAAAGAATACAAATACAAAATAAACGAATATTAAAAATCTCTTCAGTTTAAATAAATGAGCTGTGATTTGACCTGGTACTACTTTTATTTTAATAAACAGCTATAGTAGCAGAGAAAAGTCACAACAAATGCGAATGTCACAACACAACAACGTTCAGCGTTGTTGTGGTTGCTCTGGGAGTTCTAATATTGGTCTTTGATGTATTGGACAACTAAGACTCTTTGCTTGTGGACCCCCATTCAGTTTGATGTAGATTTCGCAGTTGGCGCTCCAAGTTCCCTGTAATTTCCCTTGTTTCTTAAAGCCGTGTTCATGTACACTTTTGTGCCTTTCAGCTTTTTCCCCTGTGTCAGCAATGCCATTTTGGATTTCCTGTTTGCAAGGTTCACGATGATGACTGGCGTGGTGTTGTTGCTTCTTCTGTTCAGTGAAATGCACGCATCAATGTATTACTGTATTACTGTATTACTGTGAATGCCAAAACGGCACCACAGTTTATTACTAGGGATGTCCGATCATATCGGACCGCCGATATTATCGGCCGATAAATGCTTTAAAAAGTTATATCGGAAATTATCGGTTTCAAGATTATCGGTATCGGTTTCCAAAAGTAAAATTTGTGACTTTCTAAAACTCCGCTGTGTACACGGACGCAGGAAGATGTACAGAGCGCCAATTAATCCTTGAAGGCGCTGCCTTTGCGTACTGGCCCAGTCACATACTATCTACGGCTTGACACACGCACTCGCAAATGCAAGCATACTTGATCAACAGCCATACAGGTCACACTGAGGGTGGCCGTATAAACAAATTTAACACTGTTACAAATATGCGCCACACTGTGAACCCACGCCAAACAAGAATGACATACATTTCGGGAGAACATCCGCACCGTAACACAACATAAACACAACAGAACAAATACCCAGAACCCCTTGCAGATGCTTGTTTTCATTCAGAAAAATCTACCTCTCACACGTGATGACAAGGAGAAAAAGAATTAGCCCACTCTTTGAGCTTCATCTGTTGCACAAGTAGACTAATAGTCTGGACTGAGTGAAGCTGTTTTATTTATGTTTTGTGACTTTTTTCCCCATGCACTTTAAAGGAAGGCTTTGTTTTCTACTACTCTAGACTGAAGCAGTTTTATGAATGTTCATGCACTTTAAAGGATGGCTGTGTTATCTACTACTCTAGACTGAAGCAGTTTTATGAATGTTCATGCACTTTAAAGGATGGCTGTGTTCTCTACTAGTCTAGACTGAAGCAGTTTTTTATTTTTGTGCCTTTCTTGTTTTTATTTGCACATTTTTGTTACTCATACAAATACGTTAAGAACAGGGCAGGTTGAGCCCAGTTTATAGTGTACTCTGGACTGAAGCTGTGTGCCTTCATTGTTTTTGTAGCTGTTGTTTTGAGGCATGTTTAAAAAAATAAAATAAAATATGCACTTTGTGAAAGTCAAAGTACAGTTTCCCATAGTTGTAGTGGGTATCAGGATTATTACAGGTAGAGCATGTCCCACATTCCAAGCTGCTGTTTTGAGGCATGTTCAAAAAATAATGCACTTTGTGACTTCAATAATAAATATGGCAGTGCCATGTTGGCACTTTTTTCCATAACTTGAGTTGATTTATTTTGGAAAACCTTGTTACATTGTTTAATGCATCCAGCAGGGCATCACAACAAAATTAGGCATAAATTCCACGACTATATATATCGGTATCGGTTGATATCTGTATCGGTAATTGAGAGTTGGACAATATCGAATATCGGCACAAAAGCCATTTCCGGACATCCCTATTTATAAAAGTAAAAAAAAAAAATTACTGTTTTTTTCATTTACAGAAAAATGCTGTAAATTTCAGTTTTACCATGAAATCTATTGCTACTTTTACATTGCACAATTTGATGGATAACTTGCTTTGAAATTGTTGCGTCGACCAGCATTCCTCCAATGGGGAATTCAAATTGCTAGTCTCTCCCAGATTCTTTTTATGGCAATAAACTGATGTTTATATTCAATCAACAGGCAGTAGTTGGTATTTTGTGGTTTATTCTCAAAGCTTAGAGGACAAACCTGAGACCAACCCAGCACCCAAGCGTTCCCTAGCCCGGTCCAGATCGGTCTGAAAACCATCACGAAAACATTCTGTTCCTCAATCTCTCCCCCCGCCCTCACGCCCGCACAGATGCCCATTGTGTCCGTTATCTCAAGTCGGCCCGAGAAGGGAAGCAGGGAGGACTCCTCTTCTCTGCCTCCTACTTCAAGGCCGTCCACAGTGCAAGCACTTTGTCATGAGACGATCAGAAAAAGGAAAAGAGTACAAGATGGAACATTAGCTATTTAAAATATGACTATAGTCATATAAAAGAAGTAACTCTTAATTATGGATAAATGTGGATATATGCATCCGTCAAAATCATTATTACTATTTATTTGTATTCAAAAAATGGTTTGAATGTTTGATAATATATTTTTTGTATAATTAGACAATATTGAAGTTAACACCCTCCGGGTACTTAGGCTTCCTCCCACCTCCAAAGACATGCACCTGGAGATAGGTTGATTGGCAACACTAAGTTGGCCTTAGTGTGTGAATGTTGTCTGTCTATCTGTGTTGGCCCTGTGATGAGGTGGCGACTTGTCCAGGGTGTACCCCGCCTTCCGCCCGTGTGCAGCTGGGATAGGCTCCAGCAACCCGTAAGGGACAAGCAATAGAAAATGGATGGATAATTTGCGATTACATGGAGTACATATATATTTTTTCTCCCAAACTAGAAAGAAAGAATACATTTAGTAAGAAAAGTTGCAGTACTTTATTGATACAGACTATTTCTAGGCTTTCAAGGGCCAAATAAAATGGCCTTAACTTTGACACCTGTGCACTAGATGGAGCCCGCGCACCACAGTTTGAGAATCCCTGCTGTAATTTTTGAACAGCTCTAATGTGCAGAGGAATTTTGTTCCATAATTTAAGGGCAGCTTCTGGTGTTGAGTCCGGAGCGTGGGACAGACCGGAGCAGTTGGTTTGCAGACCTCAATGCTCAGCCTGCAGGAGCTCAGACAGGTAAGCTGGGACAAGTCCATGTAAGCATTTAAAATTTCAAAGCAGCATTTTAAAATCCTTAAATGTACTGGAATCCAACAGAGAGCCGAGAGCACAGGGTTTATGTGCTCCCAGTTTTTGGTCCTGGCAACAAGTGGGCTGCTGCATTCTGTACCCCCTGCAGGCAGCGAAGAGAGGACCGATCAAGGCCAATATAAAGTGAGTTACTGTACTAAAGCCTTGGTCAAATAAAAGCCTGTATTGCTTTCTAAAATCATTTGGTATATATTTCAACCTTACTTAAAAGCTTGAGTTGAAAAAAAATCAGCATTTTACAACTGCTGGGATTTTTTTAATGTATAGTTTGAAATGACAGTCAATGATAAAAACAAGGTTTTTCACAAAAGAATGAGGCAAGTGGGCCGACTGGACGGTTAAAACCATTTCAAATATTTGGATGATCTTTGCCTTTGTTGAAGTTTAAAAAGCTTGGGCTTCTTGTATTGAATTCAGGATATTCAGTCATTGTTTACTTTGAGTTTGAGCGGTCGATCGTCGACAAAGCGGTGGAAACACACATTGTGCTTTCTAAAAACAGATCCTAGAGGAAGTAGATACAGAGAAAATTATGTCGGTGCCAAAACTGAGCCTTGAGGCAAGCCGCAGTTTTTACTTAAAGGCCTACTGAAATGATTTTTTAAAATTTAAACGGGAATAGCAGATCCATTCTATGTGTCGTACTCGATCATTTCGCGATATTGCCATATTTTTGCTGAAAGGATTTAGTAGAGAAAATCGACGATAAAGTTCGCAACTTTTGCTCGCTGATAAAAAAAAGCCTTGCCTGTACCGGAAGTAGCGTGACGTCACAGGAGCTAGTATTCCTCACAATTCCCCGTTGTTTACAATGGAGCGAGAGAGATTCGGACCGAGAAAGTGATGATTACCCCATTAATTTGAGCGAGGATGAAAGATTCGTAGATGAGGAACGTTACAGTGAATGACTTGAGAGGCAGCGATGGACGTATCTTTTTTCGCTCTGACCGTAACTTAGGTACAAGCTGGCTCATTGGATTCCACACTCTCCTTTTTCTATTGTAGATCACAGATTTGTATTTTAAACCACCTGGGATACTATATCCTCTTGAAAATGAGAGTCGAGAACGCGAAATGGACATTCAGTGCCTTTTATCTCCACGACAATACATCGGCGAAATGCTTTAGCTACGAGCTAACGTGATAGCATCTTGCTTTAACTGCATATAGAAACAAAAGAAATAAACCCCTGACTGGAAGTATAGATAGAAAATCAACAATACTATTAAACCGTGGACATGTAAATACACGGTTAATGCTTTCCAGGCTGGCGAAGGTTAACAATGCTGTGCTAATGACGCCATTGAAGCTAACTTAGCAACCGGACTGCACAGAGCTATGCTAAAAACATTAGCTCTCCACCTACGCCAGCCAGCCCTCATTTGCTCATCAACACCCGTGCTCACCTGCGTTCCAGCGATCGACAGAAGGACGAAGGACTTCACCCGATGCGTTTGGCGGCCCGGAGACATAGGAAGTCAAGGTGAAGTCGGCGGCTAGCGCGGCTAGCGCTCCAACAAAGTCCTCCTGGTTGTGTTGCTGTAGTCCGCTGCTAATACACTGATCCCACCTACAACTGTCTTCTTTGCAGCCTTCATTGTTCATTAAAAAAATTGCAAAAGATGTCCAGAATACTGTGGAATTATGAAATGAAAACAGAGCTTTTTGTATAGGATTCTACGGGGTACCATAACTTCCGTTACTCGGACTTCGTCACGCGCATACGTCATCATACCGCAATGTTTCAGCCGGATATTTCCCGGGAATTTTAAAATGTCACTTTATAAGTTAACCCGGCCGTATTGGCATGTGTTGCAATGTTAAGATTTCCTCATTGATATATAAACTATCAGACTGCATGGTCGGTAGTAGTGGCTTTCAGTAGGCCTTTAATTGAGTTGGTAATGGTGCAGAATGTAGACATTTTATGGTTCAATCCGTTCTTTCTAACAACTAATGGTAACATGCTAGCTGCTGGTGTTCTTTTTCCATTTTTCCAGTGACATACAGCACCTTTGAAGTACAATGGTAGCCTGGTTTCTGTTCTAAAAAGAAAACTGAATCGTACAAATAAAACAGAGCAATTTTCCCCACAGGAACCATGCAAATGCGATTAATCCATTCTAGACATGCAAAAACACTGTTTATGGACAATTATGGGTTTACATGTGAATGACATATAAATGATAATGTACTATCACTTTTATTTGATTGACTTTTATTCGTTAGAGATAGGGTGAGAAGCTCTGTCATTCGGGGGGAGCTCAAAGTAAAGCCGCTGCTCCTCCACATCGAGAGAAGCCAGATGAGGTGGTTCGGGCATCTGGTCAGGATGCCACCCGAACGCCTCCCTAGGGAGGTGTTTCGGGCACGTCCGACCGGTAGGAGGCCACGGGGAAGACCCAGGACACGTTGGGAAGACTATCTCTCCCGGCTGGCCTGGGAACGCCTCGGGATTCCCCGGGAGGAGCTGGACGAAGTGGCTGGGGAGAGGGAAGTCTGGGCTTCCCTGCTTAGGCTGCTGCCCCCGTGACCCGACCTCGGATAAGCGGAAGAAGATGGATGGATGGATGGATGGACTTTTATTCATAAAGAAGGCGATGATTGAAGAGGGAGAGAAAAGCGAACATCTCCTTTGTTATTTGCTACAAATTATTACTTGAATTCTATAGTATTTTTCACCTTCTTTATCAAAGTGATGGCACTCGCAACTTTCTTAGGCCCTTTTTGTTACATGCAATGTTTGGCTGTGGGATAACAGACAGAATTGGGGAAAAATTGTCAACAAAATTTAGAGAGAAAAATGTGTCTGGGTGCCGGTATACCTATATATATATATATATATATATATATATATATATATATATATATATATATATATATATATATATATATATATACATACATACACTACCGTTCAAAAGTTTGGGGTCACCCAAACCATTTTGTGGAATAGCCTTCATTTCTAAGAACAAGAATAGACTGTCGAGTTTCAGATGAAAGTTCTCTTTTTCTGGCCATTTTGAGCGTTTAATTGACCCCACAAATGTGATGCTCCAGAAACTCAATCTGCTCAAAGGAAGGTCAGTTTTGTAGCTTCTGTAACGAGCTAAACTGTTTTCAGATGTGTGAACGTGATTGCACAAGGGTTTTCTAATCATCAATTAGCCTTCTGAGCCAATGAGCAAACACATTGTACCATTAGAACACTGGAGTGATAGTTGCTGGAAATGGGCCTCTATACACCTATGTAGATATTGCACCAAAAAGCAGACATTTGCAGCTAGAATAGTCATTTACCACATTAGCAATGTATAGAGTGTATTTCTTTAAAGTTAAGACTAGTTTAAAGTTATCTTCATTGAAAAGTACAGTGCTTTTCCTTCAAAAATAAGAACATTTCAGTGTGACCCCAAACTTTTGAACGGTAGTATGTATATATATATATATATATATATATATATATATATATATATATATATATATATATATATATATATATATATATATATATATATATATATATATATATATATATATATATATATATACACATTAGGTCAGGAAAAAACACAGAGACCAAAATATATTTCGATACTTTTCTAAATAAAGGGGACCACAACAAAATGGCATTGTTGGCTTTATTTTAACAAAAACTCTTTGGGTACATTAAACATATGTTTCTTATTGCAATCAAAGAACAATGTTGTCCTTAAATAAACTGGGGAAAAAAACCCATACTAGACAACTTGTCTTTTAGTAGTAAGTAAACAAACAACGTCTTCTAATTAGTATGCAGTAACATATTGTGCCCTTTATCATTCTGTTATTTTGTCAAAATTATGAGAAACAAACTGTAAAAATGGATTATTAATCTACTTGTTCACTTACTGTTAATATCTGGTTATTTTCGGTTTCAATATGTTCTATCTACACTTCTGTCAAAATGTAATAATCACTTGTTCTTCTGTTGTTTGGATACTTTACATTAGTTTTGGATGATACCACAAATGTAGGTATCGGTCCAATACCACATAGTTACAGGATCATACGTTGGTCATAATTTAAGTTCTCATGTATCCAGGGACGTATTTTCTGAGTTTATGAATTAGAAAAGAAAAAAGATTTTGTGACGATAAAAAATATTGATGTAATCATAGTATCGACTAGATACGCTCTTGTACTTGGTATCATTACAGTGGAAGTCAGGCGTAGATCCACCCATGGCATTTGTTTACATTGTGACGCCGATGAGCTATTGTATCCTCCTACGGTGTGTAGTGAAGCAGGGATGATACTCGTAAGAAACGTACTTTAGTTGTCGCCATGGAGGCGAGGATTAGTGATTTAGAAGTAGCTGAAACTCTGCCAATTGCGGATGGACATTAGCCGCTAGCTAGATAGCCATGTTTTAAAGCACCTCTTCCTGTGGGGTTTTCAGTGTTATATCTTCACCTTTATCTTTAGTTTTTAAGCAAAAATGCGTCCATTCTCCCTTTCCTGTCTACACACTGTGTCTGCTTGTAAGTACTCTGTGATTGTGCGCTGCCGGAAATGCTCCTCTGCTCGTAAAACAAGCAATGTCCCGACGCGCCGTCTTACAGTCAATACTTGAGGTTGCGGTGGGCACAACATACCTAACACTTGAACAAACCCTGCAGCATTGCAATATGTTTTCCTCGTGTCGCTCAACAAGGCACACACAAAGACACAAGTGTTTTACAGAAGGAGAGAGAGAGACATCTTGGAGTCATCCAACTGCTTGACTCGCTCACTAGAGAGGAAAATGTGTCACAAGGTGGAAGATAATCGCAGCTGCATCTGAGCATACCCATAAAGATTAAACCAAATGAATGCCAAATATGCTCACTAGCTACAAGTACAAAAAGCCATGTAAATGTCAAGTTCAACGTGCATTTTTGAGCTTGCACAATAGTATTTGGTGTCGGGATGGAGGTTTTAGGATACGCTCAAATATTGACTACTTCCTGGAGACAGTGGAATAATCTTATCCTTGCTACTAATTGTTTTTTTGTACGGTTTCAAATTGAATGCTAAACCTATTTAAAGAATGTGGCAAGTTTCTGCTTCGGGGGTTTATTGTGCCCAGATGAGAAGATAAAAAAAAAAAAAAAAAAAGTTTATTTTTGTGTAGTCGTGTACAAACAAAAGGACAGAGTATTCTGTGCTACAGTATTAACAGCTTGAAGCTCTCCTATTTTGCAACTCTGTAATATATGGATGGATAGATAGATAGATAGTACTTGATTGATTCCTTCGAGAGAGTTCCCTCAGGAAAATTAAAATTCCAGCAGCAGTGCACAGAATTGAGAACAAATTTAGAAAGTAAATAATGGGGGTATAAATGGAAATAAAATAGAAAATATAACAATAAAAGTAAAAGGCAACAATAAGAATAAAAATATAACAGTAAAAATAAGAATATAACAAGAGAAGCTAGACAGTAGTGACCATTTCATGAAAATGTATTGCACTTTAAAACATTTTTTTTATTGTTTTGCATCCCGCTAACAAAAGCTAGCGCTTTACAATGTAAACAAATGGGTGGATCCACACCTGACATACACTGTAATGATACCAAGCACAACAGCGTATCTAGTCGATACTACATTGATTACATCAATTTTTTTTAGCGTCACAAAATCTTTTTTTCCTTTTTTAAAAATATATATTATGTTTATAAACTCAGGAATTATGTCCCTGGACACATGAGGACTTTGAATATGACCAATGTATGATCCTGTAACTTCTTGGTAATGGATTGATACCTAAATTTGTGGTATCATCCAAAACTAATGTAAAGCATCCAAACAACAGAAGAATAAGTGATTATTACATTTTAACAGAAGTGTAGATAGAACATGTTAAAATGAAAAATAACCGGATATTAACAGTAAATGAACAAATGGATTAATAATCAATTTTTACAGCTTGTCCTTAATAATTTTCACAAAATAATAGAATGATAAATGACACAATATGTTACTGCATATGTCAACAGACTAATAAGGAGCCTTTGTTTGTTTACTTACTACTAAAAGACAAGTTGTCTTGTATGTTCACTATTTTATTTAAGGACAAAATTGTTCTTGGGTTGCAATAAGAAACATATGTTTAATGTACTCTTAAGATTTTTTTAGTTAAAATAAAGCCAATAATGCCATTTTTTGAGGTCCCCTTTATTTTCAAAAGTATCGAAATACATTGTGGTACCGGTACCAAAAAATTGGTATCGGAATAACCCTAGTACAGAAACAGCTCTTTTAAATATTTTGAACGACCTAAGGATAATTACGACACACCCAGAGTCTCCGTGCTGGTTCTACTAGATCCAAGCGCAGTCTTTGATACTGTAGACCGCACTATTCTTTTAAATGGACTCAAACACCTGGCCGTCGTCTCTGGCACTGTGCACATCTGGATCACTGCTATCTCACAGACAGAACATTCATGGTAGGTATGGATTCGTTCTCCTCCGAACCCCATAAAACGACATGTGGTGTGCCCCAAGGGTCGGTTTTAGTCCCTGTTCTTTTACAATCAATCAATCAAACATTTATATAGCCCTTAATCACAAATGTCTCAAAGGGCTGCACAAACCACAACAACATCTGATCCCACACCAGTGAAACCTTTTTAATTTGCATATGCTCACTCTCGTCAATGTCATCAGGAGACATGGAATCACTTTCCACAGTTATGCTGATGACACACAGCTGTACATTCCATGTCTCCTGAAGACACAACCAATGGATGGACTTTTTGATTGTGTTTTTACATATTACAGCTTGAATTTCAAAAAAACTGTCTCCAGCTTGACCAGGCCAAGACTTAAGGTTTAAAGTATTGGTCCTAAGGCCCAGAGAGAGACACTTATACCAAAAATACAGTCACTTTCTTTTAATCCATCTTCGTAAGTGAAGAATTTGGCTGTAATTTTTTACTCTGAGTTTGGTTTTATCCCACATGTTAAAGGCCTACTGAAATGAATGTTTTAAATTTAAACGGGAATAGCAGATCCATTCTTTGTGTCATACTTGATCATTTCGCGATATTGCCATATTTTTGCTGAAAGGATTTAGTAGAGAAAATCGACGATAAAGTTTGCAACTTTTGCTCGCTGATAAAAAAAAAGCATTGCCTGTACCGGAAGTAGCGTGACGTCACAGGAGCTAGTATTCCTCACAATTCCCCGTTGTTTACAATGGAACGAGAGATATTCGGAGCGAGAAAGCGACGATTACCCCATTAATTGGAGCGAGGATGAAAGATTCGTGGATGAGGAACGTTAGAGTGACGGACTAGAATGCAGTTCAAGAGATATCTTTTTTCGCTCTTACCGTAACTTAGGTACAAGCTGGCTCATTAGATTCCACACTCTCTCCTTTTTCTATTGTGGATCACGGATTTGTATTTTAAACCACCTCGAATACTATATCCTCTTGAAAATGAGAGTCGAGAAGGCGAAATGGACATTCACAGTGACTTTTATCTCCACGACAATACATCGACGAAGCTCTTTAGCATGAGCTAACGTGATAGCATCGGGCTTAACTGCAGATAGAAACAAAATAAATAAATCCCTGACTGGAAGGATAGACAGAAGATCAACAATACTACTATCAGGAGACACCGAACCAAACACTGGACATGCTGGTTAATGCTATGCCGCCTGTCGAAGCCTAGCAATGCTGTTGCTAACGACGCTAACTTAGCAACGGGACCTCGTCAGAGCTATGATAAAAACATTAGCGCTCCACCTACGCCAGCCAGCCCTCATCAACACCCGTGCTCACCTGCGTTCCAGCGATCGACGATGCGGTCGGCGGCCCGGAGACGTAGGAAGTCAAGGTGAGGTCGCCGGCGCTAGCGTCAGCTATCCAACAAAGTCCTCCTTGTTGTGTTGTTACAGCCAGCCGCTAATACACCGATCCCACCTACAGCGTTCTTCTTTGCCGCCTCCATTGTTCATTAAACAAATTGCAAAAGATTCACCAACACAGATGTCCAGAATACTGTGGAATTTTGTCGAAGAAAACAGAGCTTTGTGTATTGTGTCCAATAGGGTCCAAACACTTCCGTTGACCTTGCGACGTCACACGCATACGTCATCCTCCAAAGGCGTTTTGAACCGGAAGTTCCCCGGGAAATTTAAAATTGCACTTTATAAGTTAACCCGGCCGTATTGGCATGTGTTGCAATGTTAAGATTTCATCATTGATGTATAAACTATCAGACTGCGTGGTCGGCAGTGTTGGGTTAGTTACTGAAAACCAGTAACTAGTTACAATTACTAGTTACTTTATTTCAAAAGTAACTCAGTTACTAACTCAGTTACTTACACCAAAAAGTAATGCGTTACTGTGAAAAGTAACTATTTAGTTACTTCTTTTTCCCCCCTTTTTTTTAAGGCTCCCATTAATGCCCTTTTAGCCTTCATTTCAGTACTGTTATTGCACTGGAGAATAATACAATGTGTTGATCAACTTGACATGCATTTGCATCACTCAACTCAGAAAGCAATGTGCTCTACATACAACACACAAACAATGCGGTCTACATACAACACACAAACAATGCGGTCTACATACAACACACAAACAATGCGGTCTACACACAACACACAAACAATGTGGTCTACATACAACACACAAACAATGTGGTCTACATACAACACACAAACAATGTGGTCTACATACAACACACAAACAATGTGGTCTACATACAACACACAAACAATGTGGTCTACATACAACACACAAACAATGCGGTCTACATACAACACACAAACAATGCGGTCTACATACAACACACAAACAATGCGGTCTACATACAACACACAAACAATGCGGTCTACATACAACACACAAACAATGCGGTCTACATACAACACACAAACAATGCGGTCTACATACAACACACAAACAATGCGGTCTACATACAACACACAAACAATGTGCTCTACATACAACACACAAACAATGTGGTCTACATACAACACACAAACAATGTGGTCTACATACAACACACAAACAATGTGGTCTACATACAACACACAAACAATGTGGTTTACATACAACACACAAACAATGTGGTCTACATACAACACACAAACAATGTAGTCTACATACAACACACAAACAATGTGGTCTACATACAACACACAAACAATGTGGTCTACATACAACACACAAACAATGTAGTCTACATACAACACACAAACAATGTGGTCTACATACAACACACAAACAATGTGGTCTACATACAACACACAAAGACAAAGATATGTTTCAAAGGGCTAATTTATTTCAGGCCAGAAAAAATAGACAAAACTATTTGAAATAGCTGCAACATAATGGCACTTTAACTTGAACTCTAAGTAGATAGGATCTTTGATCCAAGACACAACTTACATTTAACTAAAATGTTATTTTCTTTGTGCTCGACAAAAGAAAAGTATTGAGAATGTCTCCATGTTAAAAAACTCGACTTCTGGCTTCACCATGATGTCTTGTTAGTTGTTATGAGAGTAGCGTATGTGTGTGTGTGTGTGTGTGTGGCCCTTTAAGATATGACAGCATGTGAGGTGAGTGACGTCAGTGAGTGAGTGGGCGAGAGAGGTGAGGGAGCGGCGACAGTGAGTGCGTGCAGGTGTTCTAGCTTGGTGGATGGCTGCGTCCAATAAAGTCACAAAGTTGCAACAAACCGCCGGTCTCGTCATTCACCCTCAGCTGTAAAGACCCTCTTCCGGGTAAAGTGAAGGTTGTTAGCCCCGAAGTACGGCTCTGAAGGGGAGGCGTGCTTTCTGTGGGTGGGGGAAAGCACGCCTCTTCTTTTCCACCAGAGCGCTCCAATAAAACACACTCAGATCTTCTGTTTCTAGCCGATACTACATAAAAATAACGTAAAATAACGCAGTAACGCATCATGCAGTAACGGTAACTGAGTTACTGCATATAAAAAATAACGCGTTAGATTACTAGTTACCGCCGAAACTAACGGCGTTACAGTAACGCGTTACTTAGTAACGCGTTAGTCCCAACACTGGTGGTTGGTAGTAGTGGGTTTCAGTAGGCCTTTAAATACATGACTAAAATAGAGTTTTATCATCTTAAAAATATACACAGACACACGCTAGCCGTATTGACTACTGTAATGCCCTGCTCTCTGGTCTTCCTAAAAAGTACAAAACCACATCAAGTACTCCAAAACTCAGCCGCTTGTGTGCTGACAAGGACCCTGAAAGCAGGCCCATATTACACCATTTTTAAAATCACTGCATTGGCTCCCAGAATCGATTTTAAGATTTCCGACCGGAACTCTCTAATAACTAAAGTTCCTTGGGTGAATTATGTAAACCCACTACTGTTTTTAGTGCTTTGACAGATCCAAGTTAGAACTTTACACTACTTTATATTAGAAATGGCAACAGTGGAAGATGAACGCCACATAAGAAGGCAGAGAAAAAGAAGAAGCTTATGACTACGGTGTCAGCATGGACTACAATGGCGGACGCGAAATGGACATTTAAAGTGACTTTTATCTCCAAGACAATACATCGGTGACACACTTAGCTACTGAGCTAACGTGCTAGCATCGTTCTCAAATGAAGATAGAAACAAAATAAATAACCCCCTGACTGGAAGGATAGACAGAAGAGCAAAAATACTATTAAACCATGTACATGTAACTACACGGTTAAAAATTCTCAGCCTGGTAAGGCTTAACAATGCTGTTGCTAACGACGCTAAGGCTAATTTAGCAACTTAGCAACCGGACCTCACAGAACTATGATAAAACACATTTTCAGGACTTATGCAGATCCCAAATACACATCAGCAGGTACCAGAAAGTAAGAAAAGTTGGTTTTGCATAATATTGTGAAACAATACGCCAGGTGATATGTCTGCTATTAGGTGCCATTTTGCGGTCCTTACACACACACACCATAATAATACTCGTATGTTTAATGCGCCGACAATCCATCAAGCGGTGCAGCTTCATAGCTTACCAAAGTCGTACTAAAAACCTTTTGAGGGATTTTTGAGCGCAGTGTGTAATGTTCTATATTCTCAATGGAACATTTAAAGTTTTGGTGTTGTTAACTGGCGTCATATTGCAGTCTACACGTATCTCTTATGTATGACTTTCTACTGGTCACACTTATCATTACACCATGTACCAAATCAAATATCTTTGACGTCAGTAAGCACAACCAGAATTATGCCGTACATTAGACTTAGACAAGGGTGCTGGAGCCTATCTCAGCTACAATCGGGCGGACCCTGGACAAGTCGCCACCTCATCGCAGGGCCTTTAGCCTACTACTACAAGCATATTATTTACCAGCAACATAAAGTGAAACAGAGGCAGAGGTGTCCTGCCAGAGTCAGTAACAAATAAACAGAAAACAGTAGTGGTGGTAGATAGACACAGAGCTTCATCAAACATCTGATCCACTGAACAAAGAGCTCCAAAAATCTTGAACTTTAGACTGCCATCAGTTTTAGTCCCTACACTTAACCATGTGTTTCCTACTGCCTGCAGACTTTGCACCCTTTGTTATATACACATGTTGTGTTTCTAATATAAATACATTTAATATAGTCAAATACAAATAAGGCAACAAGAGAAGTATTCTACACTTCTCTTTTGTAAAGTAAATCTGAACAGCCGATATGGGCATCTACATCAACTATATGATTTGCCTGTGAAGCTGGAGAGGACAACAAAAAAATACATTTTTTTTTATTTATTTTTTTTAAATTTTTTTTTAAATTTCTAAATTTTTTATTTGTGGCGGACGTAATTCTTTCGTGGCGGGCCACCACAAATAAATGAATGTGTGGGAAACCCTGGTGTGTATATAGGACGTTGATGGAGGGTTTTGAAGTTGTTTCAGAAGGCTTTGAAGACTACAACGGTGAACCCCATTGTCCGCATCTTGCCAGCGTTTTTTTTTCATATTGAGAATCCAAAAAAAAAAGACATTGTTGCTCATAATGATTATGAATGATAGACACAATTCCCAAAAAAGGTCAGTTTCCCTTTATTAGGGGAACAAGGTTTTATGCAAACTTTTTTTTTAATTTTTTTTTTTTATAATGTCCTTCCCAGCTTCTCGGGCAAATCATACAGCAGATGTAGATGCCCATATCGGCTGTTCAGATTTACTTTACAAAAGAGAAGTGTAGAATACTTCTCTTGTTGCCTTACTTGTATTTTGACTTTATTAAATGTATTTATATTATCATTTGGTGCAGCCGGGCCGGAGCAGGAGGGGATAGAAAGAGAGAAAAAGGAAGACAGAGGGGGGAATTGTGGGGACAAGAGGGGGATTAGACAGAGAGACAAAAACAACAACAGCAAACACAACAACAACAACAA